>NW_027507784.1:202359183-202724701 GCF_037356315.1 Lithobates pipiens | reverse complement strand
ATACAAATGTATAAAATGAGACAAATACAATTCTATATTCTCATACATTTGTGTGTGTGTTTTTTATTTATTTAATGTATGGTTATAGGTCTGATTATATCTAAGGTCTGTATCTGACACTCACGTTACACTAAGGCCGCGTACACACGCGGGGACTGTTCGCCCAACTTTGTCCGTCAAAGGCCGCGTACACACGGGCGGACTGTTCGCCCAACTTTGTTTGTCAAACAGTTTCGGCAAACAGTCCGCTCAAAATTAGCATGGACGGACATGGCCACACACGGCACTTTTTGAGCGGACTGTTTCAGCGAACTGTTTGCCAAACAGTTCGCTCAACTTTTGAAATGAACGGACTCGCCCACGTAAGGCGGAGGCAAATCCGCCCATTTCGAGCGCGTGTACAGGTAGGCGGGGCCCGCGAAGGAGACGTCGCGGGCTCCGCCGCCTGGAATGGACTTAAAGGGGAACCCCAACGCCGAAAAAAATCGGCGTGGGGTCCCCCCAAAGTCCACAACAGACCCTTGTCCGAGCACGCTACCGGCCGGCCAGGAAAGGGGGGCGAGCGAGCGCGCCCCCCCTCCTGAGCCGTACCAGGCCGCGTGCCCTCAACATGGGGGGTGCCTTGGGGAAGGGGGGGGGGGCGCGCGGCCCCCCCACCCCAAAGCACCTTGTCCCCATGTTGATTAGGACAAGGGCCTCTTCCCGACAACCCTGGCCGTTGGTTGTCGGGGTCTGCGGGCGGGGGCTTATCGGAATCCGGGAGCCCCCTTTAAGAAGGGGGCCCCCGGATACCGGCCCCCCACCCTATGTGAATGAGTATGGGGTACAATGTACCCCTACCCATTCACCTGTGAAATAAAGTACAAAAGAAAACACAACACAGAGAAAAATATTTTATTGCACAGCTCCGGGGGTCTTCCGTCTTCGGGGGTCTTCTCGCCGGACTCCTCCGCTATCTTCGTGTAGCTCTTTTACTAGCGGAGGAGCCCGGCTTTCTTCCTCCCCGCCGCCGGCCTCTTCTCCCGACTTCGGGGGTCTTGTCCCCCTCTTCGGTTCTTCTGCCGGGCCACCGCGCCTTCTTGTAGCTCTTTTACAGGCGGTGGCCCGGTCTTCTGTCGCCGCTGCCTTCCGTTCTTCTGTCGCCGCCTTCGGTTTTTCTGCCGGGCCACCGCGCCTTCTTGTAGCTCTTTTACAGGCGGTGGCCCGGTCTTCTGTCGCCGCTGTCGCTGTCGCCGCCTTCCGTTCTTCTTCTTCTTCTTCTTCTTGTTCTTCTTCTTCTTCCCCAGGAGATGTTGACACGTCGCTCTCTCGGCCGGAATGCCAGAGCCGCGCTGTGCGGTCACTTATATAGTGACAATGGGGCGGTGTCACATGGTATATGTCACATGGGTTGGTCACATGGTGACCCCGCCCCCTTACGATGTCATAGTCCCCATGTGACATCAACCCATGTGACCAACCCATGTGACATATACCATGTGACACCGCCCCATTGTCACTATATAAGTGACCGCACAGCGCGGCTCTGGCATTCTGGCCGGAGGAGAGCGACGTGTCAACATCTCCTGGAGAAGAAGAAGAAGAACAAGAAGAAGAACGGAAGGCGGCGACAGCGACAGCGACAGCGGCGACAGAAGACCGGGCCACCGCCTGTAAAAGAGCTACAAGAAGGCGCGGTGGCCCGGCAGAAGAACCGAAGGCGGCGACAGAAGAACGGAAGGCAGCGGCGACAGAAGACCGGGCCACCGCCTGTAAAAGAGCTACAAGAAGGCGCGGTGGCCCGGCAGAAGAACCGAAGAGGGGGACAAGACCCCCGAAGTCGGGAGAAGAGGCCGGCGGCGGGGAGGAAGAAAGCCGGGCTCCTCCGCTAGTAAAAGAGCTACACGAAGATAGCGGAGGAGTCCGGCGAGAAGACCCCCGAAGACGGAAGACCCCCGGAGCTGTGCAATAAAATATTTTTTCTCTGTGTTGTGTTTTTTTTTGTACTTTATTTCACAGGTGAATGGGTAGGGGTACATTGTACCCCATACTCATTCACATAGGGTGGGGGGCCGGTATCCGGGGGCCCCCTTCTTAAAGGGGGCTCCCGGATTCCGATAAGCCCCCCGCCCGCAGACCCCGACAACCAACGGCCAGGGTTGTCGGGAAGAGGCCCTTGTCCTCATCAACATGGGGACAAGGTGCTTTGGGGTGGGGGGGCCGCGCGGCCCCCCCTTCCCCAAGGCACCCCCCATGTTGAGGGCACGCGGCCTGGTACGGCTCAGGAGGGGGGGCGCGCTCGCTCACCCCCCTTTCCTGGCCGGCCGGGTAGCGTGCTCGGACAAGGGTCTGTTGTGGACTTTGGGGGAACCCCCACGCCGATTTTTTCGGCGTTGGGGTTCCCCTTTAAGCCCATTCCAGGCGGCGGAGCCCGCGACGTGTCCGTCGCGGGCCCCGCCTACCTTCACACGCGCTCGAAATGAGCAGACTTTCCTCCGAGCGGGAACAGTTTGCTCATTTCGAAAGTAGCCTACACACGGGCGGACTGTTCGCTCAAACACAGTTTCAGCGGACAGTTTTTCGGAATTTCCGAAAGACTTTGTCCGTCAAACTGTCCGCTGAAACTGTCCGCTGAAAGCCCACACACGGGCGGACTGTCCGCCCAAACACTGTTCAGCGGACAAGGTTGGGCGAACAGTCCGCCCGTGTGTACGCGGCCAAACAGTTTCAGCAAACAGTCCGCTCAAAATTAGCATGGACGGACATGGCCACACACGACGAACGAACAGTTTGCTGAAACCGTGCGCGATGACGTGAACGGCACGTACGACGGGACGAAAAATACGACGTCCTATACACTGCATTATAACTTTCGGCGTGTAAATCCTTTCTGAGCATGCGCGGAACTTAGTTTGACGAACAAGCCTACACACGAGGGGACTGTTCGCTGAAACAAAGTTTCAGCGGACAGTTTTTCGGAATTTCCGAAAAACCTTGTTCAGCGGACTGTTCGCTGAAACTGTCCGCTGAAAGCCCACACACGGGCGGACTGTCCGCCGAAACACTGTTCAGCGGACAAAGTTGGCCGAACAGTACGTGTGTACGCGGCCTTAGAATACATACATTTTATTATTTCTATATCACACAAGAAAGTAAACAAATCTCTCGTGAGTGGAGCTTTATTTTTTGGTGGAAATGTATTAGTCTTTGTTGTGCACCTGGGCACACTTTTTTATCACAGAAGTGTGTGGTGACAACTATAATTTTTTTTTTTTTGTACGCATAAGCTCAATGGGCTATTCGAGGGGTGCCCAACTGCTGGCACTCTGATGTGGCCCGCCATGTCTTGCTCTGAGATGTCGGGTCAGCATGCCCAGATCGCGGGTTCCCGACCCTCCATCTCCAAGCATCAGCGCAAAGAACGGAGCCGTCGCTAGAGGAAGCCAGCTGGCTCCTTCTCAGGTGGAGTGATACCAAATGTACTCCCGCCTATGACATGAAGCATCGCTTCTGCTCTCTACAGCAGCCGCATGCTTCTGTTTTCTGTCACACTAATGCATGGGAACCCGCAATTTGGACACCAGTACCCAGCAGCATTACCAGTACCAAACAGCAGTAACCGCCACCAGTTCCAGCCAGCAGTACAAGTACCAGCCGGTGGTATCAGCAGGCAGTGCCCAGCAGCAGTAACGCCTGATTCACACCTATGCATTGTTTGTGCTTTTTGCAAATTTGCACCACATCCATTTAACATTGGATTGAAATGGAACACGTTCTGTAGAGCAAATCTGCAAAAAGCACAAAAAATGCCATAGGTGTGATCAGACCTAACAGCCAGCAGTACCAGCACCTGTTCGAAGTACCAGCCCTTTAGGACAGCCAGCAGCAGCCACCAGTTATAACCACATGGGGGACAGCCACAACCAGCTGCAGGAATCCTGAGGAAGAAGTGAAGGCCCCTTTCGCACGATTGGTCCGATCGGGTCTACCTGTCTGTTTTTCATGAGGACCCAATCTGACCCTCCATTCACCTCTATAGAACGGCATATGTAAACAGACTTGTATCTGCTTACACAAGCCTATCTGCAATCCAAACTCCTTAAAAAAAAAAAAAATTGCCACCTCCGAGAATGTGAGTGGGCAGGCAGGTGTCGCCAAGGGTGAGAGCCGGCGGGCTGGCTCTGTTGAGAGACAGTGGGTGGCTCGGCTCGGCTCACTGACAGTATGTGAGCGACTGCTGGCCAATCAGGGAGCCGGCGGGCAGGGGAGAAGAGAGATGACATCTCTCACCGCCAGGCGCCCGCCCTGCGTCCCTGCAGTTCCGCCCTCACTGTGCAGTGTGCAGGCAGCCGCGGCAGCAGAGACATTATTTCATTTCTCTGCTGCTTGACTGGTAATCTGCTGCCTGGGACATGGCAAGTGACAATCCACATTGTGTGGCATGGGACGTGGCAAGTGACAATCTGCAACGTGTGGCATGGGACGTGGTGAGTGACAATCTGCATCTGGTGACGTATCAAGTGACAATCTGCATCTGGTGGTGTGACCAGTGACAATCTGCATCTGGTGACAGGCGACGTGGCAAGTGACAATCCGCAACGTGTGGCAGGTGACAGCAGCAGGTGACATGCTCAGGGCTCCCACTGATTCTGCATTATGGTGAGTTGAACCATTTATTTTTTTATAACAATGTAATAATAGTAATGTGCTTCAATCATCCTGACACCATAACAACCATGGCACCGTGATGATTGAATCGCTAACACCAGCAATTTCCCTGATACATTTACCCCCAAAAAACATATTTTCTGGCAGTGCCCCTCCCGAGACTAGGCTCTGGATCTGCCCCTGCTGTAGACAATACCATTTTGATTTATGATCCAGGTGCTCTTATATTACAATTGTCCACATTTTTATAGAGTTTACATTTTTATTTTTTTTATTTTTATACTTCTTTTAATATTTATTGAGTATCATCAAGAAGAAATCGGTTTGAAGACATGCATTGGTGTTCATTTACGGTTGGTGGATATCTATATTATTAAAACCATTGATAGAACATTCTAACATTATTTTCTTTTTTTGTGCTTTTATAGCGATTTCAAATTGGGACAATGACAATACTAACCTAATCGTATTCGATTAGGTTTTATTTTTTTAGTTTTTGTAATTATATTAATATAGTTGTAAATATGGATGGTGTGTTTATTTGTAATGTGTTTTATAATATGACTTCCCCCCCCCCCTTTTTAGATATGCCTAACTGCTTTATCAAAAACTATGGTTATGGCACATACACAAACCACACCAGATATTCAATTATAGTAATTTCCCCAAAATCCGGATCAAATCTAACAGTGGTTAAGAAATGCTGGAATGCACAGCCCAGTGGTTGATCAATTTATACCTTTGATACTGAAAGACAAGAGAGGAGACCGATTCCGAATATGTTTTATTTAAACTAGGATATCCATTTCTGGTTTGTGGTATCTAACAACCTTGTAAGTATAAAATCAAACAGGAAAAAAGGTATAAATATTCTCATTCAGTTTACAATTTTTTTTATTTTTTTCATAACATTTTTAACATAATGTAAAAAAAATTATATAAAATAATTTATATTGAATGTTACTCTAAGGCCAGTTCTGAGGCTTCATAAGCATTAGAGTACATGAATTCGACATGAATCGTTGGAATCTGCAACAAAGCGTTTCATACAGCATTAACAGCACAAGATGGGATGACTCTCCGGTTTCCCTTACCCAAGTAGCCATAGATCCATGCAGTAAATGTTCTATAAGCTGTCTTCCGCAATCGTCTTAAAAATCAATAAATAAAAATTATTACAGTTGCATAACAAATAATTCACTATATATTGGAACTTTTAATTTGTTAAATCGTAGGTCTGCCTACCTTTTTCAGAAATCTAAAAGCCAGCAGATACAGACTACAGCTGTAGATTTTTAATATTAGGACACTTACCTATCAGGGAGTCTAGGAATGTCGCCACACAAGCTTATTTTTATTTTATTTTTTTTTATACACTGCCAACACATCACTCTTTTTTAATTTTTTTTTATAGATTATCAGTAATATTGGATATTGCATTGGAATGCATCTTCTGCACTTGCACCATTTCCTATTCCCAAGACGTTCTGTTTCACCTTCCTCTTTAGTTTCTGTTGATTGCAGCATGAAAATCTTTTGTAATGGATTACATGGAAACGCTGGATCTTTTCTGGCTCTGTATATTGTGACCATAGTTCCTCAAGCAACATTTGTCTCTGTAGCATAAACCAAAAAATTATTTTCTTTACCTATTTATCCTTTATAGGTTAATAAATAAAATTAATTTTATTACGAATTTTCATTTAATATTTATTCTTGTTTGGCAAAAATGTATTTAAAGAAAGATGTTTTTTATTTTTATTTCAATAAAGTTTGATATTAATTCATCATGGTTCTTTTTTCATTTAATTTTATAATTACACATGTTACACTTCATGATACCTCAAGCTATTTCTAATAATGCTTACACTCTCCCATGTAGTTGCTAACAGAGGGGGTTTCTACTTCAATCTGAGGCAGTATTGCACCCTGCTTTAATAAAAAATGTTTTACATTAAAAGATATTTTCTACTTATCAAGAGCATTGTCAATTTTAAAATTCTTTATGGACACACACTTAGAGATTGCACTTGTAATGCCTACAGGAATGCCTTCAGAAAATAACTCCCCCTATCCAATGTCCTCTTCCTGTATTCTCACCTACCCCATCCCTTAGATACCTACGCCAATAAAATGAGGGCTTTTTAAATCAAACCAACAAATTAACTGTTTTGCTTCCTTGACCACACTTCACAGTCAACATTGGTACGAGAAATGGTCTGTCCAATAGGTTTGTCTCCCCCTTCCTCCTTTACATGCAACATTTCCATTGTCAAAGCGCAACACGGTTCAAGCATGCACATTGGGAAACTAGCTGTGAAGTTGCAAGGCTCCAATTTGAGTTATAGCTACACTTATCTGCCTTCCCACAACTGTTTTTGACAGGTACATATTTCCACTTCCATCTGTCATAGGCGAGGTTTGGTACGTCAAACGTTAGAACCTCCCTCCTTCTTTGCCCCCATGACATTTGGAGAGTGCATCATGATTTGCGCATGCACATTAGGGATATGACCATGAATCCCAATGGATTCAATGCCAGTTTCTGATACTGGTCATGGTGGCGGCAGCTACCAACAGCTGATCTGAAAAGACATCGCAGCCTCACTGGACAGGTAAGTGTCCATAGATTAAAAGTCACCAGCTACTGTACTGTATTTGTAGCTGTGGATTTTACATTTATTTTTTGGCACACACTGAAAAAAACATTAAAAGAGAATTGTGGTGTTTTTTTTTTTAAACGTTATACTTACCAAGGTGGATGCAGCATGTGACCGATGCTGCATCTGTCCACCGGCGCCTTGCACTGAGAATAGAGCGATCAAACATTGCCAAGGGGGATCCGTGAGAACCGAGCCAATCAGAGAGCTGTTGCCTGTCACTCAGCGGCTCTCCACTGAGATGGCTCGCAGTCCAAGCACCTGGCGCATCCAGACTTCCAGAGTCCGGATGACACGGTGCCTGGACTGATTTGTGTGATGTCAGCAGAGAGCGGACTTCAGACCAGCTGAAAACGGGAGAAGCCCAGCCAAACGAGCTCATGCATGACTACAATACGAAGTACAGACATGTAACTTTTACATTATAAACATTGTAAGTTTGTTTTTGAAATTTAAAAAGTTACTTACCATTATTTTTTATCAGTAAAATCTGTTAGATGTAAGAATAAAAAAAAATTATTAGATCACAAAAAATTATAAATTGGGTTAAATGAGAAATAACTAAAATTATATTTTGTATAGTTAGTAAAGAAAAAATGTATATATGTACACACATAATATGTAGAGTAACGCACATATAATGAAACAAAAAGTGTTTGTGTATAGGTATAAATACATACATACTGGACACTTTATTATGTACAGCTTTCACAGCACCGTTTTGAGTGTAGAACTGGAAGGAGCCATCAGAAGATGGGGACACTGCAGCTATAAAGGGATGGACATGGTCAGCAACAATACTCAGGTAGGCCGTGGTCTTTAAATAATACTCAATTGGTACTAAGGGATCCAAAGTGTGGCAAGGAAAATATCCCCCCCACCATTACACCCAGGGCCAGTGCTACCACTAGGCGGAGTAGGCAGTCGCCTAGGGCGCACTACCCCCCAGGGCGCAGCCATGGCCTCTGTATGCCTCCAATCCCCCAATGTCTTCACAGAGTAAAAGCTCACAGCAGTGTGTGTGTGTGTGTGTGGGGAGGAGGGGCGGGGCTCGGTGGAGATCAGAGCATCGAGAGGTGCAGCATCTGTTAGCAGACACCAGAGCAACACCGCCCAGTGCTGAGGAGAGCCCCGGATGTAATGGTCGATGAAGCAGAGGTAAGGAGGAGGGAGGATCCTCACTATCTACAGCGAGCTGTGGGGGGGGGGGGGGGTGAGTAGTGCAGGAAATAAGAAGTCAGCTAGGTAGGTCAGTATGTTTGTGTGTGTTTGTAATGGTCAGGTAGGTAGGTCAGTGTGTGTGTGTGCAATGGTCAGGTAGGTAGGTCAGTGTGTGTGTGTGTAATGGTCACATAGGTGGTTCAGTGTGTGTATAATGGTCAGGTAGGTGGGTCAGTGTATGTGTCAGGTATGTAGGTCAGTGTGTGGGTCATTGTATGTGTAATGGTCAGGTAGGTGGGTCAGTGTATTGTGTCAGGTACGTGGGTCAGTGTATGTGTAATGGTCAGGTAGGTGGGTCAGTGTGTGTGTGTAATGGTCAGGTAGGTCAGTGTATGTGTCAGGTAAGTGGGTCAGTGTGTGCGTGTAATGGTCAGATAGGTGGGTCAGTGTATGTGTAATAGGTAGGTGGGTCAGTGTGTGTGTGTAATGGTCAGGTAGGTCAGTGTATGTGTCAGGTAGGTGGGTCAATGTGTGTGTAATGGTCGGGCGGGTCACATATTGCAAAGGCAGTGGAGCCATGGGCAGAGCCCATGGGGGTGGGGGGGCAGCAAAATGAGGTTTCGCCTAGGGTGTCAAAAATTCTTGCACCAGCCCTGATTACACCCCCACCACCAACCTGAACCGGTGATACAAGGCAGGATGGATTGATTCATGCTTTCACTGTTTTTTTTTTAATGCAAATTTAAAACCCTACCATCTGAATGTTACAACAGAAAATGAGACTCATCGGACCAGTCAACATTTTTTCAATCTTCTATTGACCAAATTTGGTGAATATGTGACAATTGTAGCCTCAATATCATCATGTACTTAGATGACTGAAGTGGCACCCAGTGTGGTTTTCTGCTGCTGTAGCCCATCTGCTTGAAGTTTCAATGTGTTGAGCATAAAGAGATGGTATTCTGCATACCTTGGTTGTAAATAGTGGTTATTTGAGTACATGTTGCCTTTCTAAAATCTGTACCATTAAAAACTCTGAACTCACATATGAAGTAGGGATTTTAACACACACATAACAAATGGTCCATAATGGAGACACACGCACCACACCCCCATATCCACGCCCCTATATCTACATGAAGGTTGATGGATGCATGGATTACAACGTGGGGTTGTTTATTTTTGTAAGCATTTGATTAGAGCCCAAAGGCTCTAATAGGCTTCAAGAAAGGGTGACCATGGCGCAGAGAGCACCGTGCTCAAAGCCCACCCACTTGTGTGACATTAGCAAATTTAAACTCGTTATTGTGACAGTAATTTCCTCTTGGTCAATCATGGGAAAAGGGTCCTGAGACACAACTGGGTGGGAGTCCTCCCTAAGACCCGATTGGCCTTGATAATAAGCAAACGCCAGGACTCGGGAGAGATGCAGGGGTAAGCCACCGTAGCCATGACATGGATGGGGTAAGTGCGAGACTGGTAGGCAGCAATGGGTGAGCAAAGTGGCGATCGAACAATGCATATATTAATTTTGTTGCTGCGATTATTATTTTTTTAATGAAAAGCTGTACAGAAAAAAGTAGCCGCTGGGTGTAGATATACATATACACACACACACACATATATATATATATATATATATATATATATATATATATATATATATATATATATATATAGAGAGAGAGAGAGAGAGAGACACACACACACACACACACACACACACACATATATATATATATATAGAGAGAGAGAGAGAGAGAGAGAGAGAGAAACACACACACACACACATATATAACGAGATACATATATAAGATACATCTATAACAAGAGATATAGATATATCTATATAGATATATACATACACAAGATATATATCTCTTGTTATGTAGATATATCTGCACAGAAGCAAATGATTTAGTTTACAATTAGTATATTTTTAAGCCTCTTACCTTTTGCTGCTGGTGTCTGTTGTTATAAATGCAGTATATTTCCTGGTTCCTGGAGGGAGGAGGCGAGGAGGGGTTTGCATAGCTAAGGGGCGGCAACTTCCTCTGGCACTGCCGTTGCTATGGAAACCTGACCTGAAACCTATGTCACTGCTTGTGCAGCACTGAGCATGTGCGAGATTTGCAAGGCTGAGATCCAGGAAGAAATACGGTCTGGCTTCAGATGCCCACACCTAAGATGGCCACGGTCTGCTGCAAGTTTATAAAGTTACAAAATGCTGTAATAACCTAACAAAACGGACCTTTGTTTACAGACTAACTTTACTAGAATGCTTTAAGCTTGTGTATGATAGGTTATTTTTATTTAAAAAGTCACATTTTGGCTGGACAACCACTTTAAGTTTACTGTAGCATTTCCTGCCATACTCCGGTTTAAGTCCCTGAATAAGGACTAACTATTTTTCCACAACCCATCGGATACTGAAAACTTTCTCTGCTCCCTGAACCCGGAGGCACATGCAAATCTTCCTACTTAAACCCAACCCATCTCACGCCCCCTGGATCAATGAATCTTAAGGAATGCCCCCCCGAAGCACCTTAAATCCTTAGGCTCCAGCAACCGCTTCGGGCATCCCTGAATCTACTCTCAACATGGTCTACAAGGCCTGTAAGTTGTTGTTTTTTTTGTTTTTTTATTGTAAATTTTCATTAAACGTTATGCATTCAAGTAGAAATATATATATATATATATATATATATATATATATATATATATATATATATATATATATATATATATATATATATATATATGACATATATAAACATATATAACGGGGCGTGGTCTGGCCGAGCAAGATAGACGCGTGAGAGAAACGCTCCTACCACTGACTCTCTTTCATCAGCTTTATCGGTGAGATCCAGCAGCGAATACCGGCCAAAGAGATGGGGACGGCGTCCCGCAACACCTCGACGTCTAGATCCCGGTCACCTCAAGGACATTCGGGTGGAAACACTCATAATATCCCCGAAATGTTCCGTTCACAGAGAGGCAACATGGCGCCTTCCCGCCAAGTCCACCACCAGCCATCTACACCACCACAATCGGATGCCATCCTGGTCTCACAGGAGACCTCTCAGATACTCAACGCAAACCGAGAATCGTCCCCGCAGCAACCGGTCAGTATACAAGATCTGAGATGTATAGCGGCCGATATAAAGGACACGTTATCAGTCGCCATTGCGGACCTTCGAGTCAACATACATGCGCTCAGAGACAGAGTCCTTGAGGTGGAAAAAACTTCCGCTCAACATGATAATGTACTGCGTAAAGCCACCAGAAAGATTGATCATCACACACTCCAGTTGCGGGAGACACAACGCTACATCGAGGACCTTGACAATCGTGGCCGCTGCCAAAACATTAGGATTAAAGGGTTACCGGAAAGCATCGAACCGGACATTTTGGAGCAAGAGGTAACGACTCTCTGCAACTCACTTCTGAACAGGCCTAGAGATACTCGTATAGAAATGGAGAGAATCCACAGGGCCTTACGCCCCAAAGGAAAGGAGACTGACCCTCCTAGAGATATTATCTGCTGTATCGTAGACTATAGGCTTAAAGAGGAGATCCTACAACAAGCAAGGAGCCAACAGCAGCTACAACACGGAGGAGTATCTATCCAAATATTTCAAGATTTGTCGGCCATCACGTTACAAAACCGCAGAGACCTGAAACCCTTATTGGAAGTTTTGCGTACCCATGGCATACAATACCGATGGAAGTTTCCCTTTGGTCTCTCTGCCACACATAGGGATAAATCAGCACTGCTACGATTACCCGAAGACTTGCGACACTTCTGCCGAACACTAGACATTCCGCTAGTGGACGTGCCTAATTGGTACGCGGACTTCCGCACCTATTCGATGAGGCGTTCACCTCCGCCATCTGAAGAACAAATGGAAGTGCAGGAACAACGACCCCGTAGGAGGCGATCATCTTCTGGAAACAGAGCACGCTCTTCTCGTCACAGGGATAGCCACGGTTTTAGTCCTAAAGAATCCATGCGCTCTCGAAGGGCTCGTAGAGATTACTGATTGGGAAGTTGTCGACATTAACTCCAGCAATCAGATTGGGTATCTCCTCACTGTTCTTTTGACTGAAGCTTTCAGGTGCTGTACGTTTGCATAACTTCGCCCCGCTCGTTTGAGGCGGGAAGGCTCGACTTCATTTGGTGTGTTTGACCGCCTGCAGTATACTGGACGAAAGAAGGAAACAAATTCCACTCGACCGTGGGAACTGAACACACGACAAAGTTTTCCGTTTGACGCCCCCCACAGACACTCGACTGTGGGTGTTTCTCGCTTCTAAAAGGTCCTACTCCTGCTTCTGCGACTAACATCCTGAACATTTTCCTTTGAACACACGGTAGATGAGCTGCACATTGCAATGGTCCACGGATGCCCAGAATGTACCGCTCCAAACCATCGAGGTGGGACCTCGCGGTCTGGAGAGACTTATCTGCCGTCTCACTCCCGAGCAGTTCGGGACGTTTGCAGCATCTGAACTACGGTCTGAGAAACCCTTCTGAAGTCTACCATATCTCACACAGTTTGTTGATACGTTTACTATTGTTGGTATCCTTTCTCTATTAACCCCTTTTTTGTAGGTTATTTCAAGACCTTATAGGTCTATATATCATATATGCTTAACCACTTTCGGTGTAGCCGTTCCACATTGCTCATAACAGGAGTCTATAGGACGGTGACCAGACGATAGTTCATAACGTCCCTCGCTTAAATTTATAGCTTGAACAATAGTGGGTAACTCACCAATATGAAGATTCTGTTTGGCTGACGAATGGCTCTGTGTGAGGTATTTCGAAGCGATTATTGCGAAGATTTTGCTCTCGGATTGAGATCTTAACTGGTTACCTCTAGAGCCATCCCTGACATGCCCATCTTGGTGGGGTAGTTGGTGTTAAGTGTGACTATCAAGGTGGTCACATTAATGAGTTTATATTGCTGTTTCCCAATTATTATGCTCTTATCTTAGAAATAAGACACAGAGAGACCGTTCTCCATATATCAGCTCCGAGCATGAAGTCCCGTGCCAAATTTAGTTTTTTTATTCAGAGGTATTTATACACAAACAAAGACAGGTCAGCAAGATAACAGTTATCATACGATTTCCATATAAGGTAATACTTGGTTACACAAGTGATCATGCGATGTGACCCATGGGGGGTGGATGGGGGCGGATGCCGTAACTAAACCCATATTGCATCAAACACCAATTTCTGAAAAACAAGTAAAGAACAACTCTGACTTAGAACAACCTGATCTTCTCAATTTCCCCCTTTGACATCATCCCTGTCCCTCCCCCTGGGTCCTCATGAACAAGTTCTAGTTAGTTTTTCCCCAGGGTACTTTCCCTGACCGCGGGTTGCCAGAGGGGAAATGTTCCCATCCCCCCAGGTATTACCAACATCTTAAATTCTGAAGAGGAGTTTGTGGGAGAAGGGTGATGTCAATCCAACAGTTTAATATCTTCTCTCCATCCGCTTTACCTTCTTTTGAATTTTCCTATATACACATATATTTATAATAGTGAGTACTACTAGTAAAGAAATTACAATTAGCATAGGACTAAATAACCAATTGAATATGCTAGTTGCTGTGGAAGACATACCATTAAAAATGTCATACCAATGTGGAGAAGTATCCTGTTGTATCTGTGAAGATAAATGCACAAGTCTGCCTTTGTCTATTACTGCAGATATAAGATTATTTTGTAAAGTGTGTTCTAGAGTTTCTATATATTGTCTGAGCAGCTCTGACTGTTCCAGGATCTGCCTTAGTGGGTCTAGGGAAATGATGAAGGGTGTAGTATCGGTAAGATTAGATATTTGATAGACAGAAGAAAATATCTTTTCTGCATCTGGTTCAAAAAGATATGTATCGTTACCCCATTTTAATATTTTTATGTCCTTAATACATCCCGAAAAAGGGGCAGATTTATTCAATGCTATTATGGTGTTACTATTATTTGTGATTATACATATATGTTGAGGTCCTATTTCGATGAATCTATTACTTTCATTAACAGGTGACCTCTGAAACTTACATATGCTAGTTTGATGTTTCAGCAGACAAGGTTCATATACAGAGGAACTTCTCCCACATACTATTCCTTTATTTGTCTTTTCACATAAACTAAGGTCGTGTGTTCTATTCTTATTGTCCACATATTTCCCATATATTTCAGGATACCAAAATTCATTTTTTATAATAAGAGGCATTACCACCATTTTACACATTTTCACTATCTCTTCTTTTTTATAGGCCTCAAACTTGCCCGTACACCACCTTTGTTCACATTCTATCTCATTCCCTTTTACCTCGAACCATATGCCATCATCGTTCAACCCCCTGAAATATTTCATCCAAGTATGATAATTTCCTAACTAAAACTCCATTCTAGCTCTGTTTATCTGTATGTGGTATGATAAGATATCTAGGGAACACTGGGTAAGATTTATGAACTGTTGAGTCTGATTCCATAGTATGTTATCTGCTATTACTGTATGATATATTAATTCACCTATATATCGTAACAGGGGTATTTCCTGGAGTTGAGTCTCAAAGGTGGTTGGTAACCATTTGCTTGTGATCATTAGGCTATCAGCCACATGTCCTCCTGCATGTCTCCATCTGTTATTCATCTCTTCTATTTCTACTGAGTTCAAGACCCCCATTCCAGTACCTGCTAATCCCAATACAGTGTCATACCAGGCACGTTTGTATCTACATTTTGGTGTTTCTGGAAAGGTTATGTTAAACTTAATCTTGGTTTTCTGTTGTGATACTGACACATTGATACAAGTGCTAGGTATTGGTGATAGCATGGACGACTCAAATACGGGGGCCACTTCCTCCCTGATCTGTATATTAAACCCGTAGGACTGTGCATTCCAATACCACCCATCTATTCTTTCCTCTCTCCACCAGGAGGCACAGAGAAAAGTACTGGACTGATTAATTGCTACAATATTTGTTAGGGTGAACATGTCAGTTGACATGTTTCCTCCTTCGGATACTGTTACCAGAACGTTATACATTTGTTCCCAAATTCGTTTCTGTGCCTGTTTCCATGTATGTGAGGGTCCTAACTGATGACATCTATGCTTCTTAGTGTTATTAAAAGGCCATCCCATGCTTGTGTTTAGCTGGAATGTTATATTTATTTCTGCCGGTGGTTCTGCCCTTATCCATACTATGTTTTGATCTATGTGCAATGGTCCTTTGTGTCCCTCAACCGTGAAATTCCCTACCGTGATATATTCATCCATAGCATACCCTGAATCATTGGCTACCTTTTGATCATATACAACCCAAAGTATCCCTGCTGTGTCGTAAACTTCAGTCACAATAATACCAGGAGTCCAGGCATATAACTGTAAAATAGCAAGCTTAAACAAACAGTAGACAAGTAGGTATCTCATAATGTTGTTTTACCAGGTTCCTTCTTGCAATGTGAGGCGTGTATCCAGGTGGGTTTTCCCTCCAATTTCACTGAAGTAGGAGTGGTTAATAATACTTGGAATGGTCCTTCAAAACGGGGTTCTAGGGTTTTCCTGGTGTGTTTCTTTACATATACATAATCTCCTGGTTGCAGTGTGTGTGTTCCTGCTATTGAGTTAGGGTCTGGAAGAGAAGAATACACACTTTTGTGGATCTTAGTTAGACGTTGTTGTAATTGTATCACATATGCAGTCAAACTATCACATTGCAATTGCATACTCTGGGGAAAGTATAAACCTAGTCTGAGTGCACTCCCAAAAAGTATTCCATACGGAGATAACCCGGTTTTCCCTGTGGGGGTGTACCTTATGGAGAACAAAGCTAAGGGTAGGCACTCAGGCCATGGTTTATTTAACTCCTGCATGGCTTTTTGTATTTTTAACTTTATTGTCCCATTTACTCTTTCTACTGATCCTGAACTCTGTGGGTGGAAGGGGTGTGAAAACTCTGTTGAATCCCTAACATAGCCATTACATTCTGCATGATTTCCCCTGTAAAGTGTGTCCCCCTATCTGATTCTATGGTTTCAGGAAGACCAAACCTAGGTATTAGCTCAGTGATCAGTTTCTTGGCTGTGGCTTTTGCTGTAGCTGATTTCACCGGGTAACTTTCGGGCCAGCCTGAAAATAAATCGATGCACACAAGAACAATTTCAAAGGGGCCGCTCTTAGGCATTTGTATATAATCAATTTGCAGTCTCTGGAAGGGGTATTGGGCCCGGACCTGGTGTTTTCGTGGGGTTTTTACTTTCTGCCCTGGGTTATTCAGGAGACAGATTTGGCAGGCTGCACAGTAGTTTCTCGCAGTACTACTGAATCCAGGGGCGAGCCATCCTTGGTTCACAATCCTATACATGGAATTGGAACTGACGTGTGTGGGTAGGTGAACTGCCGCCACCATTGCTGGATACATAGAGGCAGGTAGGCATACTTTGCCCCCTTCCCTCCATACATTGTCAAGGTCTGGTGCAGCTCCCATCCTGACCCACCTATCCTTCTCGCTCTCCCCTGCTTGCTCCTGTAATTTGCTCAGCTGCTGCCATGTTGGGTCTGGGATACTTACCTCTATGGCTGCTAAGGTCTCAGGGCCTCCTTCCCCTAGAGCTGCCTGTTTTGCAGTCAAATCTGCAAATGCATTTCCTTTTGCCTCAATTGTTTTTGCACTCGTGTGTGCCGCTATCTTCATGATGGCCACTCGTTTAACCTTTTGAAGATTGTTCAGGACTCTCTTAATCCCTTCTCCATGTTTTACAGGTGTACCTGCTGCTGTTAGGTAACCTCTAGCCTTCCATATATGGCCATAATCGTGCGCTACACCATAAGCGTAGGCCGAGTCAGTGTAAATATTCCCTTCTCGTCCTTCTAAGTATTCTAGGGCTTTTTCCAAAGCTGTTAATTCTGCTTCTTGTGCTGACATGTGGACTGGTAAGGACCGTGCTTCTATTACCTGTGTGTCAGTTACTACAGCATATCCTGTGTGATATTTCCCCTTATCATCAGCAAACCTGCTACCATCTATATATAAAGTGTGCTCAGCATTTGAAATTGGTGTATCAGTGACATGTGGGAATCCCATTGTTTCCTGTTCCATGAGCTGAAAACAATCGTGTTCATCTATCTCCTTAAACAAAAGGGTGTCAGTTTCCGCATTCCTTTCCTTATTAGCGCTATTAGCACTATCATTCCCCCTTGCCAAATCTGGTGACTGAAGAGGCAAAAAGGTGGCCAAATTTAAAGTTGTACAACGCTGAAAAGTGACATTTGGAGGTAAGAGTAAAGTACACTGTAACCTTAGTTGTCGGGCCATGGAAATGTGTTTGGGCTGTACCTGAGACAAGATTGCATGTATATCGTGTGTGGTGTGTTCTACAACTGGATTGTCTAGAACAATTTCTGATGACTTATCTATGATAATTGATACTGCAGCTACCGCCCGTACACAGGATGGTGAACCTCTGGACACAGGATCTAGTGCTGCTGAAAAGTATGCAACGGGTCTTTGTTTTATATGTGACTGTGTCAAAACCCCTGTGGCGTGTCCAGTGATCTCAGCAATGTACAGATGAAATGTCTTGGTGTAATCTGGTATACCGATAGCCGGTGCAGAAATCAACAACTCTTTCAGAGTGACAAATGACTCATAAGCTACTTCCGTAAGCATATATGGCACGTTTTTCAAACAATCATATAATGGCTGCATCAAAGAGCTAGCGTGTGGTATCCATTGTCTACAATATGACACCATGCCTAAAAACATACGCAATTGTTTGAAATTCCGTGGGGGTAACATTCCCTTTATCACTTGAATCCTTTCCTCAGTGAGATGTCTTATACCTTGTGATATACAATGTCCTAAGAAAACAACCTTTTTCTGACATACTTGTAACTTTGTCCTGTTAACCTTACAACCTTTTTCTGCCAAAAATCGCAACAGTGCAAGGGTGGTATCTAAACAAGTTTCCTTGTCAGGACAGCATAACAATAAATCATCCACGTATTGTAACAATACACAGGAATCAGGTGGTATCCATTCCCCCAATACCGTTTGCAATGCCTGCGAATACAAGGTAGGTGAATGCGCCATACCTTGAGTTAGGCGTGTCCAGGTTAGTTGTCTATTTTTGAAGGAAAATGCGAACCATAGTTGGCATTCTTCCGCAAGTGGGACGGAAAAGAAAGCGTTGGCCAAATCTATAACCGTAAAGTACATACTGGTTGATGGTATTTGTGACAGTAATGTATGTGGATTGGGTGCTAAAGGTGTCATCGGCGCTAGTATTTTGTTGACCGCTCTAAGGTCTTGGACCATTCTATACTTAACCGGACTACCGGCTACTGATTTCTTTTTAACCAGGTACAAAGGAGTATTCGCCGGTGATTTTACCTCTTTTAGCGCTCCACTTTTTAACAAGGATTGGACCGGCATTTCTATGGCCGCCTCTTGGGGTGCACTGAGTGGATACTGTTTTTGTTGGGGAAGCACTGCTCCTGGAACCAGCTGTAGGGTAACCGGAGGTATGGGCAAAAGTCCAACATCAGCTGGATGTTTCTCCCATAGTCCTTCTGGAAGGGACGACAAAATCTGATCTAAGTCTGAAGGAGATGGACCGGATAGTTCCGATTCCTCCTCTAGGTATTGTATCAGGTTACACATCTCCATGTGTTCTTGGTTATCCCCTATAGCTAAGGTGACAGTGCCATCTGGGTGATAGGTAATGTTAGCTCCTATTTTCTGTAAAATGTCAGCTCCTAGCAAATTAGTGGGGGCTCCTCTAGATACCAGAAAGCGTGAAAGGAACATGTGGTTCCCTACTTTAACTTTTAGAGGTTTTGTCAGCGGGGCGTCGGCTAAAATGCCATCATATCCAGTTATTAATACTGTTTCAGTGGACTCCTGGCCGGGCCGTATCACCGAGTCTGAGAGCAGGCTACGCAAAGCTCCACTGTCCACCAAACATGAGATGTTTTTATTGTCTATTTGTATTGGGATGTGTAACATTTTTGTATGCGATTTTCCTAAGACAGGAGCGAGTCATGCCCTCGGACCATCTCTTTGTCCCCTATTATCGTCATTGCGTCTGTCCCTGGTCTGATCCCTACCGGCACCTTCCTCCTCCTCATCCCTCATTCTCTTCCTACAGTTTCGTTTAATGTGACCAACCTTGTTACAATAATAACAAGTGAGGGGCTTGCGGGAGGAGCTCCTATTTTGCTCTTGTGGACCTGTAACTACATTAATTACATGCTGTCTTCTCCTTTTGGTTTCTGCCAAATCCGCCTATATGCCTTGCGCCTTCTGTAGTAACGCCCCTCTATCTCTGATTGCCCTCCATTCCGGGGTACAGGCCTTCAACCTTTCACTTATTTGTGGAATTAAGCCTTCCATAAATTGTCTATTGAAAGCTCGGATCGTGACTGGTAGAGCCAAATCTAGTCCTTTATCTGCCATCATACTTTCCATGTTTAAGTAAAATTCTGATACAGTCTGTCCTGGCGATTGTTTCATGGGTGATATGGACCCTCTCTCCTGTTGTTTTGCCTGACAAAATGCTTCTATTCTAGCAATAAAGGGGGCTCTGGAGTCTAGGTATCTGAGATGCCCTGCCTCCAGATTGCCATCCGCACCCATTCGATCTGGAGGCCGATGAGGACCTACTTCGGTTATAAACTGGTTAAATAGGGTTAGTGTCATTTTGTGTCTACACAAATCCTCCCCATCCTGCCAGGTTGCTTCATGCGTATTCATCAGCTGCGTCACGAATCTACAGAAAGCAGCTGGTTTTGCAACAGGATCTGGGGCGCTCTGTATTAATGTCTGCTGACCATGGTGCCCATGTCCTTATCTGCATCCTACGAGTAACAGTAGGTGGGGCGTCTGGATGGGCTGCACCGAAGTCTGGATTGTTTACCTGTACAATGTGTGAATCTGTGCGTACGGGGGCTACAGTTTCTAAATGAGGTTTTTGTGCCCTACAATGCACACATTCTATTGCCCATTCTGGGTTTTGTGCTCCACAGACCTGACAAACCCACCCTCTTCCCTCAAGGGTAGGATATACTTTTTGTGGTCTATTTCCTATATCCATATATGGGGGTGGATAAAAGGAAAAAATAAACTGCGCTTAGGTGAAGCAAAAAAACAAACAAAAACTACTAACAATCTATAAGGAAGGCGGCAGCAATAAATGTGATACAAACACCTAACAGCAATAAGAAAATACAAAAAGCTGCGCCAACATAAAATTAACCTGTAAATAAAAACCCCTAAAAAAGAAATATTTTTTTTATATATGTGAAATGTGAATAGTTGATATATTCCAAGCTTCTAAATAAAAAATAAAAAATAACAATTAATAGGAATTCATCCTCAAAAAGTTCATAAAAGAGTCCATAAATGATCAACAGTTGCAGTCCTAAATAGAAACACCACGGTGGTTGAATACACTTAGATGCGCACAAGTGCCCGTCACCATATAGTGGGTGCGCTTACCAGATGGAACTTTGGTTAGAGCGTTATAACTATATCCTCAATCGCGTCAGAATATTCCTCTTTTAAGTAGATCAGCTCACCGAAATGAACAACAGCACTCTTATAAGCACATCTTAATCCACGATCCCAAACAATAATAGCAGTAGCTTATAAAGTGCAACTGTGCTTGGGGCAGCTTTCTTCAAGTGTTTCTCCCTCATTCGTCTGCATGGGAAAGAAAAATCAGGGTGCAAAATGGTGAATGCAGGTATTTGTCTCTCACCAGCTCCGCCTGTGACAACAGCCAGCAAGGTGAAAAATCCTGGGTACAGTGTACAGAGCAAAACAAAAGCCCTCCGCCAACTCCGCGCTCCCCTACCTGACTGCGTGGTGGAGAAAGCTGCCCCAAGCACAGTTGCACTTTATAAGCTACTGCTAGTATTGTTTGGGATCGTGGATTAAGATGTGCTTATAAGAGTGCTGTTGTTCATTTCGGTGAGCTGATCTACTTAAAAGAGGAATATTCTGACGCGATTGAGGATATAGTTATAACGCTCTAACCAAAGTTCCATCTGGTAAGCGCACCCACTATATGGTGACGGGCACTTGTGCGCATCTGAGTGTATTCAACCACCGTGGTGTTTCTATTTAGGACTGCAACTGTTGATCATTTATGGACTCTTTTATGAACTTTTTGAGGATGAATTCCTATTAATTGTTATTTTTTATTTTTTATTTAGAAGCTTGGAATATATCAACTATTCGCATTTCACATATATAAAAAAAATATTTCTTTTTTTAGGGGTTTTTATTTACAGGTTAATTTTATATATGGGGGTGGGATGCCCGCTTTAAGGGCGATCGGAGTCTTATCATTTATCTTTCTTCTATCTTTGATATCCCAACCATTACAATCTGGATCATATTTCCATCCTTCCTCTTTTGCCCTATTTGAGGCCTTAATTAAACACTGGACCTGATACATCCATTGTTTCTCCAACACCTCTCCTTGTCTGTCCCTTCTTATTTCACTCCATACATCTGGGTCTAAGCCCGCTGCTCCTTTTATTTTAAATTTACAGAGAACCTTCCCTATATCTCGAGCTTCATCCTTCCCATAAATGTTCTTAATTATCTGTGGTACAGTGTAGTGCACCACAGTTCCTTGACGGGGTTTCGTGCACTGCTGGCCCATTCTAACAATCCGTGCCTAGGTAGCATGTGGGACACTGTGGTATCTAAGATCCTACAACAGCTCCTCGTTGCTTTCCCCCTAGGGTGCTAGAATACTAAAAACCTCTCCTGGATGAGATTTCTGAAATCGAATTACCTTATATGCTAGCCAACTGACAAATATTATGACCAGACTGACGGCTACAACATATACAAGCATTCCTTTAGGTGGCCAGGTATCCAGCTAGATCTCCGGACTTTATGGAGACCTTATTCCCCCCCCCCCCCCGTATCTGGGATACCCCTCTCGTGCACTCTTATCCCTGTTTCATGGAGCAGACAGGGCTTATACTCTCAACCCGTCTATGGGTTATGAATTAGATGTGAGGTTAAGCACAAACGTCAGACCCTCCCCGAAAGGGCACATTTCATTGCTTAGTTTGGCAATCCCCCTTCTAATTCATACCATCCTTGGCAAGGCTCATTCACTTTCTCAACAAGACGGACAAACAACAATCAACAAATAATTCCAGCAATATAAACCAAATATACAGTAATTCTAGACTCACCACTACAGAAGCTGGTATTTTACCTGGAGAACCGTAATTGACAGAACGGATAGGCACAAATCAGGGGAGCACAGAATATATAAGAAAAATAAAGCTTTTTCTTACCTGCGCAGGTTTTTATCTGTGGTTCCCAGAGTGCCTGATCCTTTTGTTCCGTCGGTCCCGTTCATCCACCTCTTGTAGTCTCATTGGCAAGTCCCTGTTCTAGGGCGCCAAAAATTGTTAAGTGTGACTATCAAGGTGGTCACATTAATGAGTTTATATTGCTGTTTCCCAATTATTATTCTCTTATCTTAGAAATAAGACACAGAGAGACCGTTCTCCGTATATCAGCTCCGAGCATGAAGTCCCGTGCCAAATTTAGGTTTTTTATTCAGAGGTATTTATACACAAACAAAGACAGGTCAGCAAGATAACAGTTATCATACGATTTCCATATAAGGTAATACTTGGTTACACAAGTGATCATGCGATGTGACCCATGGGGGGCGGATGCCGTAACTACTCCCATATTGCATCAAACACCAATTTCTGAAAAACAAGTAAAGAACAACTCTAACTTAGAACAACCTGATCGTCTCATTGGCCACATCAGAATTTTCAGAATATGATCCAGCTTTCAAATAAGTGTGTGTTCTAGTTGAATGCTATTTTACAATAGTTTATGACCTTCGGTGCTGTACCGGATTAGGTTACTTATTACTAGTGACTCAACTGGGTCGTAGATCCACATGAAGGTTTAGATTTAAGACTACTGTTTTTAGATTGGGTCGATGGGTCTAGGTGTTGGAGATAGAGATCCATCTTATAGTAATGTCATGGAAGGGAATACGCTTCAAGTACGGATTCGGACGCTAACTGAATGTCTTGATTTTGCTACTATACAGCGAAGCGGTTCCCCTCTTATGCGAAATTGGACTTCCCACATCTCCTATACCTACCCTCATCAACACCGGTATCTGTGATTATGAATGTACCTGGTGCTATTTCTCCACTGTCTTTGCAGAGTTCATGATCTTAGGCTGGATTCATGTGTGCTCCTGCACGATTCGCACCTTTTTAGGGAACGCCCGGTATTACACTATTGTTACACAATCTCCCCATAGTAGATAGTGTTTGAGAGTTCAGCGGTAGTTTCGCTGATTTTGAGATCAGTATATAGGTGTTCAGCCTTGGTCGACCCCCCAACGATGTCGTGGGTGGATCGGTGTCGCTATTCCCGGGTACGGGTCCGGAACACCTCACCGTACTCTCCTGGCCTATACTGACATAGAATAGGTCAGAGTAATATTCTTCACTTTTATATCCTTTCACACAGTCCTGTTTTTTTTCTTTATTGCATTTCACCTCACAGTGTGTGCATTCACACTTGTTCTATAGATCAAACTTAGCGATCAGTGTCCTAGTTTCCGAACGGTAGCATGACCTCTCAAGCCCAAAGTCCAATTACCCCTCCGACGACAGCGACACCGGACCGAGATCTACAGATTAGTTTTACTTCGCTCAATGTCCGAGGACTCAACACCCCACAAAAAACGGTCACAATTACTGTACACCCTTAAAAAACACAAACAGCATATTGTATATCTACAAGAGACTCACTTTCGAACAAACAACATCCCTAAACTGTATGACCGACACTACCCCACGTTTTATCACGCTACGACAGACGATTCCAAATCTAAAGGAGTCGCGATACTGATTTCTAAACACTGCCCACTGGAAGTAACGGATATCAAACAAGATACACAGGGCAGATATCTTTTCATTAAAGGTACCATTCACAACAGACAGATTACATTAGCGAATTTATACGCCCCGAACAAGAGACAAGTCACGTTTTTTCGAGAGACACTTCATATCCTTACTGAATTCCAAGTGGGTATGCTCATAGTTGGGGGGGGGGATTTCAATGTGACTTTAAATCCAACTCAAGACTCATCCAACGGAACGTCATCCCTTACTTATAGAGCTCTATGGGCCATCAAAACACAACTGCAAGAACTGACATTACATGACACATGGCGTACACTCCATCCAAATGGTAGAGATTTTACCTTTTATTCCACCCCACACGACAAATACTTCCGTTTGGATTATTTTTTCATTTCCCAATACGATTTGACGCTTGTTACCCACGCATCCATAGAACCAATGATTATTTCGGACCACAATCCGATAGCTATGACGTTAACCCTACCTATTTCACAGACCCCGAGCCCGATTTGGAGACTGGACAACTCTTTACTAACTGACATGGACATTACTCAGAAAATATCCTCTCGCTTGTCGCAATACTTCCAAGAAAACACGGTAGGAGAAACTAAGCAGTTGAGCATATGGGCGGCACATAAATGTGTCTTGCGGGGAGAATTTATATCCATAGCTGCACACAGACTCAAACTTAAGAAAAAACACATGCAAGAGTTATACGACAGAGTTTATAAACTAGAGAGAATGCACAAGGCATCATTGGCACATATTACGCTTTCGGATTTACTGCAGGCTAGGGACGAACTCCGACAGGAGTTGATTTCAAGACTACGGAGGAAATATGTCCTCTCACAAAAGCTATTTTATGAATTCAGTAACAAATCGGGTAAACTTCTGGCAAAAGCAATACAACGTAAGAAAGCAGCGGCAACTATACATAAAATCATAGATCCTCAGGGCAAGAGTCATGTGACGTCCGATGGAATTGCCAAGCAATTCGTACATTATTTTTCGAAACTTTACAATTTGTCCCCAGATATCTCGACAGCACAGGCTACCGACAGACAAAAATTACTGTTAGACTTCCTTAACGAATACGGGACTCCCCGGATAGCGATAGACAACATGCAAACTTTAGACGGACAGATTACCATCGAAGAACTTACCTTATCCCTGAACCAATTAAAACCAGGCAAGAGTCTGGGCCCAGGCGGCTTGACTGTCGGCTATTATAAGACTTTTCAGGAGACACTTTCCCCACACCTGCTTAACACGTTTAATTCTCTTTCTCCCACAGACCCAATCAATAAAGATTTACTAGCTGCTCACAAAACGTTGATTCCAAAACCCGGTAAAGATGACACCATTGTCTCGAATTATAGGCCCATCTCGCTTCTAAACGTAGATGTGAAATTATTTGCCAAAATTTTAGCTAACCGTCTCCTCAGGATTCTCCCACAACTAATCTCTCTGGACCAAGTAGGTTTTGTCCCCGGAAGAGAGGCCAGGGACAATACTATAAAAGCACTACATATACAACACTGGTTTACCAATAAGACACAACAAAAGGGCTTTTTCTTATCGTTGGACACGGAGAAGGCGTTCGACAGGGTGGCCAGGGTGGCCTGGGATGTGGCCGCTTCATTACAAATGTTAGGACTTCCTGCTCACTTTCGACAGATGATAGCGACACTGTATTCTTTTCCCACAGCTAAAGTACGGATTAATGGTTGCCTGTCGGACGCCTTCTCTGTGTCGAACGGAACTCGGGAGGGATGCCCGCTTTCGCCGATAATTTTCATTCTTACTCTTGAACCCCTCTTAAAAAAACGACATCGGACATAAACAATATAAATTAGCGGCGTATGCCGACGATATCCTTCTGTTTCTTTCGGACCCGTTAATTACATTACCAAACGTTTTAAAAGACTTCACACTTTTCAACAAATTATCCAACTTGCAAATTAACTTTTCAAAATCAAAAGCTCTCAACATTTCTCTCCCCTCGTCCACAGTAGACCTCTGTAAGCTGAACTTCCCATTTAGTTGGGAACCCAAAGCCCTCACATACCTAGGTATCCAACTACCTTCCTCAACAGACGACCTTTACGACCTAAACTACAAACCGTTCCTTCAGTCCTTACAAAGCGACCTCACCAAATGGACGATTGGCAAGTTCTCTTGGTTTGGCCGCATAGCCATCATAAAAATGAACATCCTACCTCGCATTTTATACATAATGCAAACGGTCCCGATTAGACTTCCTGCACTATTTTTTACAACGTACAAAGGTTGTGCAGAAACTTTATTTGGGCCTCCAAATCTCCGAGAATATGTTGGGATACACTGGCATTACCTAAAGCTCTAGGAGGTCTTAGTTTACCTGACATTTGTAGATACCACTCAGCCTGCCACCTTACGAGAATTATCGATTGGCATGTGCACAAAGAGATGAAAGATTGGATAAACCTAGAGGACTCACTTGACCCCATTCCCATAATGCACTTACCGTGGATCTCGGAGGGAAACGCGCCTAAAGCCTATGTCACGCACCCGCTCACAGGTGCATCTATGCGAGTGTTTAGGGACGTAGCCGCACAATTGCAATGGAATACTTCGCAGGGTCCGTTGACTCCTCTAACTAACAATCCTGATTTCCCCCCGGGAATCTCCGTACGAGAGACGGCAGGAGGTTCTAATAGACAAACTTTGCGAGCCTCACAACTAGTTTCCAATGGTACTATTCTCCCATTCAGTGAGTTATGTTCATCCCTCCCCGGCTATGATATTCCATTCTTTAAATTTTTACAACTCAGACACTTCCTCCACAGTGCCGACCACATATCGCACTGGAGTAGACATTTGAACCCGTTCGAAACTCTATGTTTGGGCACGCCTCCTCTCAGGCACCTAATTTCAGAGGTATACTCAATACTGTTCGGAGAACACAACTCCAAAGATTTGCTAGCGGTGCGCAACTGGGAGAGAGACCTAAACTTATATCTCACGAACGGGGAGTGGGAACTGATCTTTCGCAACATTCATAAAAGCTCGGTTAACGTATCAATTTAAGAGAACTCATATAACATTTTCACGAGATGGTACCGAACACCGGACATACTACATAAGTTCTTTCCCTCTGTTTCTCCATTGTGTTGGCGATGCAGCCAAGAAACAGGAACTATTCTTCACATCTGGTGGGAGTGTACGCGGATTAAACCCTTTTGGGAAAACATTCACAAACTAATTGCAGAAATTTCATCGAGAACGTTAGAATTCACGCCGATGCAATTTCTGCTAAATTATTCGTCCTCTTCACACATAAACCTCAAGAACTCGATCATACCGCATCTGATTAATGCAGCTAAACAATGTGTCCCTCTTTTCTGGAGGACTACAACACCTCCAACGGTGGCAGACTGGACTAACAGGGTCGAACGAATCTCTGAGATGGAACAATTAATCCATCAGGCACATGACACCCCAGCTAAATACACCGCATTATGGATGTGTTGGATTAATTATAGAACCTCTCCGCGATTCGGCAACCATGGTCGAATTCCTTAAGCTCCCTTAAACATTGTCTTCCTGTTGGGGTAATACTTTACAGCGCATGGAAATAAATACAATGCGAAATACATTTGTGGGTAATTGTATAAGTAGACGTTTCTTTGGGACTGACTGCTTTTACCATGAGTCTAGGGGAACATATATGTAAGGTGAACGCTTTGAATTGATAAAGAACGTGGCATCACCACTTAGGAGTCGTTAGGACAGCTTACTAGAATTTGGTCTACCGTATATTGCTGGAACAAATGTATCCCTGCTCCCTCTGTACAGCAAGCTCCCGTAAGGGGTGCAGATGTCGAGTAGGGCATATCTAGTAGAATACGTTTCCATAGTCATTCTCGCAGAATACAGAAAGATTACTAATCATCAGTAGAATTGACTTTTGGCATTACACATATCACAAGGAGCCTCTTCCATCGCCGGTAGGAAGGTTTAGATATGACGTTACTATGGTTTCAATATGGTTCAAAAGGACGATGTAATAAGACTTGCATTCAATTCTTTTCATTACTTTATGCTACTTAACTGTGTAAAAGGACATGATGACTATATACAGAATGTTGTTGTACTATGTTCATTGTATGGCATCTTGTATTCTCATACTGTATTTCTTGTACTGGATTTTGCTTTTGAAAATTACTCAATAAAAATTATATTGAAAAAAATAAAATAAAAAAATAAACATATATAACAGTTTGATAGCATAACCATCAATGTCAAACAGAAAAACGTTCCCCACTTTCGTACGTTGAAGTCCAAAAACAAACAAAGCACCTTGAAACAGAAGCAATGTCAATAACATCATAGTGGTTAGCTGTCTCACAAAGATAGAGGGAGACAACTAACCTGATGTTTTAATGACTCTTAGCTAGTTAGTGGCTTTAACTCATATGGGTAAATTATTTCACATTAAGCAATCTCATCTATTGTTCATATGATGTTAGTACAACCTGTTATTAGCTACTGGTAATTGCATTTTGGTTTCCCCCATGGGCTTCACTGGCCACCTCCCAGCACTCCCATGTCTATATGGACTGGGTAATTCTAACCGGGTCTTTATACAGATGGGCAGCCATATAAATCCCAGTCATCGGGTGAGCTCTAGGGAGCTGGTCTATGCAGTGATTCATTTATAAGTCCTGCAGTTATTTGTATGTTTGGGTTATTGTTTCCATGATTGTTCTCACCCCCATTGTGCTCACGCACCATATATTCTAATATTCTAGCACACTTTCCTAATTCCTTGACCATACCTAGTCTCTTTATGACACTCAGTCAACATCTATTTTGCGCCTTAAATAACCCTACATTGGATATTCCTTTAACTAGCAGGCCCCTTGCTCTAATCTACTTTCCAAAAGCACCTTCATGAAAATAACCTCATGAAACATGAAAGGCCTTAGGTCCCCCATCTAAAGACTCAAGATCATCTAAAAAGACTGAAAATGAACATTGCCCTACTGCAGAAGACACACCCCACGTCACCCATCTTCCACATCATGAAAAAGCTTTGGGAGGGCACAGCCTTGAAATCTGATGTAATCAGATGTAAGGCTGGAGTACTCATTCTGATCCATAAAAACAGACAGACACAGTTAGTCAGGTATGGGCAGCACAGTGATGTAGTGATTAGCAGTAAGAGCGGTCGCTGGTTCGAATCCCAACCACAACACTACCTGCCTGGGTTTCCTCTGGGTACTCCGGTTTCCGCCCACAATCCAAAGACATGCAGGTAGGTTAATTGGCTTCTGTCCAAAACTGGCCCTAGTATATGAATGGGGACCTTGGGTTGTGGGCTCCTTGAGTGTAGGGACTGATCTGAGTGTGCAATGTACAGGGATAGGGACAATTGTTGACACTCACTCAGGTTGAACTGGATGTACTGGTGTCTTTATTCAACATTACTAACTATGAAACTATGACTCATTATGGCTCATTTACACTCAGGGAATAGAGATCAGCAAATTACAAGTACTTATGCACCTAACAACTCTAGGAAACCCTTTTATGGGGAATTGTCCATTAAAGTTTTGAAATTTCCCCATATTCCTCACATAGTAGGAGGTGTCTTCAGTACCATAATGCACTCAATTGACAAAAGGTCCACTCCCAAATGTTCCCTAAAGACCACCATAGACTCTAACCTGGCCTATTTTGCAAAAACAATGGAATGTCTGCATTTTACTGACATTTGGAGGCTATTCCATCCTGTATACAGGGAATTCACATTTTACTCCCCACACAATGTATTCGCTAGGATTGACTATATCTTTGGCATTGACAACACCTTCCTGATAATCTCTAAGGCAGAAATTCATGATATAGCTATCTCCAACCATGCACCAATTTCAGTTTCATTCCTGACCCGGTTCTTCAACCCAAACCCCACCTGTGGTGCTTCCCATCCTTTCTAAACAAAAACGTTGATTTTCAGGCCTACATGAGAGCTGCCTGGGAAGAATTTCTCTCTGCAAATTCCCCCCACATGGACAATCCCAATCTGTTTTGGGAAGCCGGTAAGGCTTTCATTAAGGATCAGACCATATCATATCATATGCGGTTTCTTTCAAAAAGGATGCTGTGACAGACCTAGCCGATACGGAGGCTTTTGGAGGGCACTGAATGCCAGCCTCTTGCCGACCGATCATGGGCCCTAGCATTTGGGGGAATGGTGCTCTTTGTGAGCTGTATGCCTGAATACGCTTGAGGTGGTGCTAGGGATTCAAGTCCGTGTCCCCCCAAAAACACAGACTCTGGGAACCCTGTATATGCCATAGTATAGTGATGCCTTCATAATTTTGAGGCTCATGGAAGGTGCTGATGTCATCAACTCAGGACACCTGTCTGTCTGTTGTCTGTTAGAATATGTTTATTGTAAATAAGTCTAGTCTGGGAGTCATTAGATCCCCATTGTTGTTTGTGTTAATTAACTATGCTATTGTGTAAAGGAGTCTATGTTGATTTGATTGTGTTTTCTGAGCTAAAAGACTGCAAGTCTGGCCTAAAGGTCATGTCTGAGTCATTTAGGCTGTCTAAAGGGATTAGTTAATTAGCTCATGTTAATTAGGTTTCTGGTCACAGGTGTATGTTCAGAGTAATATGAGCAGGAGGTATGCACCTCCTCTTTTACTGTATAAAAGCCTGTATTCCTTTCAATAAATATTCATTTCTGTTTGAACCTCAATACAGAGCCTCGTCTCGTATTTGGGGGAGAATTATTCCTATGGGTTCCTTGTTCATCTGATGGAAGTGTTTGGTAGCTGCCTTGGTGTTTGGGAAGGAAATGTCCTAAACGGCTTTAACCCTTTCATACTCGGGATGTCGTTACAGATGCTCTATCCAAATATTGGGAGGCAAGCTCCTGACTCAATTCTGCTCAGCTAGGGATGGCCGGCGGTTGGCTCGTGGCGAATTTTGTGTGAGGGCGCGATTTGCCTGATCGGCTGACTATTGCCGCTGTTCGCCCGGCGGACATATGTGTTTACAGTGTGAAAGAACTTTGACCCATGACCACACATCCATCCTGATCTGGCGGCCATTTTACATTCTGTCTTTTGTCAGTTTAAGGAGAGGTTGCTGTGTGGAGCAGGGACAGACTGTAGTGACACAAATCGCTAGCTATTAGGTTCACAAAAGTCCTTTTAAGGACTGGTATAGGTGTAGTACAGTATATAGGGTTCAGTGCACTGCTGTGCTGGTGATTGCAGCTGTCTTTTGTAAGTGTAGGGATGGGATGCTGTGTGCAGCAGGGACAGTCAGTTTAATCACTAGCTAGCTATTACTAATAGGTCCATAAAGGTTGTTTTAAGGACTGGTATAGGTGTACAATATATAGGGTGCTGGTGCATTGCTGTGCTGCAGATTACAGCTTGTTTCTGCAGCTGTCTTTTATCAGTGTAGGGACTGAGGGACAGTCTGAAAATCACTAGCTACGAGGTCCACAAAGGTCCTTTTAAGGACTGGTATAGGTGTACTATTTGGTGTGCAGTATATAGGTGTGTAATGCACGTATAAAATACTTGCACATATAGAAAGCATAGTATAGTGCATTTCCACTGTGCAGCATTGTGACTGCTGAGCGGTTCTGCAGCGATACTACAAAGAGTGACAAACGCAATAAAAAAAAGTATTATAACTAGTGTGATAGACCAGTGGCCCCCAAAAAAGACAGATTGAAGCGGGGTGTTATATACCTTCTTCCACATACATACTGCACTTCTCTAGAAACTTTTGTCACAGGGTCATTTAAAAATGACAGACAGAGGAAGAGGCAGGCCCTTCCGCAGGGGTGATAGGGGTAGGGCAGGAGCAACAGGCTTGAGCCAAAGGGGCAAATTGCAGAAGGTGCGTGCAATTACGTCAAAGGATGCACCAGACTTGGTTGAGTGGCTCACTCAGCCTTACTCTTCTGCACCCTCCTCATCCCCTCGATCTGCACCCTCTTTTCACTCTCTGCTATATGCACCCCCAAAGACACTACCACCAACACCACCATATACCTTCCGCAAGACATTTCCGATGCGCAGCCACTCTTGGCATTGGATCAGGAAGAGGAGGTAGCAACAACCACCACTCAGCAGTCTGACAACAGTACCCAGATCAGCCCAAGGAGGAGGTTGGTCCCCGCTGTTGCTGCCTACTCTGAAATCTCTAATTATAGCGGTGGGGAAGGTGACGTCGATGATTACGTGTCTAGTGATGTCACGTGGGTGCCCACAAGAGAGGAAGAGGAGGGGAGTTCAGAGGGAGCTATGGACCAGCAGATAGGGAGGAGAAGCAGGAAGACCTTACAATGCACAGGGACAAAGCAGACTGCTAATGTATCAGGAGCGAGGCATCAACCATGTTCGGTCACATCTGGCGCTCCCAGGACGCCGGCACATGGTTCCGCTGTGAGGGCTTTTTTTAACGTGTCTGCTGCTGACAATAGTGTTGCCATCTGCAATCTTTGCAGTCAACGCATAAGTCGCGGTAAGCCCAACACTCACCTAAGGCACATGAGCTGCTATCACCGAGCCCAGTGGGAGCAACGAAACACACAAAGCCACACTCCAGGCTCTCACCGTCCAGCCTCGTCTTCTACTTCTCCTTCTCCTCTCTCCTCACAATTTTCCTCCACTCCACCTTTCATCACACCATCCTGCCGTTTTTCTGAAAAAAGGCAGGCTTCCATGGGCCAAATGTTTGAGCGTAAAAAAATGATGACGCCGGATAATCCTCTTGCCCAACGGTTAACGGCTGGCTTGTCAGAACTGATAGCCCGCCAACTACTGCCATATAAACTGGTGGACTCGGAGGCCTTACGAAAATTTGTGGCCATTGGAACACCACAATGAAAGGTCCCAGGAAGGAAGTCTCACATTTCTCACAGAAGGGCATCCCAGAGCTATATGGCCATGTTTAGTGGCAAGTGAATGTATCTCTGGCACACAGTGTCGGTGCCAAGATACATCTGACCACAGACGCGTGGTCTAGCAAACACGGACAGGGAAGGTATATCACTTTTACTGCCCACTGGGTGAACCTTCTGACAGCCGTCAAGCATGTAACCCGTGGCACCCCTGTAGATTTGGTTTTACCGCCATGGATTGCATGCAGGCCTGGCTCTTCTTCTCCTCCTACTCCATCCTCCTCCCTCTCCTCCTCGGCTGACTCCTCCTTTTCCGCTGCTAGCGTCTCTTCGACTGCGCCGCCCAAGCTCCCCAGAAACTATTCGACATGCCAGGTGAGACGTTGCCATACTGTGCTGCGTCTGTTGGACCTGGAAGCCAAGACCCACACTGGCCCTGCACTTCTTTCAGCTTTGCGTTCACAAGCAGATCAGTGGCTAACACCGCTCAATTTGACTTGGGTAAAGTGGTGTGTGACAACGGTGCCAATCTGCTTAGCGCATTGAAACAGGGCAAAATTACGCACGTGCCATGCATGGCACGCTTCTTAAACTTGGTCGTGTAGTGATTCGTTGTCAAATACCCTGGGGTCCAGGACATCTTGCGGCAGGCAAGGAAAATCTTGGCCCATTTCAGAAGATCTTACATGGCCATGGCTCGCCTTGCTGACATTCAGCGGCGACACAATCTGCCGGTCAGATGTCTTATTTGCGATTGCCCGACGCGATGGAACTCAACCTTCTATATGCTTGATAGGCTGCTCCAGCAGTTAACGTGCAGTTAACGTCTACCTGTACGAACTCTGTGGCAGAACAGGTTCTGGGGAGCCTGGTTTTTTTTCACCGCGCCAGTGGCTGCTCATGCGCGATGAATGCAGACTTCTGCGGCCATTTGATGAGATCACCAAACTGGTCAGTCGCAGCCATGGAGCCATCAGTGACATGGTACCTTATGCCTTCTTTATCTAGCGTGCATTGCGTCGTGTCATTGATCAAGCCGTGGAGGAGCAGGAGCGGGAAGATGAGGAAGTCGCAATGCTGGATGAATTCCCGGGGGGGGGGGGCTACTCTATCTGAGACAAGTCAACAACAAGAGTCTGAAAAGGAGTTAGAGGAGGATGGTGCCGGGGCGGATGAGGAGGAGCAAGAAGAGCATGCTTTAAACCTTTCTGGGATCCCTGTTGTTGTGCGTGGATAGGGAGAGGAGAACAAGGAGGACAACATTATCCTGGATGATCAGCAGGAGCCAGGCCACCACACCGCTTCCAGTTTAGTGCAAATGGGGGCCTTCATGCTCCAGTGTTTTAATAGGGACCCCCATATCAAAAGCATAAGGGTCAAGGACCAGTACTGGGTGGCAAAGTTCTTAGTCCCCCGGTACAAACACAAAATGGCAGAAATGTTACCACCATCACAGAGGGCTGTCAGAATGGAGCACTTCCAGGCCTTGCTTCAAGAAATGCTGCATTCTGCTTTTGCGTGCGCTGGCAGAGGAGGAATTCCCACTTCCAGAGAAAGAGTTGTGGGTACCAATCCAACAGCGCCTGCAAGAAGAGAGCGGTTTGAAGAGGTGTTGGTGACTTCTGATATGAGGTCATTCTTTCAGCCGAACCATTGACAGGTCTCATCCGGATCCAGCATCAGGAAATGTCTAAACCGGCAGGTGTCCGACTACATCGGGTTAACAGCCGATGAGGACACTCTCATGGGGAGTGATGAACCCCTGGACTACTGGGTGGGCAGGCTTGACCTCTGGCCAGAGCTTGCCCAATTTACAATGGAACTGTTGGCTTGCCCCTCGTCCAGTGTCCTGTCAGAAAGGACGTTCAGCGCAGCGGCGGGGATCGTGACCGATAAGCACACTCACCTAGCTCACGACTACCTCACATTTACAAAAATGAATGAGGCATGGATCTCGGAGGAATTCAACACATGTGACCAGTAGACCATGTATATCTCTATAAACTATTTTTTTAATCGAGCACACAGACCTTTTTTCTACATTTGGCTCACTTCCTTGTACAAAAAAAGCACACCGTACTATATGCCCGTACCCTCCTGTTGGAAGAGGTTGAGCGGTGTCATATTTTTGGTGCCCAGCAGCAGTGCTGTTGTCAGTGCTCTCTATCTCGGTGCTGGTGTCAGTGCTCTCTCTCTATCTCGGTGCTGGTGTGGTGTCAGTGCTCTCAATCTCGGTGCTGGTGTGGTCTCAGTGCTCTCTATCTCGGTGCTGGTGTCAGTGCTCTATATCACGGTGCTGGTGTCAGTGCTCTATATCTCGGTGCTGGTGTCAGTGCTCTATATCGCGGTGCTGGTGTCAGTGCTCTATATCACGGTGCTGGTGTCAGTGCACTCTACCACGGTGCTGGTGTCAGTGTTCTCTATCTCGGTGCTGGTGTCAGTGCTCTATATCAGGGTGCTGGTGTCAGTGCTCTCTATCACGGTGTTGGTATCAGTGCTCTCTATCACAGTGCTGGTGATCATCTCCTGCACCCTCTTCATAGCCTACCCTGACCTTTCCTCTCCTCCATTGCCTTCATGCGCTCCTGAATTGTCAAAATTTCTCAGATAAAAAAAGAATGCTTGTGGTTGTCGATCCCAGATTCACTTCATACATGTGTTATGTCAGTGGCCATGTGGTGGGACTATGTGTGCACAGCTAGTAAGTATTTTGTGGCTGAAAATATGACCTGTAGGTTTTAAGGTTCGCCTACTATTGAAGTCAATGAGGCCGTCGCAAACTTTGCGGTTCGCAAACTTTTGGTTCGCAAAACGTCCCGTCGAAAGTTCGTCCATCTCTATGCTCTGCATTCCCTATCTACCCAAAACACCCCAGAATATACGACAGAATGGCATGCAGCCAAACATGCCTTCAACTCCTGGGCCAATAAACTAGAGCTAACCAAACTAGCATTTAACGATGCGGCAGTCCACAGATTTGGCAACAAATCTGGTAAACTCTTAGCGAGACTTTGTAAAGGCCCATATCACCCTACACATATCACTTGGACTCTACAGGCTCCACCAAATCACATCCTCAGAAAGTAATAAGGTAATGCTCCAGTACTATTCATCTTTATACACATCTGAACCTATAGATAAAAACTTGGGCTCGAGGTTTATTGATAATATTAATTTCCCGACCATCTCCCCTCTCACTTTGAGACCCTAAATGGGCCCATCTCACTGTCAGAACTAAATACAGTATGACAATACGGCATCTAGCTCGAAACAAAGCCCCAGGCCCAGATAGGCTCACAGTCAAATTTTTTAAGACACTCGAGGATATAGTCATGCCCCACCTTCTTATATATATATATCAGGGAAGTATATCAGGGAATCTGGCAAGGAGGTCTCGATTTGCCTATAGGAAACCAAGCCATTATCAAACATCTCTCTAAAAACGGGAAATATCCCTAGATATCAAGATACTCTCTAAAGGGGGGGGGGGGGGCATGGCCTGTACATGGCAGAGTGAAGTCGCTGGATGCCTGAGCTCTCGATGCCAGACCCAGTAAACTAAGCGGTAATGCCAATCTCTCAGCCCTTTTCTATCCAGTCATGAGCTACCGCAAGAGAGGCAAATATAGGGGATCTGCCAAGATGACTTCGGCTGCCCAGATCAACAGATACCCCAAGGAAAAGCCCAAGACGGGACCGGTGTCCTGCGCTGAGCCCACACATGGTGAGGCCCCACCATCATTATCTACAGGAGGTATGGTGTCCTCACAGTGGTCAAGATCGCAAAATCTGACCGGAATCCCGGCTTTGTTGAACCCTACACTCCACAGCCAGATAGGAGCCAGTGCCTCCATGCAACCACCTGGCCAGGATTCAGACATGCAAGCGCTGCTGAAGGCTCTCCCCATCAGAGCGGGCATGGAAACTCTCCCCACTAAGGCGGACATGGAAGCATTGGTCCTCAGGGTAGAAGGGCACCACCTCCATGACCTGCAGGTGATCCGCTCGGAGGTGCACGAAATAGACGAGCGGCTGAGGAGGCCTCGTGGGGGCTTTAGAGACCCAAATAGCGCAGCTAGAGAGAGCGCACAAGCAACACCAGGACCAGCTAGCGGAGGTACAAGTCAATGCCGAGGATCTAGAGAACCAGAGCCGCTGCCAAAACCTACGGTTCCGGGGAATACCTGAAGTGACTGGCTCGGAAAACCTGATTGAGACGGTGAGGGCAATTACACACAAATTGCTGGATGGAAACTAGCAGACGTGGAAAGGGCGTGCAACATGCTTTGACGCTTGCATTGGTATAGCCACAAGGAGCAAATAATGCGTGCAGCACGGGCCAAAGGCCCAGTGGACTTCGGGGGGCTCAGATTTCTGTGTATCTGGACCTTTCCCATGCAACTCTGCTGAGAAGAGCAATGCTAAAACCTTTGCTGGAGAGACTCTGTCGGGCGGATTTGCCATAAAGATGGGGATTCCCCATTCAGCTCACCATCCCGAAGGGGTGCGCCTTTTTCCCCCTACGGCGCCACGTCGAGCTTTCAGATCTTTTCACCTTCCTGGGGATGGAACTGTTCCCATTGCGGGACTGGCTGAGTCCCCTTCCAAGCAGAGATACCCATTCAGCTTCCCAGGGACGCCCCGATGGGTCTCCCCCGTCCCAGATCGGGAGGGGCGACCCGGAACAGTGAGATCTACTGACATGAGTACGTAAGTGATGGTCACAGGCTGACTTCTATACGGGACTATGATGAATCTTTGCCCACCAGGGGCCCAGGGCTCCTGATGGTGTCCCCTCCTTCCCCTGCCGGTCAACTGGGCTCCCTCCATCCTCCGTTTTGCCCATGGAGGTGCCCCCCACTGTCCGCCCCTGCCCCCCACATCGAAGCTGGATTTTACAGGATCATTGCAGTCCCCGGCCCCCCTCCCCCCGCCATAGACACAGTGGGCCTCTAAAGGGACTGCATGCTCAGCAACTCGAGACAAGACAATGGGGGTTCCCCCGATTGCGGGTCTTGGCTAAAACCCCCGGGGAAGGGGATCCTGCTGCATACTGGGGTTCTCACACAGGGGTGGGTGGCCATGCATTCAGCAAGCATGACCACTGAACTCTAGTAGCTGACATGGAACTCACAACACATACTATGAAGAAGCCTGCCTACAAACTGCGAGCTAGCAAGCAAGGACAGACTCAGCCCTGTTCGGGAATATAAGCTAGATTTCTTTTACATTGCAAGCACATTGTTTCCTGGGGGTGGGCACGGGTGGGGTGAGGGCGGGGGGCAAGATGGGTTGAGTGGGTAAGAGGGGTCAAACAAGTGCTCTTATGCTGCATGAGCACAGCCCAGCACCCAAGCCCTCCAATTATAGCAGGAGGGTTTGAGGTGGTCGCCCTATATATCTTCTTGGCCCCCATAGACATTGATAATGGCTCCTCCCAGCGGGACTCCACCTGGAATTTGCGGGGGCCCGCGAGGGGGCTGATCGGTGCAGGGCTGTGTGGTTGGAGCTCATCCAAGCTGGGGTGGGTGGGGGAGGGGGACGGTAATGTGGCTACTGTTAATGATAAGATATCTCTATGTTCCCTAAAATGTAGACACACCTGTGACCCTGATCGTTACTTCAATGTTTTATTCCAAGGTTGCTAATCGGATAGTCCCCCCGCCTGCTCTAAACCCACTATGCTAAACAGACACGAGACCCCTATTGGGCCCCCCTGGACTGGCACCATTTCTTTACAGAGGTGGGTGTGTGGTGGGTGAGGCAGTTTCCTTACAAACTCTACAAGTTACAACCTCGGTTAGCTTATTATTTAGATTGGTTAATGTTGTTATAGCTGATTCTTTTACTTCCCCCCCTTTTCTGCAAAGGAATGGGTCTGGTTAGGGAGCTCACAACCCCTGTTGTGCTCAGTCACCTCCTCACATAGCCTTCTGGGTTTACGGTTTTATCAGTAACCTTCTGATAACTTTTTTGCTCTTCTTTACTTCTTCTCCCTTCACCTCTGTACTTTTCCCCCACACTCCCGTCTCTTTTTCCCCCTTTTTCCTCCCACCGCTCAGCCCCACTACACCCCCTCCCCTTTTTTTTGTTCCCTCCCCCCCTTTCCTCCAGCCTAGCTCAAACCATGAGCCCCATGGAAACTCTCAGACTTATGTTAATAAACGTAAAGGGACTTAACACCCTAGAGAGCCGATAGAATACTGAAACTCTGCGATCGCTACTTCCCAACTTCCTATCATGGATGCTCCTCCGAATCCAAGTCCAAAAGGGGTCTGCATATTCATACAAACCACAACACCGTGGACACTGAGTGACCAATGGAGTGATAAGAAGGGCCTTGTTTGTAAAAGGTTGGCTAGGTGGCTCCTTAGTGACCCTGGTAAACTTGTACCTCCCTAACACGGGACAGATTGGATTCCTTGAATCCACACTGACAAAACTGCAAGGAGACCTTAACTTTCCCATGGACCCCTCCTTGGACACATCAAGGCAAACATCCCAGATCTCGTATACACTTAAACGCCTAAAGAAGAACCTATATGCTTTCCACTTGGTGAACGTAGGGAGGGTTTTGAACCCAACCCAGCAGGACTACACATTCTATTCGCACCCCTGCGCTTATTATACTCGAATAGACCTTCTCATGTTGCCCCAATCGCTACTCTCAAGGGTAAAATCTGCTTCTATAGGGTCCATTACTTTTCCAGACCATGTTCCAGTCTTTGTAGACATAGACATCTTGGACCTAGTGCCTAAACAATGGCAGTGGAAGCTCAACGACTCATTGCTTTAGACCCCCGAGGTGATAGAAGAAGTATCGAGGGAGTTGAGGAACTTTTTCTCCTCTAACACGGGCATGGCAGTGCACCTCTAATGGTTTGGGAAGCACACAAATGCACTACTAGAGGACTTTTCATAAACATAGGTACCCAAGAAGACGAGGGCCCAGCAAACATTAGACCTCAGAAAAATTAGAGCCCTAGAATCCACACACATACAATCTCTAGCCACCCGGATGCTACAGGACCCAACAACAATGAGATATCAATTGAGATCATTAGCCTTGGTTAGGGCTAAGGCAGTCATTGCAAAATGTAAACATACTTTTTATGAGCACAGTAACAAATGTGGTAAAATGTTAGCACGGGCATTGCGGACCCAACGGGTGCAAGCCTTTATCCCCGAGCTTCTGAAAGACGATGGTTCTAAGGTACATACTACGGGGGAGATTTCGGACCAGTTCTGCAAATATTACACCTCACTGTATAACATGCCATGCCAACTAACAGATAGACAGAAGGTTCCTAGAAAGGGTGGCCATACGAGATTATATCCAAAAATCAGGCCTTCCCCAGTTACCTGGTGAGGCCCTAACTGTGCTAGAAGAGCCACTCTCGGGAGACGAGGTTTGGCTAGAAATAGCCCCAATGCAAAATGGCAAGGCCCTGGGACCAGATGGGTACTCATTAACATATTATAAGACTTTCGGCGACATCCTGATGCCACATTTTCTGTCGGCATATAATGAGACGGGGGAGGGAGTAACCCCACCAGTAGACTCCCTACGGGCCTTTATTTTGGTAATACCTAAAGAGGACAAGGGCCCCTTACTATGTCAAAACTACAGGCCAATCTCCCTTCTTAATGTTGACCTGAAGATCTTCACCAAGGTCCTTTTCCTGTGGCTATCAGAGTGGATCCCATCCTTCGTACACTCAGACCAGTTGGGTTTTGTGTCTTCAAGAGAGGCAAGGGATAAAACCACAAAAGCAATTAATCTTATCATGCAGCCAAAACGCATAGTACCCCAATGCTACTACTCTCGACCGACGCTGAAAAGGCGTTCGATAGGGTACAGTGGCCCTTCCTACTCAAGACAATTCATCACATGGGCCTGGAACAGAGAATGATGAATTGAATACAAGCCAAATATTCTAGGCCCTCTGCTCAAGTGAAGGTTAATGGTTGACTCTCCCCTTTGGTATAGCAAATGGGATGAGGCAGGGCTTCCCTTTGTCCCCACTGATATTTATTTTGTCCCTTGAGCCCTTTATATGCACTTTAAGAGACAATCCCAACATATCGGATATCCGCCTCTGTGATTCCATCTCCCCCGAAATAGCTGCCTTCGCTGATGACCTGCTCTTTTTTATATCCGATCCTCTAGTCTCCGTGCCAAACTTAATGTCGGAACTGAAGAAATATGGCATGCTGTCCTTCTTTAAGGCCAACTTTCAGAAATCGGAGGCACTAAATGTCTCCATGCCGACCTCCTTATGCAATCTACTGCGCTCTGAATTCCCCTTTAAATGGACAAGCTCCCATGTTAAATATTTTGGTATCCGCCTGCCTAACAAAATTGAAGACATCTTTTCCCTCAACTTTCCCCCATTGCTACAGGACATCAAAAAAGACTTACAGAAGTGGCAAACGGGCATGTTCTCGTGGTTTGGGCGGTGCAGCATAATAAAAATGAACATCATGCCCTAACAACTATATCACCTGCAGGCACTCCCAGTCAGGATCCCGAATTACTTCCTTAGAGCAGTGAACCCAGCACTGATCTCGTTTATCTGGGCAGGGAAACCTCCGAGGCTGGCTCTGTCCATTCTGCGTCTACCTAAGGTGCTAGGAGGTATGGCCCTCCCAGATGTGGCATTGTTTCACGCAGCATGCAACTGGACAAGGGCCATCGACTGGTGTCGCCATGGGACACTAAAGTAATGGATACAAATGGAAAACCTCCAGTCAGGGGCAGACTTGGAGGGCTTGCTTTGGTATCAGAAAATCCTTTCAGAAAGGGTGATAAGACATCCTACGGTAGGTGAGACTTGGCGACTAATCCAAAAAATCTATTGCAAGCAATCAATTGCACCCTTACCATCGCCACTCATTCCTTTACTTGGGAACCCAGATTTTAAACTGGGAAAAAATGATGCCAGATTCCAGGCTCTGAAGGGCATGGATATATATCAATTCCGCCACTTCATTAGAAACGGACAGTGGATGTCCAGAGACAACATAATGGAAGACTCCCTTTTGGAAGACCTCTCTTTCTGGCAAAAAATCCAATTAGCACATTTTATTGGTTCACAGCCACCCCCAAGGTCATTTCTAAGAGAGTTGACACCCTTTGAGCGTCTCTGCTCAGAGCAAGAGCCAATACGTCATACCATTTTGTTGACGTACCAAATTCTTATCCCACCACCAAAGGCATATAGACCTCCTTTTACAGCTAATTGAGAATGGGATCTGGGAATACAGTTGAATGAGAGACAAGTAGAGAAGATTATTCTCTTTGCGCATAAAACATCGATATGCGCTAACCAACAGGAAGCAGGATTTAAAGTACTGTCACAATGATACTACACTCCAGTTAGGTTACACAAGATGTTTCCTCAGAGCTAAGACCGATGCTGGAGATGTATTCTGGCCCTGTCTCCTCCTGACTGCTAACTAGGGATGAGCCCAAACCCCCTCCCCCCCCCCGGTTCGGTTTGCACCAGAACTTGCGAACAGACTGAAAATGAGCGTGAACTTTAGAGCCCCATTAAAGTATACGGGACTCGAACATTCAAAATCAAAAGTGCTAATTTTTTTTTTTTTTTTTAAAAGTGTTTATTGAGAAATGAGACAGAAATAATAGTACATATGCAACAAAAATAAGTGCAGTACAGTAGGACCATCATCGCAGATGAGGTGCGCGAAGGGAAGGAGAACAGAGTAAAGCTGCAACATATTAATCGTACATCACATACTGTAATAAAGGAACCAAATAGCAAGTAATACTTCAAGTAAAACAGGGCAGCAAAACTAACAATAACTGGATGGATCCTAAGGCAAAAGGTTGTTGCGATAGCAATGTAGAGTTAACCAAGAAAATGACATTTCCCAGAGTTTAGTAAAGATAAAAAAATAAAAAATAAAAAGGGGGGGGGGGGAAGGGAGGAAGGGACACAAACAGGAAAGGGCAAACGGGAGGGGGGGGGGGGGGTGAAGGAGGGGGAAGGGGTAAGGAGTCATGGGTTCTCGTGTCTAGTTCCAGAGGCGGGGGGGGGTTCCATCGGGTGGATCCTGGGGAGTAGTGGGTTGTTAAGAACAGATTAGCCATTAGGGGGGGGGGAGGGGGCTGACCCCCAGACCAGATGAAGAAGCGCCATAGTAGAAAAAAGTGTAGTGATCCAAGTTGGTGCTGTCCACCGGGGAGAGAGTGGATGATATGAAGGGAAGCCATAGCGCGTAGAAGCGAGACTTTGCTTTTTCGTCCCGGAAATTTGCGTTGCATCGGTCCTTGTAGAGGAGTGAAAGGAGGTCTTTCTGCGTCTGATCAACGGAGGGGGGAAGAGAAGAAGTCCAGTTTTTCAGAATAGATTTCCTGGCTAGTAGCAAGCATAGGAGGGCCCAGTCTTTGTGGGAAGGTTTGCAAGGCGTGCCGTTAGGGGGCACGAGGCCACCGGTGGGAGACCACGGAAGCAAGAGGGGGTCCCAATATCCAAAAATGAGGAGGAGGGGGTCCTTTGGTAGTTTCAATAGGGTAACTTTGAAGATATAGGCGAGTATCCTATCCCAGAAAGATGAGATGTAGGAGCTGGACCAGAAGCGGTGAGCCAGCGAGGGCCTGTTAAGAAGACAGTGGGGACACTTGGTGGTGTCCTGGTCAGTGGCAGATGGAAGGAAGGGAAGGTATGCCCGGTGGGCAATTTTCAGTTGCGATTCTCTCCAGAGTTCGTTAGGAGTCAGACGATATACTCTGTTGAGACCTTGCAGAATTTTGTTAACTAGATCCGGGTCAGGAAAGTCTTTCTTCCAATTGGCGACAGATGAAGATGTCAGGGGGGAGGAACATCGCTGAAGCAAAGGTTTGTAGACGTCTGATATTTTGTAGGTATCCTCTCTGAGCAGACGGTCCAAGAAAGTTAGGGTGAAGCGTTTATGTTCCTCTCTGCAGATGCCGTTTAAGAAGCTGGTACATTGCCTATAATGAAAGGCATGGGCTGGAGGGAGGGAAAACTTTTCTGCTAGGAGAGCAAATGACAGAGGGCGGCCAGAGTCCAGGTCACAAAGTGTAGCAAAGCTTGTGATGCCCTTCTCTTTCCAGAGGTGGAATGCCTTGTGGAGAAGGCCAGGGGAGAAAGTAGGGTTCCCCTGTATCGGGAGGTGCCTGGAAACAAAAGGGGGGAGCTTGAGGCATTTCCTGGTTTCTCTCCAGGCTATGGCAGTGTCCCGGAGTAGGAGATTGTGTTGGAGCAGAGGTGGTACCGATTTCCACCGGCAGTGGAGGAGAGCTGTCAACGATAGTGGAGAGACCATGGCGGCTTCCATAGAGTAGTTGGAGTATTTGGAGGATTGGGATATCCAATCCAATCCAGTGCGTAACAAACAAGACAAATTATACAATCTTAAGTTGGGCAAGCCAATACCCCCCTCGTGTCTGGGAAGATGCAACTTTTTTAGGGCTATACGTGGGGGTTTGCCCTGCCACAGAAAGGAAGAAAAAGCTGACTCTAGAGTTTTGATATCTTTGTGGAGAAGGAGCAGAGGGATGGTTTGGAGTGGGTACAGTAGCCTAGCAAAACTAACCATTTTTAGAAGGTGGCATCTTCCCAGAAGCGAGAGAGGCAGATCCATCCAGTTAACCATTTCCTGAGAAATTTTTGTGATCAAAGGGGGGTAGTTAAGGTGATAGAGGGAGGAGGGCAATTTACCAATTTTAATACCAAGGTAAGTGATGTGGGAGCTAGCGGTTGTGAAGATAGAGTGTTGCGTCCAGGGGGGTGTACGATGGGAACCTATCGGGAGGATTTCGCTTTTGCCGTAATTTATTCGAAGCCCTGAGCAGGATCTGAATGTATCAAAGACCTCTTTAATGGTGATCATGTCGGAGGCGGGGTTTGACGAGAAAATGAGCACATCATCTGCAAAGAGGGAGGTGCGCAGATCATGTTGGCCTATGCGGATACCGTGAAGGGGGGCCTTGTGTGTTAGATATCTGGACAGGGGTTCTAGGGCGATGTTAAAGAGGAGCGGGGAAAGTGGGCACCCCTGATGAGTGCCCTTGTGCAGGTGGAATTCATCTGAGAGAACACCAGCCGCTACTAATTTAGCTACAGGGGAAGAGTACATGGCTTTGATAAGGTGGCAGAAGTGGCCCTTGAAGCCCATTTCAGATAGGGACATAGAGAGCCAATCAAAACTGACATTGTCGAAGGCCTTTTCCGCATCCAATGTTATAATGGCAAAGTCCCCACCAGGGTTGTTTTTTGCATGTTCCAAGGCGAGCATAACCTTACGAATGTTCAAGGTGGCAGTTCTGCCCTTCACAAAGCCAGATTGTGCAGGATGGATTAGGGAGGGAATAATGGCAGCTAGTCTGGTGGCTATTATTTTGGACAGTATCTTGACATCCAGGTTGAGGAGGGAAATCGGCCTATACGAGCCTGGTTCGAGAGGGTCCTTCCCCTTTTTGTATAGGAGTTTGATAATAGCCTGGTTGCCAGAGGGGAGATATGGACCACCGGACCAGATGCCGTTATATACCTTTTGTAGTGTGGGCTCTGTGATGGAGGAGAGGGTTTTATAGAATTCACTGGTGTAACCATCGGGACCGGGAGCTTTGGATGGGGTTAGTGTGCGGATCGTGGAGGAGATTTCGGCGAGCGAGATGGGGGCATTGAGGGCTTCTAATTGTTCAGGAGTGACTTTTGTTAGGGGCACACTATCTAGGAAAGAGCGGGCGGAGGCATTATCTATAGGGTCTGGAGCATACAGGGCCGTGTAGTAGTTTAGCATCACCTTGTTAATTGCTTGCGGGGTGGAGTGAAGGACACCCTTTGAATCTTTAAGAGAGGTGATGTGCGTCGGATGAAAGGGGCCTTTGCATAGCCTTGCTAGGAGTTTGCCCGCCTTATTGCCAAATTTATGGAGCGTTGCGTCAAGTTGAGATCTTTTCGCACGTTCGAGTGTGTCCGCCCAGGTGTCAAAATCTTGCTTGGCTGCCTGCCATTCGGCTCTATTGTTGGGGGAGTCAGTAGAGGAGAGGGATCTTTGGGCTAGATGTAGTCTCGCGCTGGCCCGTTTATAATGAGACAGGGCGTTTCTTTTGAAGGAAGATGCATAGGAGATAATTCGGCCCCTGAGAAACGCTTTACCAGCGTCCCAGAAGAGGTTGGGGGACTCAGAGTGGGGGGAATTCGCTTCCGAGTATTCGCGCCAGGATACCGCCATAAAGTGTTGGAAGTCAGGATTATTGTGGAGATAGGAGGGGAAGCGCCACAGTCTAGGGTGTGGTGGAAGATCTAAGTTGTCAAGTCGAGTTAAGATCGGGGCATGATCAGAAATAGCAATGTCCAGGATTTCTGCTTCAGATAGATTGGGGATGAGGTCGTCGGATCCGAAAAAATAGTCGATTCTCGAGAACATGTTGTGGGGGTGGGAGTAAAAGGTATATTCCCTGTCTGCCGGGTGAGACAGGCGCCACAAATCACGAAGACGTAGGGACTCCATGGTGGAGGCAAAAACGGAGGTGTCAGAGGGAGCACTTTTTAAACTATGTCGTGGGGGAGGGGATCTGTCGTCTGCGGGGTGAAGGATGTCATTGAAGTCACCGCCGATCAAATGGGGTGTTTGAGTGAAACGAAGGAGCCAGGAGGTCAGACTGCTGTAAAAGGATTTACCGGGGCTATTGGGAGCGTATACGTTAGTGATCACTAGGTCTTTGGTTCCCAGGCGAATATGCACTGAGAGGAGCCTGCCCTGAGAATCTGAGTGTGTGGACAATACTTCGCAGGGGAGGTTTTTATGTATCAGCAGGAGAACACCCGCCTTACGGTTAACGGCATCGGAACCCAGGACCTTTCCAACCCAGAGTTTCTGCATGCGATGAAAGTCTGGAGCGGATAGGTGGGTTTCCTGTAAGAGGGCAATGTCTGTTTTCAATCTTTTTAGGTGCCGTAGGATCTTCATTCTCTTATTGGGCGATCTTAGGCCTTTCACATTCCAGGATATTATGTTCATGTCAGGGGGGGCGAGAAGGGGATATGGGCCGATGTTGTATGTTTAACGCTGGTCGGTGGACCGAGCAGGCTATATTGTGGACTGAATAGAAAGGATCCAGTGTAGCAGTGGAACCCGTAGAGTGTAACGTAGAGAGGGGGGACGTAGTCTCCAATAGAAATATAGGGGGGGGGAGGGGGGATGGGGAATAAACTGAAACACATACAAAAACAAGAACATTAGAGCGAACTTCGCTTTTTTCCGCATGGAGTCACTGTGTAGGCCAGCCCCCAGTACACAACCCAAGGCATGGAGCAAAAGCACTCGGGTGGGAGTATGAGCACGGTAAAAAGTGTTAGAGGAGAGCCGAAAAAGAAACATAAAAAAAGAATAAAAAAAAGAATACGTGCCATGGTACGGCGCTAGTCTTGCACAGTGAGTCCAGAGGGAACACAATATCGTCATAGATCATGTAAGGAGGGAGCTTCATATAGGTAGGAAGCTTAAGTAGTTTATGAAAAAGACCCAAAAAAAAAAAAAAAAGAAAACAGGGTAGTTTACTGGGGGAGCATATCTATAGAGGAAAAAGAAAATGTGGACCGTAGAAATATACGTATCAAAAGAGCATATAAAAAAAAAAAACAAAGAAGCATATAAAGATACTAGTGTAACCAAAAAGTACATCATATAAAATGGCCGCAATATCGGCAGGGCCACGTCTAAGCGAGGACAAAAAGTCAGTCGATATAGAGGTGGCCAGGAAGACAGAACATCGGTGGTTAGATTACTACATAAGAGCATAACTTGGCACGGGGCCTAGAAGTAATAGAAACTGGGTATTCATCAGGTAGAGCAAACATCCTTGCCTGGTCGGATGGATTAAAACCTTACAAGGCAACTTACAAGTCTGATGGACCCGGCAAAGGGGTCGCCGGAAGGGCGAGCAGAGGAGGAATCCGGGAGACTGCCATGACCTCAGCGGGGGGTATCACGGGGATAGCGGTCCGGGGCAGAGGGCCTGAACCGTTTGGGCGAGTCTTTCCGCGGGCTACGTTGGTCCAGGGAGCGGTTAAGCGATGATGGCTTGGACGGGGTGTGGGGGTGCGAGTCCGAGTGAAGAGATCGTAGAAATGCCTCCGCTTCTGAGGGATCTTGAAAAGTTAGCTGGTCGCCGTTTGGGGCTTTGAGGCGCAGGACAGCCGGAAAGGCCAGGGAGAACTTGAGTTGCATTTTGAAAAGTTCCGAGCACACCTGCTGGAATGCTTTCCTCTTCTTGGAGACCTCGATGGAGTAATCGGCGAAAATCAGGACCTTGATTCCATCCAATTGAAGGGAACGGGTTTGTCTGAACTTCTGTAGGATCAGGGCCTTGTCAGAGTAGTTGAGGTACTTTGCAATTATGGGTCTGGGGGATTTGCGTTCAGGTGTGGCGGGACCCATACGGTGGGCCCTCTCTACCGTGCAGGGGCCCGGGAGGCCCAGGGCCTCTGGGATGCGGATCGCACAAAAGTCAGATAATTCGGAGGTCTGAAGCGACTCAGGGATGCCAACGAATCGCAGATTACTCCGTCTGGCCCTATTCTCCAAGTCATCGAGCTTCTGTAAGATGTATTGGTTCGTCCTGTCCTGGGAGCGTTCAGTGGCTTGGGCCTGGTACAATTCCTCCTCCATGTCAGACACACGGTGTTCCAGGTCATTTAGTCTGGTGTGGTGTTCGCCTATTTGGGCCTTTAACTGTTGCATGCCTGCATTTACGGCCTTTTCCACCGATGCAGAGATCATGGGGGATAGTAGAGCAGCCACGGCCTGGGCAATGCGCTCCGTAGTTGAATCACCTGCAGGGGTTGTGGGGAGAGTGCCCTGGGATGCAGGAGCTGGAGAGGTCAGTGGGGATTGTGCAGGGCGAGGGGAGGATGGGTCACTGCTCACCTCCATGTCTGTAGGGCGCTGTGAGGAGAAGGTAGCCGAGTAGGCCGAAGCCGGGGCCTCAATTTGCGGCCGCGCCGCGGTCGCGGGCGGCGCCGCGTTCGTTTGCGCGCTGGACTTCTCCAGGTACTTGTCCATGGCTCAGGAGGCTATGGGAAGGGAGGATTGATGGTTTCCCAACCGCTCGGCTGACTTTATAAGCCGATTACAGGGTCGCGCTGCGGGAGCTGAGTGAAGGAGCAGTCACTCCATGCGGCGCCGGAACCAGAAGTCAAAGTGCTAATTTTAATGGCTAATATGCAAGTTATTGTCCTAAAAAGGGCTCGGGACTCGGCTCCTGCCCCAGGGGATATGTATCAATGCAAAAAAAGTTTTAAAAATTGCAGTTTTTTCGGGACTACTGATTCTAATAATGCTTAAAGTGAAAAAAATTTGAAATATTCCTTTAAACATCCTGCCTGGGGGTGTCTATAGTATGCTTGTGAAGATTCACATGTTTCCTTTGGGTCTTGTATGGATATTAAGGGGAACCTTGTACCTAAATTTAAAAAAAGGAAAGGCGTGGGGCCCCCAGGCTCTATATACTCAGAACAGCAGTATGCAGGCGGTGCAAACAAGACAGGGACTGTGTAGGTTTGTTGTTAAGTAGAATCTGTTTGTAATTTTGAACTGGTACATTTTTAAAGTGTAGCATCAGTCAAAAAAATCTATTTTTAAGCTTTTTGGAAAACTTAGGGAAGGGTTATCACCCCTTTAACATTTTTTTTTGCTGTCTGTGCAATTCTTCAGAAGATGTCACCTCACTTTCTGTCCCAATGACCAATGTTTTTAGAAAATTTGGGTTTTATAGTAAAACAAGGATTGGGATAAAGCATCAGTGGAGAGGAGACACGTTTTTCCCATATCAACTCTTAAAGGAGAGAATTTTCCTTCCTAGGTGTAGATTTAATCTCACTTCCTGTTGTCTCCTTCCATTTGCAAGTAGGAGACGTTTGTAAGTCGGATGTTTGAAAGTAGGGGCCTGCCCTATATGCTCTGCAGAAATTTTGGGCTAAGGTGTTGATGTTGCCACAACACTGTAAGCCCTCAAAGTGACTCTTGGTGGGCGCTGGAACGCCCTGCTGTGAATATTATATCAAGAATTGTAATCACATGCCATTGTTGAACAGTGGTAGAAAAATTAGGCCTTTGGTGGTGCTAGTGCCATAACACTGTAAGTCCTCACAGTTACTCTTGGTGGGTGCTGTAATGGACCCTGCTGTGAAATATTATATCAAGAAGTGTAATTACATGCACCTGTTGAACAGGGGCACAAAAATTGGACCTTAGGCACTGGTGCTGGTGCCACAACACTGCAACCCCTCACAGATACTCTAGTTGGAGAGCAGGAATGAGCCCTGCTGCAAAGTATTGCATCAACAATTATAATGACACGCCTCTCTTAAACAGGGGCTGAAAAATTGGGCCTTAGCCACTGGTGGCAGCGCCCAGAACTAAAAATGTTCTTCCAAGCTATCAGCAGGATCATTGAGGAGGAAGAGGATATTCACCCAGCATAACAGGATAGTCACTCAGCATCAGCATAGGCAGTCTTGAAGGGATCTGACATTTCAAAAAAAATTCTTTGGTTACATCAGCTTCAGGTGCTTGGTAGCTGGTGATGATCCAAGACTGATTCATTTTTATGAAGGTCAGTCACTCAACTGAGTCGGTAGACAGGAGCACCCTGTGATCGGTTACAAAGCCTCCAGCAGCACTGAATGTGCGTTCCAAAAAAATTATGGATGCCTGCCCTATATGCTCTGCAGAAATTTTGGGCTAAGGTGTTGATGTTGCCACAACACTGTAAGCCCTCAAAGTGACTCTTGGTGGGCGCTGGAACGCCCTGCTGTGAATATTATATCAAGAATTGTAATCACATGCCATTGTTGAACAGTGGTAGAAAAATTAGGCCTTTGGTGGTGCTGGTGCCATAACACTGTAAGTCCTCACAGTTACTCTTGGTGGGTGCTGGAACGGACCCTGCTGTGAAATATTATATCAAGAATTGTAATTACATGCACCTGTTGAACAGGGGCACAAAAATTGGACCTTAGGCACTGGTGCTGGTGCCACAACACTGCAACCCCTCACAGATACTCTAGTTGGAGCGTAGGAATGAGCCCTGCTGCAAAGTATTGCATCAAAAGTTGTAATTACATGCCCTTGTTAAACAGGGGTTGAAAAATTGGGCCTTAGGCACTGGTTCTGGTGCCACAACACTGCAACCCCTCACAGATACTCTAGTTGGAGAGCAGGAATGAGCCCTGCTGCAAAGTATTGCATCAACAATTATAATTACACGCCTCTGTTAAACAGGGGCTAAAAAATTGGGCCTTAGCCACTGGTGGCAGCGCCCAGAACTAAAAATGTTCTTCCAAGCTATCAGCAGGATCATTGAGGAGGAAGAGGATATTCACCCAGCATAACAGGATAGTCACTCAGCATCAGCATAGGCAGTCTTGAAGGGATCTGACATTTCAAAAAAAATTCTTTGGTTACATCAGCTTCAGGTGCTTGGCAGCTGGTGATGATCCAAGACTGATTCATTTTTATGAAGGTCAGTCACTCAACTGAGTCGGTAGACAGGAGCACCCTGTGATCGGTTACAAAGCCTCCAGCAGCACTGAATGTGCGTTCCAAAAAAATTATGGATGCAGGACTGGCCAGTAGCTCAATTGCATACTGTAAAAGCTCTGGCCAGTGATCCATCCTCAAGACCCAGTAACCCAGAGGATTTTCGGTGGGAAAGGTGTCCAAGTCTGATATTGTCCCTAGGTATTCCTGCACCATGTTAATCAGACGCTAGCGATGGTTGCTGGAACAGATTATACCTTTGGGCTGCGGACTAAAAAATTGTCTGAACGCATCGGTCAGATGGACACCTTCTCCACTGCTCCTTCTGTGACTGACCAAAGCCTCAGCAACACGTTGTCCAGGACCAGGAATTTGTAATCTCCCAGTCTCTGGGAACACGTTGCACAGACCTTTCTGCAAGGCCTCCCGCAGATGTCTCATCCTCTGCTCCCTCTGCAACGGCAATATAAGGTCCGCAACCTTTCCCTTGTAACGTGGATCAAGGAGAGTTTCCAGCCAGTAATGATCCCTCTCCTTGATCCGATGATATGAGGATCCTTCCGCAGGCTTTGCAGGATCAGGGAGGCCATGCAGCGTAAGTTAGCTGAGGCATTCGGTTCAGAGTCCTCTGGGTCACTAAGGATGACATGATCCACAGCCTCCTCCTCCCAGCCACGTACAAGTCCACGGGTTTCTTGGGACTGTAAATGATCCCTAAAAGACTGCTGGTGATTCTGAGTGCCAGGCTCCATCTCCATGCTGACACAATTCTCCTCCTCCTAATCTTCCTGTACGATCGGCGGGCAAGCTGGAACCCTGTCTGGATAAAGGGGGCCTTGAGAGGCAAGGAAGTCCTCCTCTTCCTGCCTCTGTTCTGCCTCAAGCGCCCTGTCTATTATTCCACGCAGCGTGTGCTCCAACAGGTGGATAAGAGGTACAGTGTCACTGATGCATGCACTGTCACTGTTCACCATCCTCGTGGCCTGCTCAAATGGTGACAGGATAGTGCATGCATCCCTGATCATGGCCCACTGGTGTGGGGAAAAAAACAAGCACCCCTGACCCTGTCCTGGTGTTATAGTCGCACAGGTACTCATTGATGGCCCTCTGCTGCATGTGCAGCCGCTGCGGCATGGCCACCGTTGAGTTCCATCTGGTGGGCATGTCACAGATTAGGCGGTTCTTGGGCAGGTTCAATTCCTTTTAGAGGTCAGCCGAGCACTGGCATTATATGTCCGGCAGAAATACACAGTACTTTCCTGGTCTGCCTCAGGACATCCTGTAAGCCCAGTTACCTGCCCAAAAACTTCTGCACCACCAAGTTAAGGACATGAGGAGGAAAGGGCACATGGGTCAGTTGTCCCTGTTGGAGGATGGAGAGGAGGTTGGTGCCATTGTCGCAAACCACCATTCCTGGCTTAAGCTGGCATGGCGTCAACCACCTCTCAGCCTGCCCCTGCAGAGCTGACAGAATATCTGCCCCAGTGTGGCTCCTGTCCCCCAAGCACACAAGCGCAAGCATGGCATGACATCTTTTTGCCTGCATACTTGCGTAGCCCCTTGAATGCCTACAGAGCACCTCTGGTTCCAAGGACAAAGCACAGAAAGAGGTCATGGAGGAAGAAGAAGAGGAGGGGGTGGAGGAGAGAGGTATGTCAAAATCATCCGTAATAACATTTTGGAGGCGTGGTGGTGGAACAACCTCCAACACTACTGCACCTTGTCCTGCATCCTTCCCAGCTGCCAGAAGGATCCAATGCTCCGTGAAAGATAGGTAACGTCCTTGTCCATGCCTGCTGGGCCATGAGTCAGTGGTAATATGCACCTTACCACTGACCGCACTGTCCAGCGAGGCATGGACATTGCCTTCCCCATGCCGGAATCGCATTCCGTGGGGAAAAAGTGGCGTTTGGGAACCTGCCACTGAGGAACCGCACATTGCACAAACTCACAGAAGGGGACAGAGTCTCCCAACTGAAAAGGCAGCAGTTGAAGTTCTAGCAATTTAGCCAAGCTAGCATTAAACCGCGGGGCATGTGGATGGCTGGGAGTGAACTTCTTTTGACGGTGCAGCAGCTGAGGCAGGGAAATTTTCCTGGCACAATCGGACGTTGGTGTACTGATAGCAGATTGCCTGCAAGTACTTGGCTGTGACATACCTAATTCTACACCTTCATTCCTCTCAGTGCAGGTTTCAGAGAGGACTGAAGGTATAGTGGGGTTGGAGATCCAAGCTGATGAGAAGCAAGGAGAGGTCCGCTTTGTTCTTTGGTGTGGGTCTTTTAGGTACGCTTGCCAATGAACTGCATGGCAGGTCGATATATGTCTGGACAAGCATGTGGTGTCCAAGCGGCTGATGTTTTGGCCACGCGAGATACGCTTGAGATATATGTTGCAAATAGCTCTGATGCACTCGTCTCAAAAAGGGCTCACACCAAAGAACTTTTGGAATAATGCACAGAGGCAGTGCCCTGCACATGCGGAGCTCTGTGGTGTAATGCAGTCAATGTGCTGCCCTTAAGCTGGCCCCTGGAGGGCATCCTACCTCATTGGAGATGTGCCTCCTTCTCCTCTTCCTCTCTCCTATCAGGCACCCACATGGAGTCAGTGAACTCATCATCCCCTCCCTCCTCATCACTGGAGCAAACCTGGCAGTATGCTGCAGCTGGCGGAACATGACTGTCAGATTGCTGTCCTTCTTGGGCATCCCCTCTCTCTGGGCTCATGTTACTGCCTTCCTCTAGCTGGGTATCATCATCATCAGAGCCTTCAAAACGCTGGGCATCCTCATGAAGCATGTACCCAAAACTGTGCTCAAACAGTTCGGGGGACTCCTCAGGAGGACAGGGTGGGGCTAGGGAAGCAGTGACTTGTGCCATTGAGGCGAGGGAAGAGGACGCATTGGCAGCTGCTTTGTCAGCACCCTGAGCCTGGGTGAGAGAGGATGAGGACGGCTTGGACATCCACTCTACCAAGTCTTCGGCATGTTGTGGCTCAACACGTCCAGCTGCCGAAAATAAGGACAAGCATGCCCCATGGCTCGTGACTGTCTCTCCTTGTTGGTCTTCCAGACATACTAATGGCCTGCCGGGAGTTGTAGCTGAACAAAGCTGTGATGCATATACTGATTATACTGCAGCTAGCAGAATCAACTGCCTGTCTGTAGTATTGTTACTATGAGAACACCAGCAATTGGGGTAGCTTTAGGTGCAGACTGTGCAGAGTACACAGTACACCAACTGTAATTACTGCAGCTGCCTGCGGTATTGGATCAAAAGAACACCAGCAATTGGCGTAGCTTTAGGTGCACACTGTGCAGAGTACACAGTACACCAACTGTAATTACTGCAGTTGCCTGTGGTATAGGATCAGAAGAACACCAGCAATTGGGGTAGCTTTAGGTGCACACTGTGCAGAGTACACAGTACACCAACTGTATTGGTGCAGAGCGAGGCTCTGTCCCTATGAAATTGGAGGTAAAATAGACACATATCTGCGGACTGCAAGACTACAGAATGTAGAGTTTAAATGGAGAAAACGGCTCTGTCAGTTTTCTCCAGGTTTTCCTAGTTCTGGATGGGATTCTGTAGTTTGGAGAACCCTGAGAGTCATGGGTGGGGATGGGATCTCCAACCCTGTATCCGGGTCTTGAGGATAGCAAGCAGGGTGTGTGCCCAGCTGCACACAGCCCATATAACGAGGGGCTGGTGAGAGTAGAGTGTGGAGGATGGTGGAGTGTGAGCAGCTTGCTGCTGCTGTGTGAAGACAGACTTGTGTATGTAAAGTGGTCATCCCTGTCAGAGATTGCAGCCTTGAGAGTCGGGAAGACTACGCAAGCCAGAGTCCAGGGGGCTTGAAAGAATCAATAAGTCTGTTGGGAGCAAGCAAAAGAACTGCTGACACCAGAGAGAGGTGGGTTGGTATGTTTTCATTTATGTGTGCTGAATGAAGTTAAACCCCTGTGTGGGATTCCTGGATGGACTGTTGTTTTGTTTTCCCTTTAATAAACGTGGGCTTCCAGGCCCTTAACTATAAATGCCTGTCTGATGTGGACTCGCTGCACAAAAAATGCATCTAACCACTTGAGCTAAACACTCCAATGTCACTATATATATATATATATATATATATATATATATATATATATACACACACATATACACACACACACACACCACCTAGGATGCATATATATACACAATACACTCACAACAGCTAACTGACTTACCTGCTGCCTGCTCTATCTAACTCAAATGAAATTAAATGACTCTTTCTATCTCTCTCTCTATCAGCATGCCAGAACACAATACACAAGGCCGACTTCCAGGCAGCCTTATATAGTGTGGGGTGTGAACTAAACCCCCTGAGCCATAATTGTCCAAAGCCACCCTGGCTTTGGCCAATTATGGCTCGCTGTACAGACGGTGTTGTGATTGGCCAAGCATGTGAGTAATAGTGCATGCTTGGCCAATCATCAGCCAGCAATGCACTGCGATGCCGCAGTGAATTATGGGCCCTTCAAATTTGGCGCGAACGGCCCATAATGTTCACAATTCGACAAATGGTTGAAAAGCTGATGTTCGAGTCGAACATGGGTTTGACTCGAACTTGAAGCTCATCCCTAACCAGGACCAATATTTTGCCACTGCTGACAATCTCTGCCTGCACTTACATTTCACTGTATATGGATGCTGCCTGCCTGCTGCCTGTACTGAATATGAACAGTATTCCTGCCTGTTGCCTGAACAATTGCATTCACTTTTGCTGATCAAGCCCCTGCCTGGACCAGTGCTATCCTCCTGTAGACAACTGCGCTACTAAAACCACAGGTAATCTTTTGTTTACCCTTTGCTTAGAAGAATGTATTTTTGGGTGTAATTTTTGGTATGTGCATGCTTTGTGTCCCTAGAACACCTAACGGTGTTCCTTGCATGTTGGGCCTCTGTATGTGGCCAGGTTGTGTAAAAGTCTCACACATGTGGTATCACCATACTCAGAAGGGGAAGCAGAATGTATTTTGCGGTGTCATTTTTGCTATGTACATGCTATGTGTTGGAAATATCTTATAAATGGACAACTTTGTGTAAAAAAAAAAATGCGTTTTCATTTTTTTCCCACATTTTCCAAAAACTTCTGGAAAAAAATGAAACATTCAAAAGACCCATTATGCCCCATCCAGTATATGCTGGGGTGTTCACTTTCCAAAATTGGGTCATTTTGTGAGCATTTCCATTGTCCTGATGCTCCAGGGCCTTCAAAAGTGTAATAGGTAGTCAACAAGTTAGACTTGTGCACCTAGAACGCCTGATCGTGCTCCCTGAATGTTGGGCCTCTCTGTGGGTAGGTTGTGAAAAAGCTTCACACATGTGATATCTCCATACTTAGGAGGAGTAGCAGAATGTATTTTGGGGTGTCATCTGAGGTATACACATGCGATGTGAGAGAAATAACCTATTACAATGACAATTTTGTGGAAAAATAATCATTTTGCAAAGAATTGTGGTAAAAATGACATCAAAAACCTCACCATGCATCTTAATAAAAACCTTGGAATGTTGGTTTTCAAAAAAAGGGGTCATTTGGGGGGTTTGGGGATATTTGCACTTTGCACTATAGCTTGTAGACTCTCTAACTTTCACACAGACCAAATAATATCCACTAATTTGGATTATTTTTATCCAAGATATGTAGCAGTATAAATTGTGGCCAACATTTATGAAAAAAAAATAATAATTTGCTAAATTTTAATCACTGAAACGAAGAAAAATTCATTTTTTTTCAAAATGTTCAGTTTTTTTCATTTATAGCAGAGGTGATTAAATACCTCTATTTGTATGAAAAAAGGACAAAAAAATAAATTTGGGTAAAGTATTAAATGATTCTCAAAGTGTGAGAGCACTGAAACCACTTTCAGACCGGACCATTTTGTTGGCTTAAGACCAGACTACTTTTTGTGATTCGTGACTGTGTCGCTTTAACTGACAATTGCGCGGTCGTGCGACATGGCTCCCAAACAAAAAAATTTTCCCCACATAGAGCTTTCTTTTGGTGGTATTTGATCACCCCTACGGTTTTAATTTTTTGTGCTATAAACAAAAAAAGAGCGACCGTTTTGAAAAAACACATTATTTTTTGCTATAATAAACACCCCCCCCCCCCCCCATAAATATATAAAAAAATATTTTTTTCCTCAGTTTAGGCCCATACATATTCTTCTACATATTTTTGGTAAAAAAAAAAAATCGCAATAAGCGATTGATTGGTTTGCACAAAATGTATAGCATTTACAAAACAGGGGATAGATTTATGGCATTTTTTTTTTAATAGTAATGGCGGCGATCAGCGATTTTTATTGTGACTGCGAAATTATGGAGGACACATCGGACATTTTTGACACATTTTTGGGACCATTGTCATTTATACAGCATGTATTAATGCTGTACAAATGCACTGATTCCTGTGTAAATGACACTGACAGTGAAGGGGTTAACCAGGGGGTGGTAGTGTATGGGTTAAGTATGTCCTAGGGGCATGTTACTAACTGTGGGGGGGGCGTGGCCGTGTGTTACTGAACATTGATCTCTGCTCCAATCACAGGGAGCAGAGATCAGTGTCACTTGTTGCTAGGCAGAACACATCTCTTCCGCATCTCCGTTCAGCCTCCCCGTGAGATGATCACGGGTATCCCCTCGGCGATCGAGTCCTCGGGACCTGCGACCAGACACACGGGGGTCCCGACCAGCATGCACGCACGCCGCGCACATGATGGCACGGTGGCAATTTCAAATGGATGTACCTGTACGCCAATTTGCCTGCCCGTGCCATTCTGCCGATGTACATCGTCGTGCGCTGGTCTCAAAGTGGTTTAATGCCCAGTAGGAAAGTGGTTAAGAAATAACCTGTCGGGGGCATGGCTTGGCGCGCAGAGGAGATGGCTGCATAGACCCACAGCCCGTTAGCGCTTCTCTGGCCACTTTTACGCCGCACGATGAGCAAACAAATGAGGCAGGCTGCTGGGACCAGATCGCGGCAGCAATCGATGTCCTCCCAGACCCGCAGCATCCAGGATATCTTCCTGACTCAGGCCCGGCCAGGCCGCAACACACCGCGCAAGATGGCGCTGCCACGAGGTGAGGAGGATGAGCTGAGCGATGGCTCCCAGAGCGCAGCAGACGAGCTGGTAAGCGGGACAGGGAACTCGTATCAGCCCCTCACGCTAGGCGACATGAATTCCATAGCCTCAGACATAAAAAATACGCTGTTTACAGCGATCACGGATCTTAAAGCAGATCTGCTTTCCCTAAATGAGAAAATGGCCACAGTGGAGAGGGCGGAACACAGGAGAGACCGAGCTGTACACGGGCTGGAAGCTACGATGGCCTCTCATACCGCACACCTAATTAACATTAATCGACATTTAGAGGACCCTGATAACAGGGGCAGACGCTGCAACATCAGAGTGCGAGGAGTCCCAGAGACAGTTGCCCCGGACCAAATACCATCCGCACTCCGCTCCATATTTAACAACCTACTGGAGAATCCAGCTGATACCCCATGGAGTTTGTACGTGCACATAGGGCTCTGAGAGCACGACCTGCTGAAGCTGCACCACCTAGGGACATTATTTGTTGCCTCCAGAGCTTTCCTTTGAAAGAGGAAATCCTTAATCAGGCCCGAAAGAAAGCGCGGATCCAGTTCAACGACAGTGAACTTGGTCTCTATCAAGATTTGTCGCCCATTACCTTACAGAACAGGAGGGCCCTTCGCCCGCTGCTGGAAGTACTCAGAGAGAGGGGAATAGTCTACAAATGGCGTTTTCCTTTTGCACTTCAGGCCACAGTGAATGGGAGACAATTCCTTCTTAAATTGCCAGAGGAACTTCCTGACTTCTGTACCGCTCTGAACATTCCGATCGTAAACCTCCCTGACTGGTATGCGGAGTTCAAGACCCCTTTGCCTGATCCCAGTCCGGACGTTTCTCCCCACTCATCGCCTGCGAAACCTCCAACGAAGAAAAGTAGAGGGGGAAGGCTGCATTCGAGCTCGGGAGACCGTCTCTTCCTGTCTGCACGGCAATCTAGGAGCCGTGACCGCATTTGAAGCATACCGACGTATGGTTGCCTAGTTTATTCAATTTGATCGCGGATATTTACATTACCTATGGCCAAGTTTTGTTACGGGACATTTTTTGCTTTTTTTTTGTTTTGTTGGTTCCTTTCCTCACTGACTCATCTCATTACTTGCTTCTCTGTAGCTGATCTCTTAGCTATCCTAGGCAAGTTGCCTGTACTAGGTTGAGATTGACTGTCCCGCCTTGGAGATCGTGAGTTGCCTTAAACGTGTTTAATTACTACCTATGGTCTCCTTTTTCTTTTTCTTTTTTGGCCAGAGAGAGAGCATAAGCACTGTTTTACGCCTCTATGGGCGCGTGGGTCTCCCCTTTTTTGGTGACTCTGTTTTTTTTTATTGTTTTTGGTTTCATTTTTTGGTAATCTTTCACAATTGTTAGTTTTTACTTTTGCTCTCATTAGTGATTACACTAGTTTATCTTTGTTGTTTCAATCTTATTTCGCATATTAGTGATATTCTGTGCATCCATCGCCTCAGGAGTGCTCCTCCCGCGTTCCCTCAAACGAGGTGGGGAGGTGTTTCCGGGTTATTCCTGGGGACACGTCCCTACCCTCTCATTAGCTTGCAGTACAGTATCCTGCAGGCAGAAACCGCTGTTTTCAGATACACCCTGAGATCAGGGTGTTTTCCCTATCCCTCCTTACCATCATATCTTTCCTTCCCCGCTTTTACTATTCCTTTGTCCTCTCTTGGTACCCTTGCTTTGATACTTTTATCCTTTTTCACTACTCTTCTTTCTACAGGTTGAATCCCCCAAGGAGGGACCTGATATACTAGAAATGGCGTACTCTTCGTTGGGTCGTTGCCCGACTCTGATATCGCATAATGTGAGAGGCCTGAACGTACCGGAAAGCGCACCTCTATTCTTAGGGAGCTAAATAAGGTAAAACCTTCTTTTGTATATCTGCAGGAGACGCATTTCCGGGCTGATCAAATCCCCAGATTGTTTAATAAGCATTTTCCACGGGTGTTCCACGCAGCAAACCCTCTTGCCAAGACGAAGGGGGTTTCAATTCTCATTCATAGGTCAATGGGGTTTGAGGTAACCCAACACTTGGCGGACCCCGAGGGCAGGTACCTGTTTCTGAAGGGGCGATGGGGCAACACACCGCTGACTCTGGCCAATGTCTACTTCCCTAATAGTGCCCACGTATCATTTTGTAGGACGGTAGTAGAGGAGCATAAGAGCTTTGCCACAGGGTGTGTTTTATTAGGGGGGGATTTCAACGTGCCGCTCAACCCGATCCAAGATACCTCCAGGGGCAAATCGAGTTTGCCCTTCCGTACACTGAAGTAAATTAAACAATTGCTGCAGTCATTGACCCTGATAGATACCTGGCGCTCTTTAAACCCGGATGGTAGAGACTTCACTTGTTACTCAGCACCACACAACAAGTACACACGCATAGATTACACGTTTATTTCACAACGGGACCTGCTGGAAGTTAATAGTTCGCACATTGGACACCAGACCCTTTCAGACCATGCGCCGATTTCGCTATCGATGACACACCCTGACATGAGACCGAAAACTAGTATGTGGAGACTGAATCCATCCCTATTAACAGACATAGAACTTCTCCCGTCACTGACGGAAGCACTTAGCAACTATTTTAAGGAAAATGTCATGGACGAACTTCCCCCTTTATCTATATGGGAAGCTCATAAATGTGTGATGAGAGGGGAGTTCATTAGAGCAGGGGCATCGCGAAAGAGGAAGGCAGAACTTCAGGTAACGACTTTGGTCTCAAAAATAGCGCAACTAGAGTCCCTGCACAAGCACTCCCTGGCTGTTTCTGCAGCTCAGGACCTGCTTCAGGCAAGAACAGAGCTGAGGGGTATTATGGAGGCTAGGAGTAAATGGGCACTTTTCCTGAAACAAAAAATCTACTACGAACACGGAGACAAAGGGGGTAAACTTTTGGCGAGAGCTGTTAAAGAGGTCACCCTATCTACTAACATCTTAGCAATCAAATCAAAAGACGGCCACCTGACGAATCGAGTAGACAAAATCGCAGATGCCTTCCACCAGTTCTATTCTAATCTCTATAACATTCCTCCTCAACATAGATCGGGCGGTCTACTTGGTGACAGATGCAAATTATACAGGACTATTTAGCCCAGAGTGGCCTGCCCACTCTATCCCTTGAGGAGGCGGAATCTCTGGAGAGTCTATTCTCTTCAGAGGAGCTATTAGAGACAATTAGGAACCTCAAACCAGGCAAAAGCCCCGGTCCTGATGGACTGACGGCACATTACTACAAGGTCTTCTCGGGCTTGTTGGAAAAACCTCTCCTGAGAGCCCTTAACTCTCTTACGGACCCTGCCAGAACCCCGACCTCTTTCCTGGGAGCCTACATAACGATGATCCCCAAGCCCGGGAAGGACCCCACTGTGTGTGCAAATTACCGCCCCATTTCATTACTCAATTTAGATCTAAAAATTATGTCCAAGATTATTGCAAACCGTTTACAAAATTTTTTGCCCCAACTGATTGGCCCAGAACAGGCGGGGTTCGTGCAGGGATAACGTGACAAAGGCACTGAACTTGATCCACCACTGTCAGAGTGCTGGGATCGGAGGTCTTCTCCTGTCCACGGACGCGGAGAAGGCCTTCGACAGGGTCAGCTGGAACTTTCTGTTCGCGACCTGTGCCCACATTGGCCTACGAACTCGTATGCTTTCCTGGATTTCCTCCCTGTATCGGAACCCGACGGCGCAATTGAAGATTAATGGGACACTGTCGGAGCCCGTGCAGATACGTAATGGGACGAGACAGGGGTGCCCCCTTTCCCCACTTTTGTTTATCCTCACCTTAGAACCCTTTATACGAACAGTCAATAATTCTCCCTCCATTACGGGATTTACTGTTGGCCAGAGAACCTATAAAACCGCTGCCTACGCAGATGACTTATTATTCTTCCTAACCCACCCTCACACTTCAATTCCAAATTTAGTACAGGCTTTTGCAACATATGGTTATCTTTCCAACCTCAAGATCAATTATTCAAAATCGGAGGCAATGAACCTGTCGCTCTCCTCAGAGGCACTGACGCAGGCACACCTGAACACATCCTTTAGATGGGTGACGGGTTCGTTGAAATACCTGGGGGTTAATCTTACCCCTCAGGTGAGTGGCATCTTCAAGTGCAATTTCACCCCCATACTGAAGCAGATTGGTCTAGATTTATCCAAGTGGTCTCAAGGCCTTTTCTCTTGGTTTGGAAGGGCAGCTCTGATCAAGATGATAACTCTCCCACGTCTGCTTTACCTCTTTCACACGCTACCTATTGAGCTTCCGGCTTCCTTTTTTAAACATCTACAATCTTTATTGTGGAAATTTCTGTGGGCACAGAAACATCCACGAATTGGGCTGCACCTGCTGATGAAGGCGAAGGAGGCAGGGGGGATGGGCTTCCCAAATTTTAAACTATACTATTATGCCACCCATTTAGCCAGAATCATTGATTGGCATTGCCATACGGGAAGCAAGGACTGGACCTCGATAGAGAGTGATGTGTCAAAGATACCTTTGAGATTTTCCCCTTGGATCCCAAGGACCAAATGTCCTAAGGAACTTACGCAACACCCCCTTATTGGAGCCTCGCTGAAGGTGTTCCACACTTTGGCTTCACGACACCCCTTTACGTCGTCTCCAGGGCCACTTACTCCCCTTTTGGGCAATCCTGATTTCCCTCCAGGGATGTCAGGTAAGACCTTTACAGGACCGAAAGGGGACCCCCTTCTGGCCACGAATCTGGTACATAATAAAACAGTCCTCTCTTATGATAACTTGCGGGATATCCTTCCCCCCGCTACTTTCCCATTCTGGAACTATAGACAGGTGTGCCATTACCTCCTAACACCGGAAAGGAGGGAAGCAGTCCTCAGGGACCTGACCCCCTTTGAGTCACTGTGTCTGCGTGGGGCACCGGTGGAAAAAACCACCTCATTTATGTATGCGTCTCTCCAACAATTAGATCAAACTGGATCGGATAAATTTAGGAAACGCTGGGAGTCTGCTTTCCATATCAACTTTACTGATATACAATGGCGTGATGCTTGCATTCTGGCTCACAAAGGCACTATTAGCACCAGATTTCAGGAAAATTCCTACAAACTGCTATCACAGTAGTACGCCACCCCAACTAAGGTGAGACGCTGGTACCCAATGTCCTCGGATCTCTGTTGGAGATGTGGGGAATCAGCGGGTGATATGCTGCATATCTGGTGGAGCTGCCCTAAATTAAGAAGCTTTTGGGAAAAAATTTGTACACTAATCTTGCAGATTACAAGCACCACAGTAAAACTTACACCGGAATGCTGTCTCCTGCATATATCAAATTTACCACTGAGCAAGTACAATCGATCCTTAACCAAATACTTGCTGATAGCGGCTAAATCTCTAATTCCAAGATATTGGAAACTCCCTACGATGCCCTCAATAGCAGAATGGGCAAACACGGTTAATCACATTTTCGCATTGGAAGAACTACTTGCCACTGCGAAAGACACGGCTGAGAAATTTCATAGAACCTGGTCTCCTTGGGTTCAGTTTAAGTATTCAGTGGCCTTCCAGGACCTGCTTACTGGGTGAGGTATTAACCCTGGTAAGCAATAACGGGCTTAAGTATTAGACACATGTTCTGAGGCAGACAGCCTACCATCTGATCAGTCCTCCTTGGGGCGATAAGCTCTGCTCTCTTTTTTTTCCCTCTTCTTTATATTTCGCCCCCTCTCTCTCTACATTTCACTTCCCACACCTCTCTTATCTTTTTTTTTCTTCCCATTCCCCACCCTATTTCCCACACCATGGTATCTATACCAATTATCTAAATAAAGGTATTGCTGAGAAGTAGTAACCACGGCTTCCTTTAGTTTTGCACAGAAAGAAGCTTTGCTCATATAAAATGAGATGGCTACTCATAGAAGGCAGTTGTGAGCTCATTTGTTTAAGCACTATGATAATTTTACACTTGATTCTGGCGATATGATATCTTTGTACAACAAGTTTCCATATTGTTTTTATGTATGTATATTTGCTTAATAAAAATTTCTATTGAAAAAAAAAAAAAGAAATAACCTGTCGTTTGGACTGCCTTTTTTCTCAGGGAAGGTGATCCCCACTTGAGCTAACCCTCACATATAGTGGATTTGGCAGGCAACTTTCTGAGCAAATGGAAAATGGTAGGGTATAAAAAGGCTTTGCCACAGGCCACTGCCAAGCAGGAAACCAATTGCCAGTTCACCGAGATGGTGGAGATACAGCAGAAGGCCATTATAGTGAAGCAGGAGAGGAATCACTAGTTTGGGGAGGTCCAGAAAGCAGACGGAGAGCTCCTCAAAGATGTAGCCTAACACTTCATAGAGTTAAAGAAGGGCTCTGCAGGTCCACTACCGGTGGAATAGAAATTGGTGCGTGTCAGCTATTACCTGTAAAAGATGTCACCTGCAGATGATGTGGAAGACTACCTCCGACTTTTGAGTGGGTTGATGCTGGGGAAGGATTGCAAAAAGAGCAATGGGTGAGATTGCCATCACCTTTTCTGACAAAGCCTATTGTGACCTTAGAATCGGACGCTGCCCAGGATTACGAGAAGCTGAAGGATGAAATTCTTGCACGCCTGGGTGTCACTATATTGGTCCAGGCTCAGTGGGTGCATTGGTGGTCGTATAGTATTGACAAGTCGCTCTACTCCCAGATATTTGATCTGATACATCTCATCAGGAAATGGCTGCAGCCAGAGACTTATCGGCACCTAATATTGTAGAGCGTGTGATCATGAGCACTATCTGCGAGCACTCCCTTCCACTTTTAAGGAAATGGGTCCATCATAGTACTCCAAGACTGCAGACCAGCCAGTGAACCTGGAGGAGAGATATGCTGTAGCAGAGGACTTAATGAACACATCCGTGCTGCACCCCAATGTCTCATGGAGTAAAAAATTGCCCAGAGGATCTGGTAAAACTGTTCCAGGGTTCAAGGTCTTGGAGAAATGTTACAAGACAGTTGCTACAGATGATGAGACTGTGGGCTCACGACCTGGAGACTGGCCAAATAGGCCAGCAAGGTTCCTGAGGACATTTAGCGGAATGGATGCAAAACCCATAAAGTGTTACCATTGCCATGCATTAAGTGATATATATCCCCCACCACAGGGCTCATGGTTAGGAAGAGAGTTCAACAACTCCCCAACATTGGAAAGAGGGGTAGACCACCTTTCATGGGGGGGGAACCCCCAATAGACATTGACACAATGGAGTTGGGGTGGAGGTAACTCTTATCCCTCACCTTCCTATAATCTATCATGGAATGAAAACTATCATTTCCCTATCAGATGGGATCAAATGGATTACAGTATATGGGGGGAATATGGGAGAACAATATTTGACCTATCTAGTCTACCAAACATATCCCATTGAACAACAGATTTGAGTATTAATATATGATTCTAATGAGAAGGAAATTGATGATTCTCATTCATATTTGGGGTTGAGATTACCCACCACTTAGTTATGGATTTCAAAAGATGCCCCCATTAGGGGCCAATGCAATGTTTTTGTTTTTGTTTTTTATGCAAGGCATCAATAAAAGGAAAGGGAAGAAAACCAGAGGCTGCAGGTGAGGAAAGAGGAAATACCCCGAATAAGAGGAAACAGTGAGCTGTGAAGGCATTGTTAACCTAACAATGCTGTACTGACTGATTTGGAGAAACAGGTGTTGAATAAAGGACTTTCATTTGCATCAGCAAGGTCATTAAATACATTTGAGATATTCATAGGCATTCAAAAATTTACCAACAAATTAAATATTAAACTGTACTTTTTGTCCAAAACTGTTGAGAGAACAGTTGTCACAAGATCTACTGGGGGGGGGGGGGGGGCGCATTCACACAGGACTTAGGAATGCTTTGTCATTTAATCCTCCAGGGAACCTTGGTTCTAATGGGGACATTTTTTAGGAATTTGGTACTGAAAGATTTGGAACAGGCAAAGATTAAACATCACCCTCAAAAAGATCTTAAGGAAGGAATTAGATCTTTATGTGAGCGTAAGGATCTGGCCATACGGGGGGGTAACTGGAGGGGGGGGGCATGGGCAGGGTAGGGAAGCTGTGGCCCTTCAGGAGAAGTAAGTTGGGGGGGCCCCCAAGTTCACCTGGCCTGTAATAAAAAAAAGAAAATCAACCCTAAAAAACAGGAGGGGGGGGGGGAAGTAAAACAAGTCAATCTGAGGTGACTCTAAAGTCAAGGATGTGAGGACATCACTTCCAAAAGATCCGGTTAGGATGTAAAGAATCAGACAGACCCTTAAGGGTCAGAGGTGGAAGATGATCATCTTGGGGGGATCGTGTCCCGCTGTCTCTTAGGTTGCTGCTTGACCCAGAGAGGGGTCAGAGGGCTCGACGGTGGAGGTCGTTTGGATGAGGCCGGGCGTGTCTCCATTTGTTCGGAAGAAGAGTCCTGGGAGATGAGCCCCAAGTGGAGGAGCAAGCGTTCGCCACTCTGGAAATCCGTGAAGCTGTGCAACTTTTCCTTGTAATGAAATTGTAGGCGGAAGGGGAAGGCCCATCTGTATTTAATCATCTTCTGGGAGAGAACATCAAGTAAAGGTTTTAGAGCCCTCCTTTTTTGGATTGTATTGGGGGAAATGTCTGCAAAGATTTGGATTTTGACGCCATTAAGAAAGATATCTTCCTTGTTGCGTGACATTTTCATTATTTCCTCCTTGACCCCATAGTAGTGTGGCTTGACCACAATGTCCCGAGGAAGGCCGTCTTTACGGGGAGGTTGCAGGACTCTGTGAGCTCTGTCCAATTCCAGCCTCTGGTCCGGGATGTCAGGGATAAGGTTTTTAATCAGGGTTTTAACAGTGTCATGTATATCCTCTTGCGATTCCGGGATCCCTCTGACGCGAAAGTTGTAACGCCTGCTCCTGTTCTCCGAATCGTCGATTTTCGATAGGGCAGTGTCCAATTGATCTTGTAGCGTCTGGATACAAGCAGAATTCTGATTGGTGCGGGCTGCGTTGTCATCCATTGTCTGCTCAATGATATCAATTCTGCTCCCCAAGCTCTGGATGTCAGCCTTAATAGCTGCTGTAATCTGAGCAGCATTCTGGGCCAGACCAACTGCCAGCATGTCAGAGAAACTGTTCAAGAGCTGTGACACATCAGGGGGGTAGTTGGGCTGAATGGGGGAAGCTTGAGGAGACTCAGCCATGCAGCTGGGTGGGTTGGACAGCGGGGAGAAAGGGTTTTCGGTCTGCAGCCTGCCCAGGAGAGATTCTGTGGATGCAGGAGAAGGGGAGAGATGCTGAGGGTTACTCACAGGTGCAGAAGGAGTTGTCCCCGAAGTTGTCACAAGTGAGGGGATTGCGGCCTCGCCGCGCGTTGTTTTAGCCGCCGCCATCTTGGGAGGCTGGGGGCCCGTCAGGCCGAAGTGTAGTTTGCGGCTTACGTCTTTCTTAGCCGTCTTCCCCGGCATTCAGAAAGTTGCCCCTAGTGATCCGGAGCACGGGGATGGTCTCCCCGAAGGTGTCCGCTGAAAGCGCCGGGAAAGTGCCGCGGAAGGCCGGAGCGGTGCGGAGCTCCCGTTCAGAGCGTCTTCCCGGAAGTCCCGTGCATGCGCACTCCCCGGACCATTTTTTTAAGGTCTTTCATGATAGAGTTCAAAATAGGTTGGTAGTTTTCTGCATATAGGTTAGAGAGAGAGGCAGTAAGTTGTATAACTAGCTAAGTAATAGCATGAGTAGTCCATGTAAAGGAGAAGTTGGGTTGGCATTGTAAGTATTGTTCAGCAGGTAGAGAGATATTTAAAGGCTTCTCAAAGTTTATTTGGAGGTTGGACAGGAGTTTGAAATGTTCTAGTGTTTTAAGTAGGTTTGGTATCGTAGTTAGTGGTTCAGAGAGGAACAAAAGGATATCGTCCGCAAATGCAGCCGTTTTAAAAGTGCGGTTATTCACTTCAATACCCTTGATGTCTATATTTTCTCTGATACATCTCAGCAGTGGTTCTAATGTAAGAACGTACAGTGGTGTGAAAAAGTGTTTGCCCCCTTCCTCATTTCCTGTTCCTTTGCATGTTTGTCACACTTAAGTGTTTCGGAACATCAAACCAATTTAAACAATAGTCAAGGACAACACAAGTAAACACAAAATGCAATTTGTAAATGAAGGTGTTTATTATTAAAGGTGAAAAAAAATCCAAACCATCATGGCCCTGTGTGAAAAAAGTGATTGCCCCCCTTGTTAAAACATACTATAACTGTGGTTGTCCACACCTGAGTTCAATTTCTCTAGCCACACCCAGGCCTGATTATTGCCATACCTGTTCACAATCAAGGCATCACTTAAATAGGAGCTGCTTGACACAGTAAGGTCCACCAGAAGATCCTTAAAAGCTACACATCATGCCGAGACCCAAAGAAATTCAGGAACAATTGAGAAAGAAAGTAATTGAGATCTATCAGTCTGGAAAGGGTTATAAAGCCATTTCCAAAGCTTTGGGAATCCAGTGAACCACAGTGAGAGCCATTATCCACAAATGGCGAAGACATGGAACAGTGGTGAACCTTCCCAGGAGTGGCTGGCCGCCCAAAATTACCCCAAGACCGCAGCGACGACTCATCCAAGAGGTCACAAAAGACCCCACAACAACGTCCAAGGAACTGCAGGTCTCACTTGCCTCAGTTAAGGTCAGCGTTCATGCCTCCACCATCAGGAAAAGACTGGGCAAAAATGGCCTGCATGGCAGAGTTCCAAGGAGAAAACCACTGCTGAGCAAAAAGAACATCAAAGCTCGTCTCAATTTCTCCACAACACATCTTGATGATCCCCAAGACTTTTGGGACAACATTCTGTGGACCGATGAGACAAAAGTGGAACTCTTTGGAAGGTGTGTGTCCAAGTATATCTGGCGTAGAAGGAACACTGCATTTCATAAAAAGAACATTATACCAACAGTAAAATATGGTGGTGGTAGTGTGATGGTCTGGGGCTGTTTTGCTGCTTCAGGACCTGGAAGACTTGCCGTGATAAAAGGAACTATGAATTCTGCTGTCTACCAAGAGATCCTGAAGGAGAATGTCCGACCATCTGTTCGTGTACTCAAGCTGAAACGAACTTGGGTTCTGCAGCAGGACAATGATCCTAAACACACCAGCAAGTCCACCACCGAATGGCTGAAGAAAAACAAAATGAAGACTTTGGAGTGGCCTAGCCAAAGTCCTGACCTGAATCCTATTGAGATGTTGTGGTATGACCTTAAAAAGGCTGTTCATGCTCGAAAACCCTCTAATGTAACTGAATTAGGACAATTCTGCAAAGATGAGTGGGCCAAAATTCCTCCAGGACGCTGTAAAAGCCTCATTGCACATTATCGCAAACGCTTGGTTGCAGTTGTTGCTGCTAAGGGTGGCCCAACCAGTTATTAGGTTTAGGGGGCAATCACTTTTTCACACAGGGCCATGATGGTTTGGATTTTTTTTCACTTTTAATAATAAACACCTTCATTTACAAATTGCATTTTGTGTTTACTTGTGTTGTCCTTGACTATTGTTTAAATTGGTTTGATGTTCCGAAACACTTAAGTGTGACAAACATGCAAAGGAACAGGAAATGAGGAAGGGGGCAAACACTTTTTCACACCACTGTATATTAAGGGTGAAAGGGGGCATCCCTGTCGGGTCCCGTTCGAGATGGAGAAGGCATCTGATAGGTGGCCATTCACTCTGACTCTTGCAGTGGGATTGGAGTAGAGTGTAAGAATTTAGTGAATCATACGCGTAGGAAGGCCTATGACCTGTAAGGATTTTGTCAGATAATCCAGGCCACTCTATCAAACGCCTTCTCTGTGTCCAGTGATAGGAAGAATCCCTGCCGGTTGTTAGTTTTAATCACTTGAGGTCAACATTTAGCAATGAGATTGGTCTATAGTTTGTAGTGAGTTGAGAATCATTTCCAGGTTTAGGGATGACTGTTATATGGGCCGTTAGTAAGTCTCGAGGCAGAATCTGGGGTATTATATAAATACTGAATGTTGCTAAAAATATGGGTGCCAAGGTATTCATGAAAGATTATATAGTAGCCGACAGTTAGTCTGTCAGGGCCAGAGCTTTTACCTGTTTTGAGCATATTTAAGGTGTGCTTCGCCTCTTCCAAAGTAAGAGGTTTGTCTAAATCATGGGATATGGTTTCTGAGATGGGTGTTGGGCTAAATCATTTAAGGAAGACCCGAGATCATCTGTGATCTATCTATTGTCTGATGTGCTGAGTTAGGTGAGGTGAGATTATATACCGTATTTAATCGGCATATAACACACACTTTTTTCCCCCTAAAATCAGGGGGAAATCGGAGGTGCGTGTTATACACTGACCCTCCCTCCTTTCCTAACCTTTTGTGCCGCTCTCGGTGGCTTTCAGGTATTTTCGGCCGTTCTTGGCTATTTTCGGGCGCATTCGGCCGTTCTCGGCAGCTTTCGGAAAGCCGAAAGCCGCCGAGAACGGCAAAAAAAAGGCGAAAAGGGACGAAAATAGCGTGAACACCCGAGTATGGCCAAAAATACCCAAAAGTCACCGAGAACGTGCGCCGGCGAGATACACAGGACTTCCGCTCTGTATCTCGGTGGCGCCATTTTTAAAATGACACTGACAATGACACTGACAAGCCTGCAAACGACTGACAAGGCTGCAATGCAAGGCTGCAATGCAAGGCTGCAAATGACTGACAAGGCTGCAAATGACACTGAGGCTGCATTAATGGGCATTTAAATGTACGTTTTTCCTTAAACACTTCCTGACCAGCGTGCGCCAATGTACATCACCAGACTGGCATGGGCAGGCAATTGGGCATACCTGTACGTCCCTTTAAATTTGCCACCCTGCCATGTGCCGTTCGTGACCCCCGTGAGTCCGGTCGCGGGTCCCGCGGACTCGATCGCTGTGGGCATACCCACGATCGTCTCACGAGGCCGCTGAACTAGGAGATGCCATTGTAAACATCTCCCAGTTCTGCCTAGCAACAAGTGATGCTGATCTCTGCTCCATGTGATTGGAGCAGAGATCAGTGTTCACTAAAAGAAAGCCCGCCCCCAACAGTTAGTAACACTCAACCCCTACACTGCCACCCACTGCCAGTGTCATTTACACAGCAATCACTGCATTTGTATAGCAGTGATTGCTGTATAAATGACAATGGTCCCAAAGATGTGTCCGCCATAATGTCGCAGTCACAATAAAAAAATCGCTGATCATAGCCATTACTAGTAAAAAAAAAAAATTATAAAAATTCCATAAAACTATCCCCTATTTTGTAAACGCTATAACTTTTGCGCAAACCAATCAATAATCGCTTATTGCGATTTTATTTTTTTTACCAAAAATATGTAGAAGAATATGTATCGGCCTAAACTGAGGGGAAATTTTTTTTATATATATTTTTGGGGATATTTATTATAACAAAAAGTAAAAAATAATGCATTTTTTTCAAAATTGTCGCTCTATTTTTGTTTATAGTGCAAAAAATAAAAACCGCAGGGGTGATCAAATACCACCAAAAGAAAGCTCTATTTGTGGAAAAAAAAGACATACATTTTGTTTGGGAGCCACGTCGCACGACCGTTAAATTGTCAGTTAAAGCGACGCAGTGCCGATTCGCAAAAAGTGGTCTGGTCTTAAGCCAGCAAAATGGTCCGGGTTGAAGTGGTTAAACTTCCCTCCTAAAAGATTTTTTCTTTTAAATTCCCTCCTAAACTTGGGGTGCATGTTATACGCCGATAAATACGGTAGTTGAAAGTAGTATACCCTAAGCTGTTTGGCTATATCAGGTCTAGCGTGGATTTTGTTACCCTTTTTATCTGTGAGAGATCGTAGAGCTGGCTCTTTTGGACTGTATTGCTTTCGCTAGTAACTTGCCAGCTTTATTGCTGTACTCAAAAAAAGTTTTTTTGGGACAAGATAAATTTGCGTTGTGTCCGTTTACCTAGAAGGCCTAAAAATTCTTTCCTGGCGGAGATCAGTAAGGTCAAAGTGTCTAGTGCTAGGGTGTTTATGCATCGTTTCTAGTTTACTAATTAGTTGGGTTAGATCCTTAATTTGTTGTAATTTAAGTTTCCACCTTTTCGCTGCTGCAGTAATGAGTATGCCTCGGATGACACATTTATCTGCTTCCCAAGTAATAGGGCGGGAGGTAGTCAGCTCGTCATTTTCTGAGAAGAATTGTTTTATACTTAGCTCCACTTCTGCCACAATTGCTGGATCAGTAAGTAAGGAGGGGTTGAGTTTCCATGTGCGGGAAGAGGGAAAGGCTCCGGGAAGTGTCAAGTTCATGGAAATGCGATGGTGATCGGATAGATACATGGGGTCAATGGATGCTCTTTGGAGGGATGGGAGATCTGCCTGGGTCATGAAAAATTAGTAGATTCTTGAATATTTACCATGTGGTGGTGAAAAGAAGGTGTAGTCCTTACAGTCGGGATGTAGTGTGCGTCACATGTCATGTAGATTTAGAGATTGAGTTAGAGTTTTTTTAATTTAATTTGTTTCCAGAGCTGAATATGGAATGGAGGAGCAGCCATTGGAAGTATCCAAGAGGGGGTTAAGAGGTGTGGTAAAATGTCCCCCTAGAATTAAGATGACTTCTTGGAAGTCTGCCAAGAGGAGTGTTATCTTTCGGAAGAATGGTACTTGTCCATTGTTTGGTGCATATATGTTTGCTAGCGTAATTTTTCTTCCTTTACAAGTTCCTTTCAGAAAAAGGAATCTACCCTGATCATCTGTCTTAGCCCTTGTACACACGGTCGGACATTCCGATGGAAAATGTCCGATCAGACCGTGTTGTCAAATAATCCGACCGTGTGTGGGCTTCATTGGACTTTTTCTGTCCGAATGTCCGACCAACAAAGTTTGAGAGCTGGATATAAAATTTTCTGACAACATGTTCTGATCATTTGTAGCGAATTCCGATTGGACAAAGTGTCATGCATGCTCAGATCGAATTCCTAGACCAAAGCTATTGGCTACTAGCCTGAACGTAGTCCCGTCGTAACTAAAAAAGTCATCACGTTACGAACGATCGGATTTTCTAACAATTTTGTCTGACCGTGTGTATGCAACACCAGTTTCAGACAAAATCCGTCAGAAAAAAGTCAGACGGATTTTGTATTCGTAATGTCCGACCGTGTGTACAAGGGCTTAGTGTCAGTAATTTGAAGTGGACAGTTTTTCCTTATCAGGATAGAAATCCCCTTTGTCTTAGAGTCTTTATTGGTTGACATGGGATAGTTTACGTTTTTTAAGTTAGGAGTGGAGTCTGTGTGGAAATGGGTCTCCTGAAGAAAGATTATATCAGCTAATTTCATGGTAGAGAGAAGTTGTGATCTCTTCTCTGGCACGTTTAGCCCTTTGACATTTGAGGAAATCAGTTTAACATGTAACGGAGTTGGTTTCAATGGTTTGGAGGCCATTATGCTTGTCAGTGTGGAAGTTCGATGAGGCACTTGAGCAGTTGGTTATAGCAAGTTAAAGTAAGGGCAGGGGTGTACCCAAATGGAAGGGGTGTCACTTGTGTGTTGAGCTTGAGTCTGGACCTTGAACAGTTCATAGCTATAGGTGCAATAAGTGTTGTTATCAGTAGAACTTAACCTGTTTTTTAGGTTCAGGGGGGTCTGGGTAATCCGGCGATAAGTGAGAACCTGCTCACCTATGACAATTTGATGAGGAAATTGCCGGAGTAAGGATGAATGGACCATCAGCACATCAGCCTTAGCGTGATCGTAAATGTAGGTAATAGGGATAGAAGTGGAATAGTTGGGCCAGGGGGTCTGCCTCTTGTTTGGGGAAAGTGTAAGTACATGTTGGTAAGTTTTGTGAGGACTCCTGCTACATAGAGGCAGTATCAGATCATAGGGAGTGTTGTGAGTATCGATAGCGGCTAGGTCAGGCGTGGGTAGGAGTGTTTGTAAGGCTGTCCTTGGTAAACAATCTGGTACAGCAAAAGGAATGCAAAATAAACTTATAAGCCCTTCTAAGGTAAAGAACATAAACTAAATTCTAAAACTAGCTTAATAATTCCTCACGAAATACCATAGACACTCTCGTGGCGCCCCTGGTAACTGAAAGTCATAAAATTTGGGTTATATTCAACCAGGTTGATAACATTAACCTGAGTTAATCTCTAGTATTAGGCGAGCTGTTATCTGTAAATAGCTGCGTAATATACCACTTCTTAGTGTACCAAACGAATTCATGTCTTGCCAAAATGCGCTAGAGGCATGCTATATCAGATATAGGGGGGTGTACAGACGCATGGAATATACAGGAGAGTAAACAAGGAGGTTGTTGGCATTAGCGTTAATACAGCCTAAGGTCTTCTGTTGATGAGGTTATGCCGTATTGGACGTTGGCCAATCTGTCTATAATAAGCCTTCGTATTGTCAGAGCAAAGCGCTTACTTGAGAGAGCAATATGAAAATGAGCTGAATAACTCAATCTGGGTAGTAATTCCATGCGTCAGTATTCCCAGTTGCATATCCGTCTATACACGATATCTATTATAACTACTGAGCTCATCTCTAAGTCCGTTAATGGAAAAGAAATAGCTAATTCAGGTTGTGAGCAAGTCCTAGTGAACGATAGACTGGTGCGGTTAACCTTATATCCCACTTTACCTTAGAAAAGAGCTATAGGAGAGGTATGTGTCTGCGTTTCAAAAAAAAAAAAAAAAACACATCCCCCCCCCCATTCTATCTGTATAGAATGGAAGAATAAATGCAAAAGGTCACTTTAGCAATTTTTCCGATAACTCAATAGAGGCCCATGAATTGGATACATTTCAAAGAAGTGGATGGGGCAAAAGACTAGATGCTGGACAGGGTGACTCGTCAATGCATAAAACAGGAAAACTGCAGAACAAAATTCTTAGATAAAGCCACAAAAGCGTGTGTGAGAAACCAATGTTCTCTGGTGCTGGGCGAGTTTCCCTCTATCTTTTCGGGTTTTCCATGGGCATGGTTCCGCAGTTGGGCTGTGCATGAGAGGATGTAAACCAGGGTGTGGGCCCGGTCTGGTAGTAGAGGGGGAGTGTTGATGTCTGAAATGGGTAGTTTGTGTTTCCATTTGGTCGTCATAATAGTGTTAGGATGGCGTTCCAAGGTTTTTGAATTCTGCATACCAATTAGGCACTGCTGTGTATGGTATGTCAAGTGTGTTACAAAGGTGTCTAGATCTTCTGGTGTTCTGAGTAAAGCTGATCTACCCTGATGCGATGCTGATAAGACGAAAGGGAATTTCCAGCGGTATGAAATTCCCTTTGCTTGCAGTACTTCTAATAAGGGGCATAGGTCCCTCCTGTGTCTTAGGGTGATTGCTGAAAGGTCTTGATATATAGAAATCCTGCTTCCTCCATATTCTATTTGACCCTTAATTCTTGCTTGTTTTAATATGTGCTCTTTTAGTTTATAATCATTAATGAAACATATGATATCCCATGGGGGATCTGATTCCCTGCCTCGTGGCTTCAGTGCTCTGTGAATGCGCTCCATCGCGATGGGGTCTGAGCTATTCCTGTCTAGTAGCTGGTTAAATATGGTGGACACTGTCAAGCTAAGCTGCATATTGTCTACGCTTTCAGGGAGTCCTCTTACTCTCAGATTGTGCCTTCGGCCGCGGTTGTCGAGGTCTTCAACGTGCCGCTGAATCTCCCTTAGCTGTATGGTGTGAGTCTCCGCTGAGCTGGTCAGCTTTCTAATGGATGTTTGTTGCTGGGCAGTTATCTGCTCTAAGTCTCTCACTCTGCCTGCTATGGCCTGCAGTTCCTGCCGTAGATCCATAATGGCGGTGGTGAGTGTGTCCTTGATATCATTAGCCATGCTCTGAGGTCCTGTAGTGTAGGTTGCTGTGGTAAAGTACCTTGGGTCGAGGCCATCTCCGATCATTGTGATACAGTTGGCGCCAGTATTATCTCGTTCCCGTTCCGTGAAGAGACAGGGGCGGAGGTCGCCATGTTAACTCTGTGTATCCAGAATATCTCCAGTATCTGCTGGGTGGTTTGGCCTCGGTTACCCCTGGGAGATCTGGATCGGGATGTTGAGGTGTCCCTGGAGGCAGTCCCCATACTCGGGGCCACAGGATGGTCATGTGGGATCCATTTAGAGCTAATGATAGGCTGTGTTTCGATGGAGCAAGCGAGTTAAGCAGCCATCTTCCCTCATGGCAAGCCACGCCCCCTTCATTTTAGACTTTTTAATAAATATTTGCCTTTGGTATTTGTTGTTATCTTTTGTATATATCAATTTGTGTTCAGCTGTTTATGCATGGAGCCATTAGGGGGAGCTTATACTTTTTGTGGGATTCCAGTGCCATTGGTGACAAATTGATATATATATATATATATATATATATATATATATATATATATATATAGTACATATGTTTTTTGTGTATACATACATACATACACACACACACACACACACACAGCATCTCACAAAAAGTGAGTACACCCCTCACATTTTTGTAAATATTTTATTATATCTTTTCATCTGACAACACTGACAAAATGGCACTTTGCTACAATGTAAAGTAGTGAGTGTACAGCTTATATAACAGTGTACATTTGCTGTCCCCACAAAATAACTCACACAGCCATTAATGTCTAAATCTCTGGCAACAAAAGTGAGTACACCCCTAAGTGAAAATGTCCAAATTGGGACAAATTAGCCGTTTTTCCTCCCCGGTGTCATTTGAATTGTTAGTGTTACAAAGTCTCAGGTGTGAATGGGGAGCAGGTGTGTTAAATTTGATGTTATCATCATCACTCTCTCATACTGGTCACTGGAAGTACAACATGGCAACTCATGCCAAAAAAACTGAGGATCTGAAAAATAGAATTGTTGCTCTACATAAAGATGGCCTAGGCTATAGGAAGATTGCCAATACCCTGAAACTGAGCTGCCGCACGGTGGATAAGATCAGACAGGCCTCGCCATGATTGACCAAAGATGTTGAGTGCACGTGCTCAGCGTCATATCCAGAGGTTGTCTTTGGGAAATAGACATATGAGTGCTGCCAGTATTGCTGCAGAGTTTGAAGGGGTGGGGGGGGGGGGGGGGTGGGGGGGTCAGCTTGTCAGTGCTCAGACCATATGCCGCACACTGCATCAAATTTATCTTCATGGCTGTCGTCCCAGAAGGAATCCTCTTCTAAAGATGATGCACAAGAAAGCCCGCAAACTGTTTTCTGAAGACAAGCAGACTAAGGACATGGATTACTGGATAGACCAAGATAAACTTATTGGGTTCAGATGGTGTCAAGCGTGTGTGGCGGCAACCAGCTGAGGAGTACAAAGACAGGTGTGTCTTGCCTACAGTCAAGCATGGTGTTGGGATTGTCATGGTCTGGAGCTGTATGAATGCTGCCAGCATTGGAGAGCTACAGTTCATTGAGGGAACCATGAATGGCAACATGAACTGTGACATACTGAAGCAGAGCATGATCCTCTCCCTTTGGAGACTGGAGCACATGGCAGTATTCCAACATGAGAATGACCCCCAGACAAACCTCCAAGATGACCACTGCCTTGCTAAAGAAGCTGAGGGTAAAGGTGATGAACTGGCCAAGCATGTCTCCTGACCTAAACCCTATTGAGCATCTGTGGGACATCTTTAAATGGAAGGTGGAGAAGTTCAAGGTCTCTAACATCCACCCGCTGTGATGTCGTCATGGAGGAGTGGAAGAGGACTCCAGTGGCATCCTGTCAAGCTCTGGTGAACTTCATGCCCAAGAGGGTTAAAGCAGTGCTGAAAAATAATGGTGGCCACACAAAATATTGACACTTTGGGCCCAATTTGGACATTTTCACTTAGGGGTGTATGCACTTTTTTTGCTAGTGGTTTAGACATTAACTGCTTCCGGACTGGCGCACGATGATGTATGTCGGCGGAATGGCACGGACAGGCAAATTGGTGTACAGATAAGTGCATTTAAAATTGCCATTGTGCAATCACATGCGCACCACTAGCAGTGCATGTGCATGCCTGTCGGGACTCCCGTGAGTCCAACTGCGGGTCCCGTGGACTCGATGACTGCGGGGATACCCGCAATCGTCTCACGGGAAGAGAGAACGGGGAGATGCCAATGTAAACAGCATCTCCCCATTTTGCCTAGCAACAAGTGACACTGATCTCTGCTGTGATCTTTAAATTACAGCCAGGCCCCCCACAGTTAGAAACACTCCCCTAGGACACACTTAACACCTGTTAACACCACACTTAACACCTGTCGTCATGGAGGAGTGGAAGAGGACTCCAGTGGCATCCTGTCAAGCTCTGGTGAACTTCATGCCCAAGAGGGTTAAAGCAGTGCTGAAAAATAATGGTGGCCACACAAAATATTGACACTTTGGGCCCAATTTGGACATTTTCACTTAGGGGTGTATGCACTTTTTTTGCTAGTGGTTTAGACATTAACTGCTTCCGGACTGGCGCACGATGATGTATGTCGGCGGAATGGCACGGACAGGCAAATTGGTGTACAGATAAGTGCATTTAAAATTGCCATTGTGCAATCACATGCGCACCACTAGCAGTGCATGTGCATGCCTGTCGGGACTCCCGTGAGTCCAACTGCGGGTCCCGTGGACTCGATGACTGCGGGGATACCCGCAATCGTCTCACGGGAAGAGAGAACGGGGAGATGCCAATGTAAACAGCATCTCCCCATTTTGCCTAGCAACAAGTGACACTGATCTCTGCCGTGATCTTTAAATTACAGCCAGGCCCCCCACAGTTAGAAACACTCCCCTAGGACACACTTAACACCTACACTGTCACCTCTTGGTTAACCCCTTCACTGCTAGTGTCATTTACACAGGAATCGGTGCATTTGTATAGCACTGATTTCTGTATAAATAACAATGGTCCCAAAAATGTCCAATGTGTCTGCCATAATGTCGCAGTCACAATAAAAATTGCTGATCACCGCCATTACTAGTAAACAAAAATTTTAATAAAAATGCCATAAAACTATCCCCTATTTTGTAAACTCTATAACTTTTGCGCCAACCAATCAATAATCGCTTATTGTAATTTTTTTTACCAAAAATATGAAGAAGAATATGTATCGGCCTAAACTGAGGAAAAAAAATACTTTTTTGGGGATATTTCTTATAGCAAAAAGTAAAAAATGTGTTTTTTTCAAAATTGTGACTTTTTTGTTTATATCGCAAAAAATAAAAACTTCAGAGGTGATCAAATACCACCAAAAATCTCTATTTGTGGGAAAAAAAGTATGTCAATTTTATTTGGGAGTCACGTCGCACGACCGTGCAATTTTCAGTTAAAGGGTCGCAGTGCCGAATTGCAAAAAGTGCTCTGGTCTTAAGCCAGCAAAATGGTCTGGGGCTTAAGTGGTTAATGGCTGTGTGTTGAGTTATTTTGAGAGGGCAGCAAATTTACACTGTTATAAAAGCTGTACATTCACTACTTTACATTATAGCAAAGTGTAATTACTTCAGTGTTGTTATATGTAATGTAATAAAATATTTACAAAAATGTGAGGGGTGTACTCACTTTTGTTAGATGCAGTATATACAGTTATGCTTATACGTTTACATACCCTGGCAGAATTTATGATTTCTTGGCCACAAAAACTACCCAAATGACCCTGATCAAAAGTTTACCCTGGTGATTTGGGCCTGATAAAATGCACATATGTTGGGGTTTGAATGGCTATTAAATGTAACCATCCTCACCTGTGATCTGTTTGCTTGTAATTAATGTGTGTGCATATAAAAGGTCAATGAGTGCTTCACTGACATTTCTGGATTCTGAGTCATGGGGAAAGCAAAAGAATTGTCAAAGGATCTGCGGGTTAAAGGTAGTTGAACTGTATAAAACAGGAAAGGGATATAAAAAAAAAAAAACAAGGAATGAAGAATGCCAATCAGCAGTGTTCAAACTTTAATCAAGAAGCAGAAATTGAGGGGTTCTGTTGAAACCACACCACGGTCAGGTAGACAAACTAAAATTTCAGCCACAACTGCCAGGAAAATTGTTCAGGATACAAATAAAAACCCAAAAATAACTTGAGGTGAAATACAGGACTCTCTGAAAACACATGGTGTGGCTATTTCAAAATGCACAATAAGGAAGCAATTGAAGAAAGATGGGCTGTGTGGTCAAGTCGCCAGAAGAAAGCCATTACTATGCAAATGCTACAAAGTGTCACGCTTACAATATGCCAAACAGCACAGAGACAAGCCTCAAACCCTCTTGCACAAATTCATTTGGAGTAATGAGACCAAAAATTTGGTTTTTGGCCACAAACATAAATGTTGCATTTGGAGAGGAGTCAACGATGCCTATGATGAAAGCTACACCATTCCTACTGTGAAACACGAAGGTAGATTGCTGATATTTTGGGGATGTGTAAGCTACAAAGGCACAGGGAATTTGGTCAACATTAATGGCAAGATGAATGAAGCATGTTATCAAAAAATACTGGAGGAACATTTGCATTCATCAGCCAGGAGGCTGCGCATGGGACATATTTGGACATTCCAACATGACAATGATTGAAAACACAAGACCAAGGAGACTGGAGGCTTTTTGCCAAGAGGAATTGGCAGCTTTACCATCTGAAAAGATAAAGAGCCTCATCTACAAACTTCAAGCTGTCATTGATGTTAAAGGTGATGTTATACAGTGTAAGGAACTTGGGTATGTAAACTTTTTATCAGGGCCATTTGGCTAGTTTCTGTTGCCATTCTGATTTAAAAAGAGTAAACAAAGTTTATTGATAATAAATGGCTTCATACAAACACTAAACATGAGTGAAAGAAAAGTGTTTTGTGTTATAATTCATATTATCTGAAAAATGGCCAAGAAGCCATAAATTCTGCTAGGGTATGTAAATGTATGAACACAACTGTATATACAGTTGCAAAAGTATTCACCACCTTGGCTTATAAACAGAACTACATATGAAAGTTCAGAAGGTGAGGTGCACTGAACGGTCTCCACTTAAGCTGTGCTGGCAATCTAGTCCTTCCCAGGGACCATAATGTAGGAAAATGAGAGAGAACTACTGCACAAGAAAAATGTATTAGTGAAAAAAAAATCACAAAAAAAAAAAAACAGGTACAGACGGTAACGCTGCAGGCTCACATGGATAACGCCCTTCTACACAACCACATACCTACAAATGGCAATGCTTATCACTCTATATAGCTCATTAGCATAAACAATTAATAAACAATAAATCAATTAAATTAAACAATTAATCAAATCATTAGGATTAGCTGGAATCAATTAGTCTATATAAAACACTACATTCCTTATTATATGTTAATCAATTAAATAGCTGGAACGACTTTCGGTAACAGGTGCATTTGATTCCTCAATAGGCAAAGATATAGTTGATAGAATAATTCATCAATTCATTTACAGGATAAAAATACATATGTATAAATCAACATTATTAAAATAAGAGAGATTGAGAGCGATGCCACCACATTTAACACATCTGCTCCCCATTCACACCTGAGACCTTGTAACACTAACAAGTCACATGACACCAGGAGGGAAAATGGTTAATTAGGTCCAATTTGGACATTTTCACTTAGGGGTGTACTCACTTTTGCTGCCAACAGTTTAGACATTAATGGCTGTGTGAGCCATTTTGAGGGGACAGAAAATTTACACTGTTATACAAGCTGTACACTCACTACTTTACATTGTAGCAAAGTGTAATTTCTTCATTGTTGTCAGATGAAAAGATATAATAAAATATTTACAAAAATGTGAGGGGTGCACTCACTTTCGTGAGATACTGTGTATGTGCCACTGAATAGAGAATGAATGGATTGGCAATATTTCAACATAATAAATGATTAATCATAAATAAATAATTTCTTACAGAGTTTTGCATTTAAAAATTATTATAAAGATATTAAGTAGTAGTGTTTTTATAATTGATGATAATCATATCCTCTCTTGGTCTGATTTCTGTTTTGAAATGTTCCTGCGACAACACACTCTAGTCCCCTCCAGGAGTACCCCTACTTTACCAGCCTGCTACTCTGATTTTTCAGATGTAGTTTGTGAGAAAGCCACAACTATCTTGCCACCACAAAGCCTTTATGACTGTTCTATAAATCTGGTGCCTTATAAATTCTCTACCAAAAAGGATTGTATACCCTAATTCTGAGCCAGACAACCAAGTCATGAGGGACTACTTTGAGGAAAACCTGAGAAACAGCTTTATCCGGCCTTCCACTTCGTCTTTGTAGAGACAAATGATGGAACCTTACATCCCTGCATGTAGATGGTCTCAGCAATATATCAATTCCAAACAAGTATTTTCTACCTGTTGATAACATAACTGTTCAGCTGCATCCAAGGGGCTTGAGTCTTCTCCAGGTTAGATTCACGAGTTGAGGCTTTTAACACTCATAAGGGCACTATAAGTATTTAGTAATACAATTATATAAGAACAGGTGAAATTCACCAGGCAATAGCGGGGTTGTGAATATTCACTGACTCACAAATTTAAGGCATGGTGTTTGCCTAAGTAGAAATGCACTGTTTGAAAAGTAGGCAATAACAGTCACCTAAGCAGTGTAGTACGGAAAAAAAGTTTATTTGCAGATAAGTTAAAAAAGTAATGTGGAATGTCATCCACCTTAGAAAGTTACAAAACCATATATACACATATACATCATATATATATACTGTGAGGGGTTAGTTTGGCAGCGGGTGTGTGTGACCCCCTGGATGGGTTCACAACACAAAATCAGGCACAGCAGACAGCGTTGTAGGTGGAAAAAACAAAAGGCGCGGTTTATTTATGCTACATGCAGTGAAAAATATAACAGCCAAACAAAAAGAAAAACATGAACATAAATCCTGGCCAGCTTGACCTCTAATTACACACATAGATTCCCTGTCTAACAACTGAGTGCAGCCTTGTGCTGCACCAGTCCCTGTCTCTGTTGTAGAGGTTTGTCACACAGGCGTTAACTCACCGCACAAAACAGGTGTCACACTCCCCAGTCTATACAAACATAAAACTGGTTCCAGGATGGAGCATCTCCCTAAGCATGCTGGGGTTTTTTGTAGAGGTCTTAATGAGCCCACTTACTTCAGCTGGGCTCATTAACTCTTCCCCTATAGGACTCCCAGCACTCCCCTCTAGTTGTACAAGTCCGCATAATGCCTGAATCTAGGGCATACATATTTTCCATCCTGGATACAACCAGGTGATTTTACCTGCGTGCTGCCACAATACAGTGGTGTGAAAAAGTGTTTGCCCCCTTCCCCATTTCCTGTTCCTTTGCATGTTTGTCACACTTAAGTGTTTCGGAACATCAAACCAATTTAAACAATAGTCAAGGACAACACAAGTAAACACAAAGTGCAATTTGTAAATGAAGGTGTTTATTATTAAAGGTGAAAAAAAATCCAAACCATCATGGCCCTGTGTGAAAAAGTGATTGCCCCCCTTGTTAAAACATACTGTAACTGTGGTTGTCCACACCTGAGTTCAATTTCTCTAGCCACACCCAGGCATGATTATTGCCACACCTGTTCACAATCAAGGCATCACTTAAATAGGAGCTGCTTGACACAGTAAGGTCCACCAGAAGATCCTTAAAAGCTATACATCATGCCGAGACCCAAAGAAATTCAGGAACAATTGAGAAAGAAAGTAATTGAGATCTATCAGTCTGGAAAGGGTTATAAAGCCATTTCCAAAGCTTTGGGAATCCAGCGAACCACAGTGAGAGCCATTATCCACAAATGGCAAAGACATGGAACAGTGGTGAACTTTCCCAGGAGCGGCCGGCCGCCCAAAATTACCCCAAGAGCGCAGCGACGACTCATCCAAGAGGTCACAAAAGACCCCACAACAACGTCCAAGGAACTGCAGGCCTCACTTGCCTCAGTTAAGGTCAGCGTTCATGCCTCCACCATCAGGAAAAGACTGGGCAAAAATGGCCTGCATGGCAGAGTTCCAAGGAGAAAACCACTGCTGAGCAAAAAGAACATCAAAGCTCGTCTCAATTTCTCCACAACACATCTTGATGATCCCCAAGACTTTTGGGACAACATTCTGTGGACCGATGAGACAAAAGTGGAACTCTTTGGAAGGTGTGTGTCCAAGTATATCTGGCGTAGAAGGAACACTGCATTTCATAAAAAGAACATTATACCAACAGTAAAATATGGTGGTGGTAGTGTGATGGTCTGGGGCTGTTTTGCTGCTTCAGGACCTGGAAGACTTGCCGTGATAAAAGGAACTATGAATTCTGCTGTCTACCAAGAGATCCTGAAGGAGAATGTCCGACCATCTGTTCGTGTACTCAAGCTGAAACGAACTTGGGTTCTGCAGCAGGACAATGATCCTAAACACACCAGCAAGTCCACCACCGAATGGCTGAAGAAAAACAAAATGAAGACTTTGGAGTGGCCTAGCCAAAGTCCTGACCTGAATCCTATTGAGATGTTGTGGTATGACCTTAAAAAGGCCGTTCATGCTCGAAAACCCTCTAATGTAACTGAATTAGGACAATTCTGCAAAGATGAGTGGGCCAAAATTCCTCCAGGACGCTGTAAAAGCCTCATTGCACGTTATCGCAAACGCTTGGTTGCAGTTGTTGCTGCTAAGGGTGGCCCAACCAGTTATTAGGTTTAGGGGGCAATCACTTTTTCACACAGGGCCATGATGGTTTGGATTTTTTTTCACCTTTAATAATAAACACCTTCATTTACAAATTGCATTTTGTGTTTACTTGTGTTGTCCTTGACTATTGTTTAAATTGGTTTGATGTCAAGAAACACTTAAGTGTGACAAACATGCAAAGGAACAGGAAATGAGGAAGGGGGCAAACACTTTTTCACACCACTGTATATATATATATATATATATATATATATATATATATATAATGAACACTGTGCTGAAGAGCATTTGCCATACATCTGAAAAAGGGGAATTTATAGAGTATCTGGTGGTGTGGCACTCTTATCCAATGGTAGTTGGCATATTGCACATGACATGCATATTTAGTGATGGTTCCGTGAGTGCACATGAAGACAACCAGTGACAGTTCCTATGGCAAGTAGCCAACAGTAAACAGTGTCTCATCAGAAGTGCATAACAGCTGAAAATATCTGAGAAGGATGACTGACAACAAATTAATCTAAAAGATAAGTAAAGCTGCACAATACAGCGTGCCACAATGCACTTCCCTTTTTATTAGTTCTAGCTCTTTATTACCCCCTCAACTATTAATGGAAACTCCATCTATAACCATGTGTCTTAATTGTGACACTGTATGATTCTTCTCTAAAAAAAAAAAAAAATGGTAACTTCTCCAGTTTATCTCGGATTGAATATTTATGCCTTGCAATCCTGTCTTTGACCTCCTGTATTTCCCCCACATAAATAAGTCCACATGGACACTTTATAATATATATCACATAAGATGATTGACAAGTAAAGTAATCTTTAATATTTATATTACATCCTTTAGGAGGGTAACAAAAAAACTTTTACCTTTGATCACGCTAGTATGTACACACAATATATATATATATATATATATATATATATATAATTATTATTATATAATTTTTTAAATAGTTTTAGAAATATTTAAAAGCGGTCCTCCACCCTGAAGTGGAAGTTCCGCTCATCTGATCCCTCCCCCCCCCTCCTGTGCCACAATCGGCACCTTTCAGGGCTGAGGGGGGTGCAGTTACCTGGATAATCCAGGTATCTGCATCCACTTCCGGGACAAGACTGCCGCAGACCGCCACAGATGCCCCGCCCCCCTGTTGTGTTCTGGGAAACACACAGTTCCCAGGACACAGAGGGGACCAGCAGAGAAGCGCAGCGTGGCTCGCGCATGCGCAGTAGGGAACCGGGCAGTGAAGCCGCAATGCTTCACTTCCCGATTCCCTGGCAGAGGATGTCGGCGGGGGCAGCAGAGAGACGAGCGATTGCTCATCATCTGCCACCGACATCGCTGGACCCTGGGACAGGTAAGTGTCAATTTATTAAAAGTCAGCAGCTGCAATATTTGTAGCTGCTGGCTTTTAATATTTTTTTTAAAGGTGCAGAACCACTTTAATTTCTACTTGTATATGTATATTTTTTAAAATTTTTGTAGTGTTGTCATCGGTAGATTTTAATAGCGTTGATTATACATATGTATTTTATCCTGTAGATGAATTATTCTATGAACTATATCTTTGCCTAGTGAGGAATCAAATGCACCTGTTACTGAAAGTTGCTCCAGCTATTTAATTGATTAACATAATGATAAGGAATGTACTATTTTATATAGACAAATTTATTCCACCTTATCAGGATTTGATTAATTGTTTGTGCTAATGAGCTATATATATTGAGTGATAGCTAGGGATGAGCTGAATACCACCCCCCCCCCCCCCATTCGGTTCGCACCAGAACATGCGAACAAGCAAAAAACACTGTTTAAGTCTATGGAACATGAATAATCAAAAGTGCTAATTTATAGGGCTTATATGCATGGTATTGTAATAAAAAGTGTTTGGGGACCTGGGTCCTGCCCCAGGGGACCTGTATGCAAAAAAAGTTTGAAAAAACTGCAATTTTTTCGGGAGCAGTGATTTTAAAGCGGGAGTCCACCGGGACTCCGCGTTTTTTTTTTTTTTAAAAGCCAGCAGCTACAAATACTGCAGCTGCTGACTTTTAAAATAGTGACACTTACCTGTCCAGCATGCCCGCGATGTCGGCACCCGAAGCCGATCTCTAGATCGTCTCTCGAGTGCTGCCGCCGCCATCTTGGGTATGGGAATCAGGAAATGGAGCCTTTCGGCTTCATTTCCCGGTTCCCTACTGCGCATGCGCGAGTCGCGCTGTGCAATAAGGACGGTCCCCGCTGCCTCTGGGATCTGTGTGTTTCCCAGCAGGCAGCGGGGCACTTGTGGAAAGGGGCGGGCACTTGCGGAAAGGGGCGTAATCTACACCCCTTTCCGCAGAGAGCTATCCCGGAAGTGGGTGCAGATACCTGTACTGTACAGGTATCTGCACCCCCCTCCCCCCTGAAAGGTGCCAATTGTGGCACCGGAGGGGGGGAGGGTTCCGATGAGCGGAAGGTCCACTTTAGGGTGGACCTCTGCTTTAATAATGCTTAAAGTGAAATAATAAAAGTGTAATATTCCTTTAAATTTTGTACCTGGGGGGTGTCTATAGTATGTCTGTAAAGGGGCTCATGTTTCCCGTGTTTAGAAAAGTCTGACAGCAAAATGACATTTCTAAAGGAAAAAAAGTGATTTAAAACTACTCGCGGCTACAATGAATTGTCGGTCTGCAATATACATAAACATTAATTGATAAAAACAGCATGGGGATTTCCCCACAGGGGAACCCTGAACCAAAATAAAAAAATAAAAAATAAAAAAAAATCTGTGGGGGTCCCCCTAAATTTCATACCAGACCTGGATTTTAAGGGGAACCCCACACCAAAATGTAAAAAAATGGCATGCAGTCCCCCCAAAAAGATTGTCAGAGGGGTGCAGGGTAAATGGGGGGGCAGGTCACCTGTTTACCCCACCCCTCTCTGACAACACGGGGAAAGCCATAAGGAAGTCCCCGTGCATCAGAGGAGGGAGGGGTCACTGGCTGGGCCATAGTGTTAAAAACATGGTGAGTCCTGAGAGTGGCCAGTAGGGATGAGCCAAACACCCCCCCGGTTCGGTCCGAACGGACCGGAAATTTGTGCAAACTTTAGAACCCCATTGAAGTCTATGGGACTCTAAATAAAAAGTGCTAATTTTAATGGCTAATATGCAAGATATTGTCCTAAAAAGGGTTTGGGGACCTGGCTCCTGGCCCAGGGGACATAGGTCAATGCCTAAAATGTTTTTAAAAACTAAAGTTTTTTCGGGAGCACTCATTTTAATGACGATTAAAGTGAAAAAAAAGTGAAATATTCCTTTAAATATCGTGCCTGGGGGTGTCTATAGTATGCCTGTGAAGTGCCACGTGTTACCCGGGTTTAGAACAGTCCCTGCACAAAATGACATTTAACAGAAAAAAAGTCATTTAAAACTGCTTGTGGTTTTAATGTAATATCAGGTTCCGGCAATACGGATCAAAATCATTGAGAAAAATGGCATAGGTAGCCCCCCCTGCCCATTACCAGCCCCTTTGGGTCTTGTACAGATATTAAGGGGAACCCCGTACCCATATTAAAAAAGGAAAGGTGTGGGGCCCCCAGGCCCTATATACTCAGAGCAGGCGTATACAGGCAGTGCAAACAAGACAAGGACTGTGTAGGTTTGTTGTGTTAAGTATAATCTGTTTGTAATTTTGAACTGGTACATTTTTAAAGTGAATCTTTAAAAATCTATTTTTAAGCTTTTAGGAAAACATAGGGAAGGGTTATCACTCCTGTATAATTTGCTTTGCCGTCCGTCTCTTTTCCTCTCACTTCCTGTTGTCTCCTTCCTCAAGTAGGAGACGTTTGTAAGTTGGATGTTTGAAAGTACAGGCCTGGGGGGGGGCGTGACCGGAAGCCGAGCTGGAAGGACGCTGTGAGTGAGAGCTCTCCTCCAGCCCAGCGCTACAACGGCCTATTTCGGGGGTTTTACAGCACAGCTCGATGGGGAGATCGCGAGCCACCAGGTCCTCGTCTGCCCGGGGATCATCCCAGCCACCCCCGGGTCCGTTATCCTCCCTGAAAACATACTTTCAGCCGCCCGTGCTCCCGACGGGCGAAGGCGGCAAGATGGCGCCGGACGATCTGACCGCGTTGCCGCGGGACCTCCCACCGCCGCCGCCGCTGATGAACGAAAGCCGAGCGGTGCACCCGCACCCGTCTGCCGTGGACCCCCTCTGGGAGAAGGAAGATCTGAGACACCCCCCGTGTGATTCCGGCCGCAGCCAGGCCGCGGGGGTGCGCGGGCCGCGATCCGGCCTAGGCCGCACGGACGGCGTGGAGCCTGCAAGCCTGGAGGCCCAGCGCAGGCACACGGAGCCTCTTTACCTTCCTGGCCACACGGGATCCTGGGATGACCGGAGGGCCCATCAGGAGCCTTTGCTGGCTGCATCAGCACAAGGGGTGAGTGAACAGCCTCCCCCCCACGCTTCCTCCCCCACCTCTCCAGGGACTTACACGGCCGTTCTGCAGCCCCACCTGTCCTCCACGCAATGCTCAGAAGCATTTCCCCGCCTGTTGCGGACGGCCTCGGACCCAGAGATGAGAGGGTCCCCTACCCCCATTTCTTCAGGCGCTACAGGAGACCCCCATGGCCTCCCCAGCCGAGCGGTAGCAGCAGCTCTCCCCCTCTCTGAAGTGGGGGCCCAAGATGCCTTGAGGCCACTCGCTCCCCCCAAGGCCCAGAGGCAGCCCCGCTCCCGGGAATCCAGCGCAGTCAGAGGCCAGGATGCCAGCCGCCTTTCTTATGCCCAGGTAGCCCATCCCCGCTCCCCACGGTCCCAAGGGGCCTCCCCGGACCCTATGACTCTCTCTCCCCATGCTACATCCTGGCCGGACCACGGACACCCCTTGTCCCCCTGGCCCCCCTCCACGGCCTCGGGACCCCCGCAGGGAGGCTCCCCCCACCGTCCCCCCCAACGTCCTTTGAGTCCCCGCTCCCCCACGGAGCGACATGGGGATGGACACCCCCCCTGGCACGCATATTTGACCGCTATCCCAACTAAGGATGACTTTAAACAACTGGTGGCGGACGTGAAAGCCACCTGCCGAGCTGAAATCCAGACCCTGCATGCCGGCCTTAAACACCTAGCTGAAAGGGTCGAGATGGCGGAGGAAGAGATTCAGGAGACTAAAATGGCTGTACACCGCACCCAACTGGAGAACTCGGATCACCGCCTCCTCCTGCGGGACATGCAGCGCCATGTAGAGGACCTCGATAATAGGGGTCGCAGGAATAACATTCGTGTTCGGGGCCTCCCGGAGACGGATGGACCCGAGGACCTACAGACTTCCCTGCAAACGCTATTTAACGAAATGCTGGGAGAGGACCCGGCCAAACATATTGAGATGGACAGAGCACACCGGGCCCTACGTCCTAAAGGCCCTGCTTCCAAACCAAGAGATGTTGTCTGTAGGATACACTCCTTCCCTCTCAAGGAAGACATTATGACTAAATCCCGATCAATTCGCAACCTCATGTTTGACAATGCCCCGATCCAGGTGTACCCGGACCTCTCCTGGATAACCCTCCAAAAACGTTGGATGCTGCAGCCTCTCCTCCGCACTTTGCAAGACAGGAACATGCCCTACAGATGGGGTTTCCCCTTCTGCCTCACGGCCAGACATCAGGGGAAATCGGCTTCCCTTCGCTTTCCGGAGGATCTCGACTCATTTTGTGACACCCTGGGCATACCTGTCCCTAAACTCCCGGCCTGGGACTTGATAGCCTCCCCGCCACCTCCGCCGGTGCTCTGGCAGAAGGTTCCCTCGGCCAAGAGACACAGAGGACCGGATCCGGATCGCAGACCGCCTACGCACAAATGACATGGATTCCCCCGCCGGTGGAACTCCCTGCAGTTTATTTTTTTTCTTTTTTTGCTCTCCCCGGAGTGCTCACTCTCATTTTTTTTCCCCACATAGGGTTTGCTCCCCGTTCCCTCCCCCGAGGGCCTGAGCCTTACAAGGTTTCTACTTGGAACTGTCTTTTACCTAGGGCTGGACTAGGTAGAGTCCGAGAGCAGTTCGACTCCCAGGTTACTGACCCCCCCCGTGGTTCATTCCACCCCTTGGTTCCTCCAGAGACTATTGACTGTTGGTGTCTACCTGCCCGGCCCCCCCCCCCTTTTTTTTTTTTTTTTTTGGTGTTTCCGGGCCAGGAGACCTATTGGAACCGTTCAGGCTCGGTGTCCCTGTAGGGCATCCGGACCTAGCGTATGTTACAGCTAATGCTAGTTATGTTCTTTGTCTATGTTTCTCTTTTTTCTTTCTTTTCTAGATCTTCCCTCTACCCCGCCCTCTGTGTGGATATCGCTAAGAAGTCGTCTTGGTCGCCAGTCCTTCCCCGTCGGTCGCCTCTCTCCCGGGGACACTCTTCTCTTCATCGGTCTCAGCTAAGTATGCCTATCCCCGACCACCCCCCTGACTATGGCTAAGATACTGTCGCTCAATGTCCATGGGCTAAACTCCAACAAAAAACGCCATCTTGCACTTCGGGAATTTCGGCAATCCGGGGCGGACATAGTGATGGTCCAGGAAACTCACTTTAACCGGGGCGATTCCTTTAAGTTTGCTTCTAGACATTTCCCCCAGGCTTTTCAGGCCTTCAGTACACGCAAGCGGGCGGGGGTGGCTATACTTGTCCGGAAGGGTTCCCCCTTTACGTGCACGTCGACATACCTAGATCCACAGGGCCACTACGTCATACTCCGAGGTACCTGGCATACGCAGGCCCTCACCCTGTGTGCCCTTTATGCCCCTAATGTACGCCAACACCGTTTTCTGTCCGGAGTTTTGTCCCGCCTTTTTAGAACACGCTCCGAGCTTCTGGTGATAGGGGGGGACTTCAACCTTGCTCCGTCAGTCACACAGGATCGCCATGTGGGAAATCCGCAGGCGCCCCAGCCCAGAGTCCTGAGGGACTCTAAGTTGTTCCGCCAGATCACCAGAAGACGAGCCTTATTTGACGTTTGGCGAACCCTGCACCCCCAGGCCCGCCAATATACGTTCTACTCGGCCCCCCACCGCACTCACTCACGCATTGACCACTTTTTTGTAAACAATCACACGTTGAGGGCTGTTCGCTCCGCACACATCCTACCTATTTCCTGGTCTGACCACGCCCCGATAACCATGACGCTAGACATTGGGGTCCCGCTTCGTAAGCCTTGTAACTGGCGACTGAATAACTACCTACTGCAGCATCTCCCGTCCAAAGCGGAGCTGGAGTCTTCACTCCAACTGTATTTCGCTGAAAATGATACTCCAGACGTTACCCCCCCCACCCTGTGGGCTGCCCACAAAGCCGTTATACGGGGCCGCTGCCTTGCCCTCTCCTCGGCACTGAAGAGAGACGCTCAGGCCGCCAGGCTGCTGGCTGAAGGTCGATTGAAGACCCTCGAGGCTAAGCTCCAAGGAGCCCCTTCCCTGACACTGATTAAGAAAATTGTACAGACGAGAATGACTCTAAGGGATCTTGCTCTGGGATCAGTGGAGAAGGCGCTTGTCCGTCTGCGACAGCTCTATTATGATAAGGGGAATAAAGCACAGACCCTGTTGGCTAGGAAACTGGCTGATCAAACACAAGCTTCTACGCCTTCCCAAATCAAAACCAATAAAGGGGACCTTTTGTCTCATCCGCAGGCCATCGCGGACACGTTTGCGGCCTTCTACACTGATCTCTATAACAAGCAAGATATACCCCATAACCCACCCTCCCCCGCATTGACTGCCCGCATTAATAGTTACCTGGAAAACATGACACTGCCCCGACTGAAGGATTCGGACCTTCACGACCTTAACGCCCAAATTACAGATGAGGAACTGCTAGAGACTGTAAAAGCGCTCCCGGCTCACAAATCCCCGGGCCCTGACGGATTCCCATACGAGTATTATAAGACATTCCTACCTATCCTGAGTCCCTACATGACCAAGATGTTCAACTCCTTCCTAGCGCGTACCCCGGCCCCGACTGAGATGCTGGCCTCCTTTATCTCTGTCATACCGAAGCCAGATAAGGACCCGACTCTCTGTGCCAGCTACAGGCCTATTGCTCTATTGAATTCAGATCTAAAAATTTTCACAAAAATTCTAGCGAATCGCCTTAACGCGATTCTTCCGGCTCTGATCCATAAGGACCAGGTGGGCTTTGTACCTTACAGACAGGCGGGAGATAACACTAGGAAAGTCATTGACCTAATAGACGTAGCTAATAAGACTGCTCTCCCCTCCCTGGCCCTGAGTTTAGACGCAGAAAAGGCATTTGACCGCCTGAGCTGGCCTTTCATGATGGCGACTTTACGCCACATGGGATTCCAGGGTCCTTTCATGCAAGCAATACGACACCTCTATACCACCCCCACCTCACAAGTTAAAACTCCGTATGCTGCGTCTCCAACCTTCTCTATTGCCAATGGCACCCGCCAGGGCTGCCCCCTTTCTCCCTTGCTGTTTGCTCTCTGTGTGGAGCCCCTGGCGGAGGCCATTAGAAGCAATACAGATATCAGGGGTATTTTAGTTCGGGATAGGGAATTTAAAATATCTTTATTCGCTGACGATGTCATCCTCACCCTGACTCAGCCTAGGACATCCCTACCAATCCTGAGTGCGGAGCTGCAGCGATACGGGGAGATCTCGGGTTACAAAATCAATGCCTCCAAATCAGTGGCCCTCCCGATTAATATGCCAGCGACGGAAGAGGCTCACTTACGAGCGGTGTTTCCCTACAGATGGGAGAAATCCTCTCTTAAATACCTGGGGGTTCTCATTACCCCCTCCTTCCATACCCTCTACCAGGCCAACTTCCCCCCCCTCTATAGGGAGATCAGGGCACTTCTTCATAAATGGAAGGCTCACCAAATATCGCTTTTAGGGCGGCTCGCGTCTATTAAAATGGTGATCCTCCCCAAACTCCTTTACTTATTCCAGACGCTCCCAATCCCGATCCCTTACGCCCACCTCCGTATGCTCCAGAGGGACTTATTGAAGTTCCTATGGAACTATAAAAAACATCGGGTTCCCGCCTCCGTCATGATTGCCTCGCGCTCGGACGGTGGTCTGGCGTTCCCCGACCTGGTTAGGTACTACCAAGCGACGCAGTTACGGGCTATAGTCTCATGGTACACGCAGTGGTCATACAACAAGTGGTCGGAGATAGAGAAGCTATGGTTGGCCCCGATGCACCCGAATAGCCTGCTCTGGGGCACGGAAACACAGGTTGATACGAATCGCCTACTGGGGCCGATGGTCCAGCTTAATCAGCTCTGGAGGAAAATCTCCCGGGAACACAGGCTCCACTCGGAGGCGTCCTTGCTTACCTCGTTTCTTTGTAACCCTAAACTCCCGGACGGCCTTACTCACCAGATGTCTTGGCCCTGGGCGTCCCGGGGTCTATTTCATCTGGGACATCTAGTGGACCCCAGATCGAGAAAACTGCTGTCTTTTTCGGACCTACAGACTAAACACGACCTCCCCCAACGGACATTCTACAGTTATCTACAGATCAGACATTTTGCGCAAACAATAGCTCCAAGACTCCAATTTTCCCCGCCCACCCCCTTTGAACTGATCGTACTCGAGGGACGGAACCGTCGGGGAATGATATCAGATATATACCGCATTCTTAACGCGCACCACTTTCCCACAAAGGGCAAGCACAAGTATATGCTGAGATGGGAAAGAGAGCTGGGTGAGGAATTCCCCCTCGAAGCTTGGCAGGGGGTGTGGAGGCAGGCTGCCAAATCCTCCCTTTGTACGCTTTACAAGGAAAATTTTTATAAAATTCTCTACCACTGGTACCAGACCCCAGCCGTGCTCCACAAAATCTATCCCTCCGCCTCTGATCGATGCTGGCGCTGTCTACAGGACAGGGGTACCCTATTTCATATATATTGGGCTTGCCCTTTGATAGCCCCATTCTGGAAATCGACCCAACAGCTCCTTGGCCGGGTATTTGAGGTCCCTATCCCGTTTACGCCCAAGTTCTATCTCTTTGGCCTGTCCCAACCACGGATGGCTAAGCCGTCCCGGCAGCTCCTGCGGCATATCCTTACTGCAGCCCGTTGTCTAATAGCCCTTAACTGGAAGAGTCGACTGGCCCCACCTATGGAGGCCCTCTACTCCAGGATTAAGGATGTGGAATTAATGGAGAAAATTACGGCCAGAGTGAGGGACAGGATGGAGGAATTTGACCGAGTATGGGAGAGATGGCGGCTGCGGGAAGACTAGGGGCGAAATGGTTGAGGTATGACGACCTGAATTTCTGGCACTTTCTTCTCTCTCTTTTCTTTCTTTTCTTTCCCCTTTCTCTGTTTTTCTTTCTCATCTCTCCTGTTATTATAGCGAATCTCGTTTGCTATGCATTTTGTGTCTGGCTTGGGCCACACGGCAGCACGTACTGGGTCGTGGGGGTTATGGGGTGGATGGCTGACTTTTGGTGCCTCCCGCCCCGTGACACCCCATCGCCCGATCTACTGGACTCTATTGCACATGTCTGTGCTCCGTTGATGCCTGACTCATTTCTATATTTACTTTTGCATAGCCCTTTATGTGTTTGCCTTTTATTGCACTTCTGTACTGCTTATATACCCCTGTTTTCACTGATGGTGAATAAAACGTTATTTGGAAAAAAAGAAAGTACAGGCCTGCCCTATATGCTCTGCAGAAATGGGGGCCTAAAGTGTTGGTGTTGCCACAACACTGTAAGCCCTCAAAGTGACTCTTGCTGGAGCGCCCTGCTGTGAACGATTATATCAAGAATTGTAATTATATGCCATTGTTGAACAGTGGTAGAAAAATTGGGCCTTTGGTGGTTATGGTGGTGGTGCTGGTGCCACAACACTATAGGTCCTCAGCGTTACTCTCGGTGGGCACAGGAACGGGCCCTGATGTGAAATATTATATCAAGAATTGTAATTACATGCTCCTGTTAAACAGGGGCTTAAAAATTGGGCCTTAGGCACTGCTTGCTGGTGCCACAACACTGCAACCTCTCCCAGATACTCTAGTTGGAGTGCAGGAATGAACCCTGCTGCAAAGCATTGCATCAAAAATTGTAATTACACACCCCTGTTAAACAGGGGCTTAAAAATTGGGCTGGAGGCATCACCCAGAACCAAAAATGTTCTTCCAAGATATCAACGGAGGAGGAAGAGGATAGACATTCAACATAACAGGACAGTCACTAAGCATCAGCATAGGCAGTCTTGAAGGGACGTGATATTAAAAAAAAAAAATATTCAGTTACATCAGCTTCAGGTGTTTGATAGCTGGTGGTGATCCAAGACTGATTCATCTTTATGAAGGTCAGTCGATCAACCGAGTCGGTGGACAGGTGCACCCTGTGATCGGTTACAAAGCCACCAGCAGCACTGAAGGTGCGTTCTGAAAGAATGCTGGATGCAGGACAGGCCAGTAGCTCAATTGCATACTGTGCAAGCTCTGGCCAGTGATCCATCCTCAAGACCTAGTAAGCCATAGGATTTTCGGTGGGAAAGGTGTCCAAGTCTGACCTTGCCCCTAGGTATGCCCCTGCACCATGTAAATCAGACGCTGGCGATGGTTGCTGGAACCAATCATACCTTGGGGCTGCAGACTAAAAAATTGTCTGAACGCATCGGTCAGATGGCCACCTTCTCCACCGCTCCTTCTGACCGAAGTCTCAGCAACACTTTGTCCAGGACCAGGAGTTTGTAACCTCCCAGTCTCTGGGAACGTGGAGCACAGACCTTTCTGCAAGGCCTCCCGGAGATGTCTCATCCTCTGCTCCCTCTGCGACGACAAGATACGGTCAGCATCCTTACCCTTGTACCGTGGATCAAGGAGAGTGGCCAGCCAGTAATGGTCCCTCTCCTTGATCCGAAGAATGAGAGGATCCTTCCGCAGGCTTTGCAGGATCAGGGAGGCCATGCAACGTAGATTAGCTGTGGCATTCGGTCCAGAGTCCTCTGGGTAACTAAGGACAACATGATCCGCATGATCCCAGACACATAGAAGTCCACAGGTCCTACAAGACTGCTGCTGTTGATGCTGAGTGCCAGGCTCCACCTCCATGCTGACACAATCATCCTCCTCCTCCTCGTCCTCTTCCTGTGTGATAGGTGGGACAGCGGGAACACTGTCTGGATAAAGGGGGCCTTGAGAGCCAAGGAAGTCCTCTTCCTGCCTGTGTTCTGCCTCAAGTGCCCTGTCCATTATTCCACACAACGTATGCTCCAACAGGTGGACAAGAGGTACAGTGTCACTGATCAGTGGTGTAACTAGAACCTTCAGGGCCCCGATGCAGGAAACCATGGCGCCCCCCCGGACAGGGCTCTTTTCTCCGAGCCCGATGGTGGAACACCAGGGCCCAGTCCCAAGTGGGTGGCCGCATATAAAGGAACCGATTTAAAAAACATCAATTACAGCCACTGTACCCATCAAACGCCACCACTGTACCATCATATGGCACTACTGTGCCCATCAAACTCTGCCGCTGTGCCCATCAAGCTCTTCCACTGTGCCCATCAAATGCTGCCAGTGTACCCATCAAATGCCGTTGGTGTGCCCATAAAATGCTGCCACTGTGAATCCCCACCGCCCGCTCGCTGTCTGCCCGCCACTTACCCTGTCTTGGTGGGGCAGCGGGTAACGGCCATAAGCGGGGTCCTCCATGCATCTCCTGCCATCCTCATCTCCCGTCCTCTCCTCCTGATGGGCGTCCAATAGCTGTGTCTATCGTTTCAGCCAATCGGGTGATGGGTAACAGACCCGCACACCTGATTGGTGGAGAGGCGGTTCAGTGTTAGGAAAGTGAATATTAATTCACTTTTCTAACACACCTGGGTAGACTGTGAGCGTCAAGCATGGTGCTCGCAGTTCACCTATTTTGAAGCCTATTAGAGCCCATGGCTCTAATCAGGTGTTGCAAAAACACCCCCCGGCGCTGTAATGCAGGCACCCGGCACCCCAAAAGGGACCAGACACCTAAATATGGGGGTGGCAGCGGTGGCCATGAATATATTCATGCTATGCTATGCATGAATCTATCCATTGGTCATAAAGGGGGTGGAACCTGTGCACCCTTTTGGATGCACCGCCACTGATAAACACATGCACATTCACATACATACATGCACACTCACATACATGCGCACACACACACACATGCATACATACATATATGAACACACACACACATACATGTATGCTCACACACACGCACATACAAGCATGCTCACACGCACATACAAGCATGCTCACACACATACACGAGCATGCTCACATACACAAGCATGCTCACACACAAGCATGCTCACACACAAGCATGCTCACACACACATACATGCATGCGTGCTCACACACATACAAGCATGCACACACACACACACACAAGTATGCTCACACACGCACATACAAGCATACTCGCACACATACAAACATGCTCACACACACACATACATGCATGCTCACACACACACACACACACACACAAGCATGCAAACACACACACGCACATACAAGCATGCTCACACACGCACATCCATGCATGCTCACTCACACACACAAGCATGCTCACACACACACACACAAGCATGCTCACACACACACACACACACACAAGCATGCTCACACACACACACACACACAAGCATGCTCACACACACACAAGCATGCTCACACACACACACACACACACACACACACACACACACACAAACACAAATACAGTAGCTACTCCTCAAATGGTGACAGGACAGTGCATGCATCCCTGATCATGCCCCACTGGCATGGTGAGAAAAAACAGAGCTCCTCTGATCCTGTCCTGGTGCCATAGTCGCACAGGTACTCATTGATGGCCCTCTGCTGCATGTGCAGCCGCTGCAGCATGGCCAATGTTGAGTTCCATCTGGTGGGCATGTCACATATAAGGCGGTTCTTGGGCAGGTTCAACGCCTTTTGGAGCTCAGCCAGCCGAGTACTGGCATTAAATGATTGGCGGAAATGCACACAGACTTTCCTGGCCTGCCTCAGGACATCCTGAAAGCCCGGGTACCTGCCCAAGAACCGCTGCACCACCAGGTTAAGGACATGAGCCACACAGGGCACATGGGTCAGTTGTCCCTGTTGGAGGGCAGAGAGGAGGTTGGTGCCATTGTCGCAAACCACCATTCCTGGCTTAATCTGGCATGGCGTCAACCGCCTCTTGGCCTGCCCCTGCAGAGCTGACAAAATATCTGCCCAAGTGTGGCTCCTGTCTCCCAAACAAACCAGTGCAAGCACAGCATGGCACAGTTTTGCCTGTGTACTTGTGTAGCCCCTTGAACGCCCACAGAGCACCACTGGTTCCGAGGACAGAGCACTGGAAGAAGCCATGGAGGAAGAGGAGGAGGGGGTGGATGAGAGAGGTGTGTCACCACCAGTAGTAGCATTTTGGAGGTGTGGTGGCGGAACAACCTCTAACACTACTTCACCTTGTCCTGCATCCTTCCTAGCTGCCAGAAGAGTGACCCAGTGGGTCGTGAAAGACAGGTAACACCCCTGTCCATGCCTGCTGGACCATGAGTCAGCGGTAATATGCACCTTACCACTGACCGCCCTGTCCAGCGAGGCAAGGACATTGCCTTCCACATACCGGTAGAGAGCCGGAATCGCCTTCCGTGAGAAAAAGTGGCGTTTGGGCACCTGCCACTGAGGAACCGAACAGTGCACAAACTCATGGAAGGGGGCCCAGTCTAACAACTGAAAAGGCAGCAGTTGAAGTACTAGCAATTTAGCCAAGCTAGCATTCAACCGCTGGGCATGTGGATGGCTGGGAGTGAACTTCTTTCTACGGACCAGCAGCTGGGGCAGGGAAATTTGCCTGCTACAATTGGACGAGGGTGTACTACTAGCAAAGGGCCCGTAAGCACTTGGCTGTGACACACCTAATTCTACACCTTCATTCCTCTCAGTGCAGGTTTCAGAGTGGACTGAAGGTCTAGTGGGGTTGGATATCCCAGGTGATGAGGAGCAAGGAGAGGTCCTCTTTGTTCTTTGGTGAGGGTCTTTGAGTTACGCTTACCAATGAGCTGCATGGCAGGTCAACATATGTCTGGTCAAGCATGTGGTGCCCAAGCGGCTGATGTTTTGGCTACGTGAGATACGCTTGAGACATATTGTCACGATCTGGAGTCCGGCTCAGAGACCAGTAGCTATAGCAGCAGAGCAGATATTCACACAGGTTACCCTGGCTGATGGCACGGGTTCACCTGAGGTGCGGGGTCTAAGCACTAACCGGTATTCACCAGAGCTCCCAAAGGTGGAGATGGGCTTGGCTGCGTGTTAGTGCCAGATCGCGGTCCTCAGGATAGCCCCACCAGGAGGTGAGCAAGCCGGGGGTCTGGTAGCAGATATAGCAGGTAAAGATCAAGCAGAAGCGTAGTTGAGAAACAAGCCAAAAGTCGGTAACCAATAGTTGCAGGTTGGGATTCAGCAGAAGCGTAGTCCAGGAGCAAGCCAGATGTCGGTAACGAAAGGTAGCAAGGATACGGTTGGCAGCAGGAGAGATAGAAGCAAGATATTGGCTGGTAAAGGCACAATATTCTGGCAAGGAGGAAGTGCAGAGACATGGCTTATATCAGGAAGTTCATGGGAGGAGCAAAGGGTTCAATATTCAAGGCAAACAAGATTCAAGACAAGATCACTAAAGGAATTGTCCAAGGAGCTGTCCAGCATTCCAGGTGGCTCAGCAAGCAGAGTCACTGCCAGACACACCAGAGGTCCCAGGTTCAAGCCCAGGTCCTAACAGTACTCCCCTCCTCCCAGGATGTCCCCTGGACGTCTTAGGGCCAGGTTTCTGAGGAAACCTCTGGTGGAATTCCCTTGTTAATCTAGGGGCATGAACATTCTCCTCAGGCTCCCAAGAATTTTCTTCTGGCCCATATCCTTCCCATTGAACCAAATATTGCAATTTGTTCCTAGAGATCCTGGAGTCAAGAATTTTTCCCACCACAAATTCTTCTTCACCCTGTACCTCGACAGGTGGGGGAGGAGGATGAATTCTTCCAGAAAAAGTATTTTCATGAAATGGTTTGAGTAGTAATATATGAAACACAGGGTGAATCTTCATATTGTCAGGAAGTTTTAGGCGAAAAGTGACCGGGTTGATTTGAGCAGAAATCTCAAAAGGTCCCATAAACTTTTGACCCAACTTAGCACATGGAACTTGAACTTTTAAATTTTTGGTAGATAACCAAACTTTCTCACCTACTTGAAAAGTGGGAATAGACCTATGATGTCTGTCAGCAGCCTTCTTGTAATATTCCTGCGCCTCCTTCAATGTATCAGTCAATTTCTCCTGTATCTCATGTAATGAAGTTAGTCTGTTGGTAACAGCAGGAATTGAAGTTGAGATGGGGAGATCAGGAATAAAAACTGGATGATACCCGGTGTTTAAGAAAAATGGGCTTTGGGATGTGGAACTATGTTTAGAGTTATTATAAGCAAACTCTGCCGTAAGGAAGGTAGTCCACCCAGTCATCCTGAAGATAACTCACGAAGCATCGAAGGTATTGCTCCAGAGTTTGATTGGTCCTCTCGGTCTGACCATTAGACTGCGGATGAAAAGCCGAGGACAGATTAACTGTTACACCCAAAGCTGAGCAAAAACTTCTCCAAAAATTTGAGGTAAACTGTACCCCTCTGTCAGACACCACATCATCAGGAATTCCATGAAGTTTAAAAACTTCTCTAACCATTACCTCAGCAGTATGTTCGGCGGAGGGTACCCCTTTAACTGGAATAAAATGAGCCATCTTAGTGAGACGGTCAACGACTACCAGAATGGTGGTCATCCCTTTAAAGGGGAAGGTCAACCACAAAGTCCATAGAAATTGACCCCCATGGTCTTGATGGAACAGGTAGTGGTAGAAGTAACCCCAGAGGAGAAGATCGAGGTGTCTTATTGCGAGCACAGGTTAGACATGAAGCCACATAACTCTTAACATCTTTCTTGTACCCAGGCCACCAAAAGGAACGTGATAAGAGTTCTTATGTTTTAGAAACCCCAAAATGACCAGCAAGCTTAGAGTCATGTACCAACCTGAGGGCTTCTACCCGAACTGATTCAGGTACATAGAGGCAATGCGCTTGAGTCCAAAAACCATTGTTGTACTTGAGGTTAATGTCCTTAGGAGGATTATTAAGAAGTGGATCATTCTCATACCCCTCCTTGAGAAGATTAAGAAATGTCTTTGAACTCATGGCCCCTAGAAAGTTCTTTTGAGGCAGGATTGTACATTCAGAGGTGCTTTCCTGGAGAGGCCCAGACAACATCCGTGATAGGGCATCAGCCTTACCATTCCTTGACCCAGGGCGGTATGAAATAACAAAATTAAACCTGGAAAAGAAAAGGGTCCAACGTGCTTGTCTAGATGACAACCTTTTAGCAGACCTAATAAATTCTAAATTTTTATGATCGGTGAGAACGGTTACAGGGTGCTTAGCTCCTTCCAGCAGATGCCTCCACTCAGAAAATGCTTCCTTAATTGCCAGCAGCTCCTTGTTTCCAATGTCATAATTCATCTCGGCTGAAGACATCAGTCGAGAGAAATAAGCACAAGGATGAAGCTGCATTTTTTCTCCCATTCGCTGAGAAAGGATAGCTCCCACAGCAGAATTAGAAGCATCAACTTCTACAATGAAAGGTAGTTCTGGATCTGGATGTACCAGTATTGGTGCAGAAGTGAAGAGAGTTTTCAGTTTACTAAAGGCAGCCTGTGCCTCAGGTGACCACAAAAAGGGCACCCCTTTCTTTGTCAACTGTGTGATTGGAGCAATTACCCTAGAGAAATTCCTTATAAATCTTCTGTAAAAGTTGGCAAATCCAACAAATCGCTGTATCTCTTTAACATTCTTAGGGGCGGGCCAATCCACCACAGCTTTGATCTTATCGGGATCCATGCTTACCCCTTCAGAAGAGATTATGTATCCCAAGAACTGGATCTGAGTTTGTTCAAACTCGCATTTCTCTAATTTTATGTAAAGTTGATTTCGCCTTAATCTCTCGAAAACAATACAGACATGCTTGCGGTGTTCTTCCAAAGTATCAGAGAAAATGAGAATGTCATCCAAATATGCTATTACAAACTGATCAAGCAAATCTCGAAAAGCATCATTAATAAAATGTTGAAAAGTTGCAGGAGCATTGCAAAGCCCAAAGGGCATGACTAAAGTCTCAAAATGTCCATATCTGGTTCTGAAAGCAGTTTTCCATTCATCACCGGAACGAATGCGGACAAGGTTGTATGCCCCCCGTAAATCTAATTTGATAAAGAGTTTGGCAGAGCGGAGTCTCTCAAGCATTTCTGGAATCAGTGGGAGTGGATAGCCATTCTTAATTGTGATCTTATTTAAATCTCTGTAGTCAATACACGGACGCAGGGTGGATTCCTTTTTCGTCACGAAGAATAAGGCTGCGCCAGCAGGAGAGGTTGAGTGTCTGATAAAACCCTTCTCAAGATTCTCATAATGCACTCCCTGAGCACTTTCAGTTCAGGTTCTGATAAAGAATAAAGGCGACCAAATGGTATTTTTGCCCCTGGAAACAATTCAATGGGACAATCATAAGAGCGATGAGGAGGCAGCTGATCTGCGTTCTTTTTATCACAAACGTCCCGAAACTCAAGATATTGTGGAGGTAGCTTGTCGTATAACTGGATAGTTGCCAAAACTGCTTGTAAATCTTGGGTTGGTGGAGGGCTTATTTGATAAGATTCTTTGCAATGTTTCTTGCAATGGTCAGATGTAAAGCTTAAAGAACGTGTCTCCCAGTTGATGGAGGGATTATGGATAGAGAACCAAGGAATACCCAGGATAATAGGGAACTTGGGTGATGTAATCAGCTCAAAGCTGATAGTCTCCTGATGGTCAGTTTCAATTAGGAGTTTAAGTGGGATTGTCTCGTGGGCAACAGGGCCTGAAGTCAAAGGTGAGCCATCCACAGTTTCCATATCAATTGGGGAAAGTTTATTTCTTATTTGAATGTTATTACTTTGGGCAAATTCGATGTCAATGAAGTTTCCCCCAGCCTCTGAGTCCAGCATAGCAGAGCAAGGTATTTCATTGTTTTCAACAATAAGCTTTATAGGGATGACAAAATGAGTTGATAAAGAATTAACTTTATTTGCTTCCTGAATCAAAGGAGAGATGGACTGAGAAATTGAGTTTATTTGTTCAGATACTGTAACACCCATTGCTGCAATTGTTCTTTTAAATTTATTGGGACAATTAACTGCGTAATGTCCAGAGTCTCCACAATAAAACTGAAAATTTATGTCAAATACTTACCGTAATTTTCCTTTCCTGATGGACTCCATGGCAGCCTACGTGTGGGTTTAGCCCCGCCTCCATTACCCTATAGGACGACACTCCCATAAATCTTTGCTCCCTGCCACAGGCCGTGTTCGGTAACTATCCTACTCCAGCCATTTAGGAGGGAACTCCTGCTGCCATGGAGTCCATCAGGAAAGGAAAATTACGGTAAGTATTTGACATAAATTTTCCGTTTTCCTGACAGACTCCATGGCAGCCTACGTGTGGGAAATAACTCGCCAAGACACACCCGGGTGGGCAAAAATGCTGCTTAACAAAGATTTGACACCATCAACTGACAAAACTTTAACTCCAAAATCAACTGAGGATAGAGCCGCTGGCTCAACACAATAATGAGACATAAAGGTGTGAATGGAAGACCACGAGGCCACCCTGCATATCACGTGAGGGGCCACATGGCGAGAAGCTGCCCATGAGGTAGAAAGACTTCTGGTCGAATGTGCCGTCACCGCCTGAGGAGGAGCCAAGCCCTTTTCTCTGTATGCCCACTGGATTGCTTGAACTATCCATGCTGCAATTGCCCTGACTGATGCTCTAGTGCCCTTGTTCTTCCCACAGAACAGAACGAACAGGAAGTCCGACTGCCGGAACGGAGCTGTAGCTTCCAAGTAGAGCTTTAATGAGCATCCAACGTCAAGAGGATGAATTTCCGAGGAATCCGAGGATCTGAATAAGGGTAGAGAGATTTCCTGATTTTCATGAAAAACCGAAGTGACCTTAGGGTTAGACCTCAACATTGGAACTAGGACCACTCTGTCAAAAAAGTTAGAAAAGGCTCCTTGAGCTTGAATCTCTGACACTCGTTTTGCTGAGGTGACCGCCACCAGGAACGCGGTTTTCAAGGTGAGTTCTTTGATGGAGAGAACCTTACTGAGCAGAGAAAAGAAGTCCAGAACTAGAGGCAGATCCCATTTAGGGAATCTGGGTTTTCTTTGGGGTCTCAATCTTACTGCGTCCTTGAAGAACTGCTGGATAAGGGCATGCTTGGCCCACTGAACCCCTGTAAAAGCGGAAATAGCCGAGACTTGAACCCGAAGGGAGCTAACTGATAAGGGTAAGTCCAAGCCTGACTGCAGGAACCCCAACACGTCTTGAACTGTGGGTGACACATAGGAACTGGTTCTGGAGGACACATAAGAAACGAACTTGGCCCAGATTCGTTCATACACCTTATTAGTGCTTCTTCTCCTTGCACTTAGGAGAGTGAGAATGGCTTCCTTAGGACACCCTAGTGCTTCCAGCCTTCCCCTCTCAAGAACCAGACCTTCAACCGAAGGTGAGCCGGACATGGATGGAGAACCGACCCTTGGGAGAGAAGGTCCCGTCTGGATGGAAGATGAACCGGGTCCCGAAAGCTGAGGAGGGATAGGAGAGGAAACCAGGGCCTGTTGGGCCAGTACGGGATTATTGCCAATACTTCTACTCCTTCCCATCTGAGTCTCTTCAGGAATTGGAAGATGATTGGCATTGGAGGGAAGGCATATGCCTTGTGGAATCGCCACTGCTCTGTTAGGGCATCTATCCCATAGGCCTGCGGATCCTTGAACCTTGAATAGAACCTTGTTAGCTTCTTGTTGAAACGAGAGGCGAATAGGTCCACTTCTGGAGACATCCCCAGGGATAGAACCCACTGAAACACCTCTTCGTGAAGGGTCCACTCGTTGTTGTTCAAGTGGACTCGTGATAGAAAGTCCGCTTGGACATTGAGGACTCCGGGTACATAGGCTGCTGTTAGGTTGGCCAGGTTCCTCTGGGCCCAACGCATTATTGGATCCACTTCCTTCAGCAAAGACCGACTTCTGGTGCCCCCTTGCTTCCTCACGTATGCGACCGCAGTCGTATTGTCCAGCCTGAGGACTACGGATGCACCCACTATCAGATGTGGAAACGCCAACAGCGCTAGGAAGGCTGCTCGAAGTTCCAACACATTCTACACTATTCCCCGAGAGGGAAAGTCCCAAATGCCCTGAGCCACTTCCGAAAGACAATGTGCCCCCCAGCCCTTGTTGCTGGCATCTGACGTTACTGAGATCCATTTGATTGGCAGAAGAGAGTGACAATTCAGTAGATTCTCCCGACGAAGCCACCAAAGGAGGGAACCTCTCATGGCCTGAGTGACTTCGATGGACTGGGCCTTCTCTCCCGACCATTGACGAAGAAACCCCGCCTGAAAGGGGCGCATCCTCCATTGTGCCCACTTCACCATCGGTATAGTAGACACTATGGTGCCTATGATCTTTAGGCAATGAAGAGCACTGAGACGAGATGAGGAGAGAGCCAGGTGGATCCTGTCCCGTACTACTGCAATCTTCTCCTCGGGCAGAGAGATGGTACCTTTTGCCGTATTGAATAGGGCGCTGAGGAACACGAGAGACTGTGTAGGAACCAACTGGCTTTTCTCTAAATTCAGGAGCCAACCGAACTCCTTGAGGGTTGCAATGACTTGATCCCTGTGGCTCAAGAGACAATCCTTGTCCTGAGCGAGAAGAAGCAAATCGTTCAGATAATGATGAATCCGTATCTCTCTGACTCTCAACAAGGCTACAACTGCTAGAAGGACCTTCGAGAAAGTGCGAGGGGAGGTTGACAGACCGAAAGGAAGGCAAGTAAACTGTAAATGAAGCTGGCCAATGGAAAAACGAAGAAACTGTTGGAACTCTGTGGCCACTGGGACGTGAAAATAGGCATCTTTGAGGTCTATTGAGACAAGCCAGTCCCCTGGCTGCACTGATTGTTGAATCGTGGACAGCGTTTCCATTTTGAACTTTTCCTTTTTTATGCAGCGATTTAGACGCGTCAGGTCTATTACGGGTCTCCATGTACCGTTCTTCTTCTGGACCAGGAAAAGAGGCGAATACATTCCCCTGCCGCGCTGGACATCTGGAACAGGAATAGCGGCGCCTTGATCCAATAAAGATTTTATGTAAGTTAGAAGAATTTGTCTTTTTTCTTCCGACTTTGGAATGGATGTGGGAACACATTTGACTTTGGGTACACTGCTGAACGTCCACGTGTGTCCGGAGGAAACCGTCTTGACAGTCCAAAAATCCTGGATCAAGGCCGCCCAAACGTGCCGAAAGTGGAACAAACGTGCTCCTACCCGGACCGCCTGGACGGGCTCGATCTCAAAAGGACTTAGTCAGCTCCTTCTCCCCCATCGAACTGCTTTTCGCAGACTTTTTGAGAGATGTCTGTCTGGACCTCCAAGATCTGGAAAATTCCCATCCAGGCCTGTAAGTGCGTGCCTCCCTGGCACGATCTTGACCCTGCTTCCTAGGGAATGATCTTCTTTGATTCTGCAGGCGTCTATCCTGGGGAAGAAACCCCTACTTACCCCCAGTGGCTCGCGTTATGGCACTATCCAGCTTATTGCCGAAAAGGGAAGAACCATCAAAAGGAATCCGGCACCAAACCTGCTTAGAAGCGGGATCGGCCAGCTAAGGACGGAGCCAAAGGGCACGCTTGGCAGTTACAGATGAGAGCATAACTCGAGCCACCAGACGGATAATGTCGATCGAGGCCTCTCCCAGGAAAGCTGAAGCCAGTCTCAGTTCCTGAATGGGAGAACTCTTGGCCAGATCTTCAGAAACATTCCTGAGTGAATCATCAACGCTATTGGACCAAACTTCCATTGCTCTAGACAGAGCCGCTAAGGCCAGAGCCGGCTTACAGGCCATGCCAGCCGTAAGATAGATCCTCTTTAGGTCAGAATCAATTCTCCTATCCAAAGCGTCCTTAAAAGAGACTGTGTCTTCAAGGGGAAGGGTCACATGTCTGACCAATCGCATTACTGCTGCGTCCACTAGAGGGGAAGACTCCAAGTTCTTAACTTCTTCCTCCTTAAAAAGGTAAAGTCTCTGAATCTTAGATAGAAGAGAATTCTTTTTCTCTACCTTACTCCACTCATCCGAGATCACTTCTCCCAGTTCTGAGAGGAAAGGGAAGCTAATACGCTCTTTCTTCAATTGTTTGAAAAATTTTCTTTGTTTTGCCGGAGCCACTACCGGCTCTTCCCAGTTCAGTGTTTCCTTAATGGCTTTGACCAAGGGAGGGAGCAGGGCAAAGTCAAAACCTGAACCAGACTCTTCTTCCTCAGACTCACTCTCTGAGAGGACAGCAGATGGATGGCTAGGCAACGAGGAATCCCAAGTGTCCTGGGCCTGAGCATCCCTCCCCGGAGACCTTGGAGACTCTATGGGAGACAACTGGGGGGCTTCAAACTTCTTAAGACTGTCTTTAACCAATCTTTCCACCATAGACCTTAGCTGTTGGTCAGAGTCGCTCCTTTTACCCGTTGCTTTAATATAACAGGCATCACAAAGGGACTTGTCAGCAGGAACCTGCGTCTTGCACCCCCAGCATACACCTTCAGCTACGTGACTTGGGCAAGATTCCCGGCTACGGAGACTGGTTCTCGCAGGAGAATCATGTCGTCTGGACCTGGAAGAGGAATGCCGGCGGTGGAGCTTAGACGAGTCACTTCCTCGGTGAGAACTACATGAGAACTACGTCGTTGAGTAGACCTAGAAGGGCTGAACAGGTAGAAAAAAAAACAGCAGTGTTAGCGGAACATTCCCTAATGTTCCACTGCTTCCCCCTCCCCCCCCCCGGCAGGTAACCCCAAAAAAAGTACCTTCTCCGAGAGGGCTGGCCACTAGCAGGCGGTGAGGCATCCAAAGGATCCATCAGGGCTGGAGAAAAAACAGCCTAATTTAAATACAGAAAACAGCTAAGGAGGCAGAGATAAACTGATCCCATAAAAGACACATACCTAACACTGAAGATCAGAGCTCAGGAATGGTGCTGCAGGCTTCACAAACATCCCAGGAACACTACAAGCTGTTTTCCGTTTTTAAAATTGCCGCCATAATGACGTCACGATTTTCGTCACTAAAAAGCTAGTGCGCATGCGCGAAGCCCGCGAACCAAGCCTCGTCCTCGCTCCGGTCTCGCGTATGCGCAGAATGACCGAGCGGCGAACGAGGAAGTAACTGGGCGGCTGGAACGCACGGAAACCAGCCGCCCAACAAGCCAGATACACCGCACGGCGCTGTATGGGGAAAACAAAAAGGGACACTGCACAAGAAGGACAATCAGACAGAAAAGACAAATAAAGGCTGCCATGGAAAAGAAACAGCTCACCACTCCTGTAGACGGACACCAGCCGAGGTAGGTCCCCACACATGCCGGACTTCTGGGAGGAGGGGGGGGGGGGCGAATAGTCACCTGCTAGTAGCAAGGCTCACGACTAACACGCGGTTTCACCTGTCAGTGACCAGGCACACACCTCTTCAGCGCCTCTTCCATATGCCCCTTTTCCATACTCCGCTAGTAGCTAGAGCTTATCGGAAATTTGAGACTCCAAGTCGCACGGCCGGTCCGTATCGCAGAAAAAAAATTTAAGTCTTCAGGGTAAAAAGACACATGTTAGGTCCTATGGAGGAGGACAAAAAAAAGAACACGGCCTGTGGCAGGGAGCAAAGATTTATGGGAGTGTCGTCCTATAGGGTAATGGAGGCGGGACTAAACCCACACGTAGGCTGCCATGGAGTCTGTCAAGAAAGACATAAGTTTTCTGAACGTCGTCTTTCTTTCTCCTGAGTAGTAATAGATCTTTTAATAGCATCCACCTGCATAGGTTCAGGAGTGTCAGAATCAGGAAAAAACTCTTGGACCCTTAGGAGGATACTGAGTAGTAGAAAAACGCATGCCACCATTACTGCCTAGGATTCCCAGTCTCTCCTTTCTCCTTTCAGTAAGTCTCTGATCAATTCGAATACATCATTTAATAAAAGCTTCAAGGTCATCAGGACTTTCTACTCTGGCAAGCTCATCTTTTGCTTGTTCCGAGAGTCCTTGACGGAACTGACTCTTCTGTGCTGCTGGATTCCAATTGGTATCTGAGATCAAACGTCGGAATTCAGTTGTGTACTCTGCAACAGAGCGTCTTCCCTGCCGTAAATTGTGCAATTTTGCCTCAGCAGTAGCACAGCGGTTAGGATCATCAAAAACTTGGTTCATCACAGTCACAAAAGAATCAAAATTATCCAGGATATCATCTTTCTCCACATAAGGGGAGGCCCAGGCTAAGGCTTCCTCAGTCAGGAGGTTGATAATAAACAGCACCTTTTTCCTGTCAGAAGTGAATGCAGCAGGTTGCATCTGAAAGTATATACGACATTGATTAAGGAATCCTCTATAATGGCGGCGGTCTCCGCTAAACTTGAGTGGTAGGGGCATTCGTGCATTAGTTTCTATGGCAGCAGTATCTCGGGCATGAAAATCCCGCAATTGTTTGTGTAGATCAAGGATTTCCTCTTGTAGACCTTTCACTTCAATTTGTAACTCAGAAAATTTTTCCTGGTAGTCAACACCAAATGCCTGTAACTCAGCGATTTGAACCCTGAGAGGAGCCACGGCAGCTGCTACAACGGCCTCCATGTTTTTGGCCAGAATATTCTGTCACGATCTGGAGTCCGGCTCAGAGACCAGTAGCTATAACAGCAGAGCAGATATTCACACAGGTCACCCTGGCTGATGGCACGGGTTCACCTGAGGTGCGGGGTCTAAGCACTAACCGGTATTCACCAGAGCTCCCAAAGGTGGAGATGGGCTTGGCTGCGTGTTAGTGCCAGATCGCGGTCCTCAGAATAGCCCCACCAGGAGGTGAGCAAGCCGGGGGTCTGGTAGCAGATATAGCAGGTAGAGATCAAGCAGAAGCGTAGTTGAGAAACAAGCCAAAAGTCGGTAACCAATAAATGCAGGTTGGAATTCAGCAGAAGCGTAGTCCAGGAGCAAGCCAAATGTCGGTAACGAAAGGTAGCGAGGATACGGTCGGCAGCAGGAGAGATAGAAGCAAGATATTGGCTGGTAAAGGAACAATATTCTGGCAAGGAGGAAGTGCAGAGACATGGCTTATATCAGGAAGTTCATGGGAGGAGCAAAGGGTTCAAGGTTCAAGGCAAACAAGATTCAAGACAAGATCACTAAAGGAATTGTCCAAGGAGCTGTCCAAGGAGCTGTCCAAGGAGCTGTCCAAGGAACTGTCCAGCATTCCAGGTGGCTCAGCAAGCAGAGTCACTGCCAGACACACCAGAGGTCCCAGGTTCAAGCCCAGGTCCTAACACATATGTTGAAAATAGCAGCGGTGTGATCTGATGCACTTATCTCAAAAAAGGCCCAGACCAGAAAGGAATCCAGGGTTCCCTTGAATGGGTAAGTGAGAAGAGATAAAACGGTGGGAGTTTGAGGATTTTTCTGATCTCCCTCCAGGCCAGGGCCATGTCCTGTAGAAGGAGATTGTGTTGATGTGGAGTGGGAACAGCCCTCCACCTGCAGTGTAGGAGGGCCACCAAAGAGTAGGTGTGGGCCATTGCAGGCTCTAATGCCGCGTACACACGACCGGACTTTGGGGGACTAGGTCCGACTGACTTTCCAAATGAACGGACTTGGCCACACACAATCACACCAAAGTCTGACAGATTTGAACGTGATGACGTACGACCAGACTAGAATAAGGAAGTTCATAGCCAGTAGCTAATAGCTGCCCTAGCGTCGGTTGTCGTCTGTCGGACTAGCATACACACGAATGGATTTCTTGGTCCGGCGGAAAAATGTAAAACATGTTCTATTTCTAAAGTCCGATGGTGGCAAGAAAAGGTCCGATGGAGCCCACACATAATCGAATTGTCCGTCGGACTCGTTCCGTCAGACCTTTGCTGTTAAAAAGTACGGTCGTGTGTACACGGCATAAAACGTAGTTGGAGTGGCGAAATTGTTGAGCTAACCAGTCTAGACTAGTCCTTAACAGGCATGCAAGATTATACTATCTAATATGTGGTAGGCTGATGCCCCCTTCACTCCTAGGAAGGTGTAATTTCTTGAATGCTATAGGTGGTCTTTTGCCACACCAAAGAAATTTGTAGATTTTGGAATTAGGAGCCAAGACATCCTTGTGTTTTAACAGTAAAGGAATAGTTTGCAAAGGGTACAGCAGTCTGGCGAAAAGTTTAGTAAAAAGGGGAGGGTAGTTCAGATGATAGAGAGAGGAGGGTAGTTTCCCAATCTTTATCCCTAGATAGGTGATGTGTGACGGGGCAGCCTGGAAAAGGGAGTGTTGTCCAAGGGGTCAAGGAGTGTCTGCCAATAGGGAGGATTTCACTTTTGGAGTAATTGATGCGGAGCCCCGAGCATAACATAAAATCAAAGATATTTTTAATGGTCAAGATGTCAGCTGGGGGTTAGACGTAAAGATGAGGATGTCATCCGCAAAGAGTGATGTGCAGAGTTCTGTGGTGCCTACAGTGATGCCTCGTAGGGGAGCGGTCTGGGATAGGAATCTGGAAAGGGGTTCCAGGTCAATATTTAATAGGGGGGATAGAGGACATCCTTGTCTGGTCCCTTTATGGAGGCAGAAGACCCGCTACGACTAATCTAGCTGAGGGTGACGCATACATAGAGTTTATGAGGTGGCAGAAGGGGCCTGAAAACCCCATTTTGGACAGTGAAAGAGAAAGCCAGTCAAAACTTACATTGTCAAAGGCTTTTTCTGCATCTAGGGTGATGGCATAGTCTCCCTTGGAATCTTGCTTGGCTTGTTCAAGGGATAGTAGCACCTTGCGCATGTTCAGGGTGGCTGTACACCCTTTCACAAAGCTGGACTGGGCAGGGTGTATGAGGTCAGGAAGCAATCCCCTGCTCTTCAGGTCGATGGGGTAAAAGTCCTCATCTTCGCAGACTACTCTATTGAAGTCTCAAAGAAGAGAAAAGCCTTCCAACTGATCTGCTCTGAGCTATTCAAGCAGCAAATAAAATTCACCCTGGCCTTCCCTGCAACCTTACACCTTAAATCACCTAAAGGGGATCAACTATCCTTTCAGGATCTGTTATCGCCCAGACTAAAAGGGGATATATGGGCGGCTAAAATTGGCGAAATAATATGAAAAAAATGATGCTCAAGTGTGAACGAATATGAGTGGGTGACTTCTACGTCACAATGTGAATAGCAAAGTATATCCAATGGTAAGCAAAATAAATAGTGATTCTTAATGCGATTAACAAAATCGCATAAGAAGTGCCAGTGCTAGATAGTGAATAAATCTATAGAAATATCAACTACACCATAAATAAAAACCAATGTGCATAAAAAAGTCATTAAAAAACACAAGAATTATGTGAAACAGGTTTGCTAGTGGCTAGGAAATCGCATAAAGTGCCAGTGCCGAAAATTATTGTAAATAAATGCGTATAAATATCTTTATACCATGTGCTAAATTGTGTAAATACGGTGAACACGTAAAATCATGTGACATACACAAAATCGTGTCAAAGAAAACAACACATAAGAAAAGGATCTCTGTAAAAATATTCTCAGTAAGTGTGCACAGTGATTTAAAAAACTATATCAACCAATAGATAAAAAGATTGCACAATCACATATATCAGGTTTGTGTCCATTCAAGATGTGCGATAACTGGTGGCGATTATATTCAAAATCGCATGCAACAAAAAACGCATGAAGTGCTGGTATCAGATTTTTTTGTGCACTGTAAAGTAACGTTGCAAACAGTGATGGTATTAGTGATGGTGACTATATCCCGCGTGGTCCTGTGTACTCAGGGTATGGATGTCCCCTTACCTTACAGCTGTAAGGTAACAGCGTTTGACATGTATATCCTCAGGCTTCCTGGTGGTCTTTTATCCCTCGAGGTCCTATCCTTATGGCCCCGGAAACTGGCGTCTCCTGCCTATTACACCGTGTTGGTCTCCTTAAGTGGACGTTCAGCGGTACTCAGCATAGGGGGGGGGGGGGGTTGTTAGGTTGCCTCAGCGGTGGTTGTTATGTGAGGGTTAAACAGATAAAAAAGGGGAGCCCCATAGTGTAGTAATTTTGAACAAGATTTAAGTTTTATTTAAATATAGTGGATAAAATACTCACAAACATATAGAGATTTCTTTGCAATGTAAAAACGAGCCTCGAGCTCGATTACGTCACTTCCGGTAGCGTCCCGACGCGTGTTCGTCACGGTCACGTGACGAACACGCGTCGGGACGCTACCGGAAGTGACGTAATCGAGCTCGAGGCTCGTTTTTACATTGCAAAGAAATCTCTATATGTTTGTGAGTATTTTATCCACTATATTTAAATAAAACTTAAATCTTGTTCAAAATTACTACACTATGGGGCTCCCCTTTTTTATCTGTTTAACCCTCACATAACAACCACCGCTGAGGCAACCTAACAACCCCCCCCCCCCCCTATGCTGAGTACCGCTGAACGTCCACTTAAGGAGACCAACACGGTGTAATAGGCAGGAGACGCCAGTTTCCGGGGCCATAAGGATAGGACCTCGAGGGATAAAAGACCACCAGGAAGCCTGAGGATATACATGTCAAACGCTGTTACCTTACAGCTGTAAGGTAAGGGGACATCCATACCCTGAGTACACAGGACCACGCGGGATATAGTCACCATCACTAATACCATCACTGTTTGCAACGTTACTTTACAGTGCACAAAAAAATCTGATACCAGCACTTCATGCGTTTTTTGTTGCATGCGATTTTGAATATAATCGCCACCAGTTATCGCACATCTTGAATGGACACAAACCTGATATATGTGATTGTGCAATCTTTTTATCTATTGGTTGATATAGTTTTTTAAATCACTGTGCACACTTACTGAGAATATTTTTACAGAGATCCTTTTCTTATGTGTTGTTTTCTTTGACACGATTTTGTGTATGTCACATGATTTTACGTGTTCACCGTATTTACACAATTTAGCACATGGTATAAAGATATTTATACGCATTTATTTACAATAATTTTCGGCACTGGCACTTTATGCGATTTCCTAGCCACTAGCAAACCTGTTTCACATAATTCTTGTGTTTTTTAATGACTTTTTTATGCACATTGGTTTTTATTTATGGTGTAGTTGATATTTCTATAGATTTATTCACTATCTAGCACTGGCACTTCTTATGCGATTTTGTTAATCGCATTAAGAATCACTATTTATTTTGCTTACCATTGGATATACTTTGCTATTCACATTGTGACGTAGAAGTCACCCACTCATATTCGTTCACACTTGAGCATCATTTTTTTCATATTATTTCGCCAATTTTAGCCGCCCATATATCCCCTTTTAGTCTGGGCGATAACACATCTAACTTTAATTATTGTGATGTGGACAGAATTTACTAACCTCTCAGGATAATATCACCCAACCCAGTACTGCGCAACACTACTTCTTATATATTTTTCCTGTAAAAAGGGTTCAAGTACCCCACTTCCAGTGTATGCAGCAGTACAAAATTAGATCCTTGTTCTCTTCCCTGATTAGGCGCAGGAATAACCCCTTAATACTTATCCTTTCAGGATCCCTCGGATGTGGAATCCTTTCTTCGCTCTCTTTGGCCAGACTCACTCACTCATACTCCTTCTAAGTCTCCGCCAGTCTCCGCACTCTGGAACAGAGAAGCCTACGCAAAGACTCTCCCAAACACTTCAGGCCTTAAAGGGCCGTGTTGTATTGCAACATGGTTTTGTTAATGCCGGGAGGGGTAGAGTGGATGGTCCCCGAATGGTCTAGGAGTGAGGTGAGTCGGCTGGGAAAAGCCTTTACAGAGCCTGGAGAGCCTGGACTTGTTCCCAAATTTATGCAGGGTGGCGTCAAGGTGTGCTTTTTTGGTGATTTCAAGGGTAGTTGCCCAGGCATCAAAGGAGGATTTGGCCGCCGACCATTCGTCTCTGTCAGCAGAGGAAGTAGCGGTAGCAAGAGTGAGTTGTGCTCTGTGTAGTCTGATACTACCCAACTTAAATTTGGACAAGGCATTTATTTTGAATGCGGTGGCATAGGATATGATCCGACCCTGCAAATATGCCTTACCAGCATCCCAGATGAGGTTCAGGTCACCTGTATGAGGGGCATTGGCTGAGGAGAACTCTGCCCAGGAGCGTTTCATGTAGTTCCTGAGGTCAGTATTGTTGTGCAGGAATGAGGGAAAGCTCCAGAGGTTAGGATGGGGGGGTCCAGTTGGTCCAGTGTGAGTGTTATTGGGGCATGGTCAGATATGGTTATGTCCCCTACCACAGAATGCGAGACTAGAGGGATAAGGTTATCGGAGCCAAAAAATTGTGAATCCTGGTAAGGATCTTGTGGGGGTTGGAGTAAAAAAGGTAAAAAAACCTGTCCACTGGATGAAATAGGCACCAAAGGTCTGTGAGATGGAGGGAGTCCATAGTAGAGGCAAATAGTTTGGGGGCTGAGGAAGAGGGAGTCAGTGATGAGTGTTTTGGTGAGGACCTGTCATCTGTTGGATGCATGATGTCATTGAACTCTCCTTCAACTAGATGGGGAAGATGAGTGGAAGTAGGGAGCCATGAGGATAACTGACAGTAAAAGGTCTTAGTGGGGCTGTTGGGGGCATAAATGTTAGAGATCACCAATTCTTTGGAGCCTATTTTAACTTGGGTTGAGTTAAAATGCCCTTGGTCATCTGTGTGAGTAGAGAGCACGGAGGTTTCTATGAATCAGGAAGAGGACGCCAGCTTTTCGTCCAACTGATTCTGAGCCCAGAACCATCCCCACCCAGAGTTTCTGCATATGATGGAAGTCAGAGGCTGGGAGATGGGTTTCCTGTAGTAGTGTTATGTCAGTTTTTAGCCTTTTAAGGTGACAAAGTATCTTCATTCTCTTGTGAGGAGAACGGAGACCCTTCACACTCCATGAGACTACCCTAAGGGACTATGAGGCAGAGGGAGGCCATGAAACTGTTGAAACATAAGTTAGATAAGAGAGACTCATGATGAAAAACTAGTAAACATGGAGAAACAGTGAACGTGACATTCTTACATCATTAGGTGACCTGGAGCCGGCAGGCCTGTGAATAACACCTGTGAGGACATATGGAACTGGAGATCACAGGAATTAAAGCAAATGGAGTAAAAGGCAAGGTCAAATATAACACAGTGCCCTAATGAACCGATCATGGGTCAGTAACCAGAAGCATGCTCTGGGTGACCACATAAAGGCCCCTGCATCAGGGTAGGGCATTTCAATTGCCTGGTAAACAAAAAGAGGACAAGTCATTTGACCTGTGGTAGAGGAGAAGAAGTCAGTGAGTGGACCAGGAGTCTTCAGCGCAGGGAATTATGATTACGGTGATCTGGAGCAGAAGGCCTAAAGTGTTTGGGAGAGTCTTTGCGTAGGCTTCTCTGTTCCAGAGTGCGGAGACTGGCGGAGACTTAGAAGGAGTATGAGTGAGTGAGTCTGGCCAAAGAGAGCGAAGAAAGGATTCCACATCCGAGGGATCCTGAAAGGATAGTTGATCCCCTTTAGGTGATTTAAGGTGTAAGGTTGCAGGGAAGGCCAGGGTGAATTTTATTTGCTGCTTGAATAGCTCAGAGCAGATCAGTTGGAAGGCTTTTCTCTTCTTTGAGACTTCAATAGAGTAGTCTGCGAAGATGAGGACTTTTACCCCATCGACCTGAAGAGCAGGGGATTGCCGGAATTTCTGAAAAAGAAGAGATTTGTCAGCATAATTGATATGCTTGGCAATGATGGGGCGGGGGGATTTGCATTGAGCATTGAAAGATCCCATGCAGTGTGCACGTTCCACTGTAAATGGGCCTGAGAGGCCCATGGCCTCGGGTATGCATTTTGAGCAGAATTCTGCTAAGGCTGCAAAAGATAGCGGCTCAGAGACGCCTACAAAACGCAGGTTGCTCCGTATGGATCTATTTTCCAGGTCTTCCAATTTTTGGATGATATATTGGTTAGTTTTGTCTTGGGACTTGTCCGTGGCCTGTGTTTGATAGAGTTCATCTTCTACCTCTGATAAGCTATGTTCCACTTCATTCAATCTAGTGGTATGTTCGGTCAGTTGAGCTTTGATCTGTTTCATGCCGTCATTAACTGCTTTCTCCACTGAGGCTGCGATCATGGAGGTCAGGAGGACTGCCCCTGCATGTGCGATGTGGTGAGTATGTCCATTCTCCCCTGGGGGGGTATTGGGGATATTGTCCCCTGGTGAGGTTTGCAGGAAGAGTGGCAGAGCTGAGCCCTGGGGTGGGGTGGTGTGTGAGGCAGAGAGTGCCTGAGCGGAGCTGCCACTAACCTCCATGTCAGCTGTCTGAGTGTTCGTTGCGGCGTGCATGTAGGCTGAAGCCGGGGGCTCAATTTGTGGCCTGTCCGGGCGCCCTTTTTTTCCACTAAACTGTCCCTCTGTGCCCAGTGGGTGGGAAGGGACACCTGGTGGTGGCGGATGGGCTGTTAGGGCCACTCAGGCCATTTTTTTTAGGCTGAGTTTGGGTGCCTGGAGCGGGAGCTGAGGAAGGGCGTAGCTACCTCATGCGGTGCCAGAACTGGAAGCTTAAGCATTATTAAAATCACTGCTCCCAGAGGCGTGGCCTGAGCTCCGTGTGAGCGGGGACTAAATCGATGCTAAGCTGCATAGCCAAGCAGCCTTCCAGCCCGAACAGACGGCGAGACACTCTACACAGCTTGGGGCAATGTTGGGGATGCGCCGGCCGCATTGCAAGCCGCAGAGCTTAACAGACTTTTATCTGCTGAGTGGCAGAGGGGAGGACCAAGATGGCGCTGAGGCCTATTCGACACAGAAGGTTGCATCCAAGCAAAAGAGGGCGAAAAAAGGTACCCATTCATTAAATAAAGATCCCTTTAATGGGAAATCACCCTCTCCCTCCACCCCATCTCCTCGCAGCCCTGGCCAGCCCAAGGCCAAGCCTAGGCTGGATGAGGACGGATTGAGCTTGGCTGCAAGTCAGGCCTCTGACTCTGGTGAGGACACAAGGGACTTGCTGGAATCTATCAAAACCTATCCCACACAAAATCAGCCTATACTAGACAGTTCTAAAGGACATGTTGCTCTCACTACGATGTATGCTACAATCCAATATGGCCACTTATATGCACTGGCTCAATAGTGACATTCAAGACCTGGGCAACAGAGTGGACCATATTGAGACAAAAATGGAGGAATATGATGTTACTATAAACGACTTGGTAGATGCACATGATGAGAGAGAGACAGACATTGACTGGCTCAAGCCAAAAATGGCAGACATGGAGGACAGGTCTAGATGGAATAACTTAAAGATTAGAGGAATTCCCAAATCAGTACAGCAGTCAGACCTGTCCCTCTATGCCATAAACATGTTTAAAGCATTGATCCCAGGACTCAGGACTGCTTTTGATACCTCCTAAATGTTGGATAAACATGGGGTGAAGAAACCCCACCCCATGCTTTGTTGCTTGGTTTGTTTTTTATTCTGTTTCTTTTTTGAACTTTGCCCATATAGCTCCTGCCTACATTTTTGGATATGGACAATAGAAGACACATCAGACTCTGAACGAAGGATGAAAGAAATAAGGACTACCATAATCAGTCCTTATGCCTACTTCTGTGAGTACTATCATAACGATATGTTTTAGATCTTGTATATCTCAACCAGAACTATCCAAACGAATACCCTGACACTCATATATGACACTTAATATAATCTCAATTAATAGTAAATAAATAGCAGAAATCTATAGTGATATTGTGTGCGCACAAGAAACTCACTTTTGTAAACAGGCACCACCAAGATGTGCACATCGGAGCTTTCCTTTTGTGTTTACCAAGAAAGCAGACACCAAGACCAAAGGTGTCTTAATAGCAATCTGGGACACAGTGGCCTTTAAGTTACTTGAACAGATTCAAGAACCTCTGGGTAGATTTAGAATATTGATATGTGAATTGAACTCTGTTGTCTATACCTTAGTAAATGTCTATTCTCCTAATAGACAGGTGCATGTCTTCAACAGGATGATGAAAAGGTTTGAAGCATGTAAAAAAAGGGCCGGTTAGTTATATGTGGGGATTTTAATATTACTTCAGATCCTCTGATGGACTCGACTACCAATACCACTAGATATCAACCATCATTGTTGCAGTCCATCTACAGACATATTTTATTTGATGCCTGGCGATGTATGCACGCTAATGAGAAGGATTTTACCTTCTTTTCCCCACCACATGGGGTTTACACCAAAATTGATCTTTTTCTGGTAGACCAGCAGATACTTTTACAGACCGTATCAACTAGTATAAACTTAACAACATGGTCCGTCCATTCGGCGATAACTCTGTGGCAGACTCTTCCACCCCAGGAACAAAACCAGTTTGGAGACTTAATACGTTTTTACTGCAACAGCCAGCTTTAACCACTTAACAACCGGCCCATAGCCGATTAACAGCTACAGGGCGGTTGTTTAACTCTGAGAGGCCATTAATTAATGGCCTCCCAGAATTCTGCTCTCGATCCATCCACAGGAACCGCCTCATAATGAACGTACGTTCGACTCGAACATTGGCTGTTCGGCCGTTCGGCGAATTCCGAACGTTTGGGCCGTTCGCGTCAAAATTCGAGTGGCGCGCGCGGACCACAATGCACTGCGGTGGCGCAGTGCATTGCTGGCTCATGATTGGCCAAGCATGCACTGTGACCCCGCATGCTTGGCCAATCGCAGCACCAGCAGCGAGGAGAGCCATGATTGGCCACAGGCATCCTGCCTGTGGCCAATCATAGCTCAGGCTGTGTAGTGCACGCCCCACACTATATAAGGCCGCCTTTGAGGCGGCCTCGTGTAGTGTGTTAGCATCTGAAGCAGTGGGTGTTCTGTGTACCTTCAACACAGTACACACCGATCGTTTTTGGCTGATTTCCTATCTTGCTGCTGTGTAGTGGTTGTTGTCTGTGCCCTGACCGCAGTATACACCACTATATTCACCTCACCTATATAGCTAGTGATCTAGCTTTAACCACTTAACAACTGCCCATTGCCGATTAACGGCTTCAGGGCGGTTGTTTAACTCTGAGAGGCCGTTAATTAACGGCCTCCCAGAATTCAGCTCTTGCGCGCCCCCTGGGGCGCGCACTCGAGAGCATCCGTGACCGCCGGGTCCACAGGACCCGGCGCATCACGGTAAACGGCCGCTCGTCGCGGCCGTTTACCACGTGATCGCTCCGTCAAATGACGGAGTGATCACTTGTAAACAAACCGGCGTCATGTTATGACGCCTGTTCCTCCCTCCCCTCTCTGTACCGATCGGTACAGCGGAGGGGAAAGAGATCGGTGTCAGCAGCGATGTGGGCTGCATCTGCAGTGCCCACATCGCTGCTCACCGAATTTAACCCCTCAATTCCCTGCCAATACTCTGCAATACCAGTGCATACTCTGCAGTACCCTGCCATTACTCTGCAGTACCCCGCCATTACTCTGCAGTACCCCGCCATTACTCTGCAGTGCAGTACCCTGCCATTACTCTGCAGTACCCTGCCATTACTCTGCAGTACCCCCCATTACTCTGCAGTACCCTGCCATTACTCTGCAGTACCCCCTATTACTCTGCAGTACCCCCCAATACTCTGCAGTACCCCCCAATACTCTGCAGTACCCGCCATTACTCTGCAGTACCCCGCCATTACTCTGCAGTGCAGTACCCTGCCATTACTCTGCAGTACCCTGCCATTACTCTGCAGTACCCCCCATTACTCTGCAGTAACCCCCATTACTCTGCAGTACCCTGCCATTACTCTGGAGTACCCCCCAATACTCTGCAGTACCCTGCTATTACTCTGTAGTACCCCGCCAATACCCCGCCAATACTCTGCAATACCCTGCCATAAATTGCCATACCCAGCCATACTCGGAAATACCCAGCCATATTCGGTGATACCCTGAAATACCCAGCCATAGACGCCCCCCACCCCTCACCGCCCTCCGGTGCTTCTACCAACTCGCCAGTACGATCAAAGCCAGAATCTTTTTTTTATTTTTTATTTCAGGCTTCCCAGCCTAGAGGTGAGATGTGGGGTCATATTGACCTCCAGATTTCACTGTAAAGAGGACCTGTCACCCCATATTCCTATTACAAGGGATGTTTACATTCCTTGTAATAGGAATAAAAGTGATCAAAAATATATTTTTGGGGAAAAAAATGTCAAACTAAAATAAATAAAGTAAAATGAACAATACCATGTGCTCGCATGCAGAAGCGAACGCATGCGTAAGCCCCGCCCACATATGAAAACGGTGTTCAAACCACACATGTGAGGTATCGCCGAGAACGTTAGAGCGAGAGCAATAATTCTAGTCCTAGACCTCCTCTGCAACTCAAAACATGTAACCAGTAAAAAAAAATTTAAAGCGTCACCTATGGGGATTTTTTAAGTAGCGAAGTTTTGCGCCATTCCACGGGCATGTGCAATTTTGAAGAGTGACATGTTTGATATCTATTTACTCAGCATAACTTCATCTTTCACTTTATGCAAACATTGGGCTAACTTTACTGTTTTTTTTGTTTGTTTTTTAAGCACAAAACTGTTTTTCCCCCAAAAAAACGCGTTTGAAAAATTGCTGTGCAAATACAGTGTGAGATAAAAATTTGCAACGACCACCATTGTATTCTCCAGGGTCTTTGCTAAAAAAATATATATATATAATGTTTTGGGGTTCTCTGTAATTTTCTAGCAAATAAATGATGATTTTTACATGTAGGAGAGAAATGTCAGAATTGGCCTGGGTGCTCCAGAACGCCTGATGGCGCTCCCTGCATGTTGGGCCTCTGTATGTGGCCACGCTGTGTAAAAGTCTCACACATGTGGTATCGCCGTACTCGGGAGTAATAGCAGAATGTGTTTTGGGGTGTAATTTGTGGTATGCATATGCTGTGTGTGTGAAATAACCTGATAATATGACAATTTTGTGGAAGAAAAAAAAAGGAAATAGGCCGTCAGTACTTCAGGTGTGATCAATTTTCAGATATTGGCACCATAGCTTGTGGACTCTATAACTTTCACAAAGACCAAATAATATCCACCAATTTGTACTTATTTTTACCAAAGATATGTAGTAGTATAAATTTCAGCCAAAATTTATGAAGAAAAAATTACTAATCTGCTAAATTTTATAACAGAAACGAAGAAAAATTCATTTTTTCGCAGAATTTTCGGTCTTTTTTCTTTTATAGCACAAAAAATAAAAAACTGAGAGGTGATTAAATACCACCAAAAGAAAGCTCTATTTGTGTGAAAAAAAGGACAAACATTTCCTATAGGTCCAGTGTTGCATGACTGAGTAATTGTCATTCAAAATGTGAGGGCACCGAAAGCTGAAAATTGGTCTGGTTATTAAGGGTGTTTAAGTGCCCGGTGGTCAAGTGGTTAATAATAGAGCTTGCAGTCAGTAGTGTTAGGAGGTAGTGCGTGCTGTCTGCGTGCTCTGTACCCAGTACATTCCGCTATAATATAGGGCAGGCCCCTACTTTCAAACATCCAACTTACAAACATCTCCTACTTGCAAACGCAAGGAGACAGCAGCAAGTGAGATGAAAAAAGATGGACGACAAAACAAATTATACAGGGGTGATAACCCTTCCCTATGTTTTCCAAAAAGCTTAAAAATAGTTTTTTTGACTGGAGCTACACTTTAAAAATGTACCGGTTGAAAATTACAAACGGATTCAACTTAACACAACAAACCTACACAGTCCCTGTCTTGTTTGCACCGCCTGTATACTGCTGTTCTGAGTATATAGGGCCTGGGGGCCACACGCATTTCCTTTTTTTAATATGGGTACGGGGTTCCCCTTAATATGCGTACAAGACCCAAATAGGCTGGTAATGGGCAGGGAGGGCTACCCATGCCATTTTTCTCAATGATTTTCAACCATATTGCAGGAACCAGATATAACATTAAAACCGCAAGCAGTTTTAAATGGTGTTATTCCCGTTTAATGTCATTTTGTGCAGGGACTGTTCTAAACACGGGAAACACGTGGCACTTCACAGGCATACTACACCCACCCCCCAGGCACCATATTTAAAGGAATATTTCACCTTTTTTTCACTTTAATCGTCATTAAAATCAGTGCTCCCGCCAAAACGGCAGTTTTTAAAACTTTTTTTTGCAGTGACCCATGTTCCCTGAGGCAGGAGGCAGGTCCCCAAACCCTTTTTAGGACACTATCTTGCATATTAGCCGTTAAAATTAGCACTTTTCCACGTTCGAGTCCCATAGACTTCAATGGGGTTCTAACGTTCGTAATGAACGCGGGGGTCGTTCGCAAGTTCTGGTGCGAACCAAACCGGGGGGTGTTCGGCTCATCCCTAGTAACTAGTAAAAAAATGTAAAGCGTCGCCTATGGGAATTTTTAAGTAGCGACCTTTGGCGCCATTCCACGAGCGTGTACAATTTTGAAGGGTGACATGTTAGGTATCTATTTACTCAGCATAACTTCATCTTTCACGTTATGAAAAAACATTGTTTTGTTTTTTTTTAAGCACAAAACTGTTTTTTTTTTTTTAAATGCGTTAAAAAAATTGCTGCGCAAATACCGTGCGTGATAAAAAGTTGCAACGACCACCATTATATTCTCTAGGGTCTTTGCTAAAAAAAAACATAATTAATATTTTGGGGTTCTATGTAATTTTCTAGCAAATAAATTATGATTTTTACATGTAGGAGAGAAATGTCAGAATTGGCCAGGGTGCTCCAGAAAGCCTGATGGTGCTCCCTGCATGTTGGGCCTCTGTATGTGGCCACGCTGTGTAAAAGTCTCACACATGTGGTATCGCCATACTCGGGAGTAATAGCAGAATGTGTTTTAGGGTGTAATTTGTGGTATGCATATGCTGTGTGTGAGAAATAAACTGATAATATGACAATTTTGTGAGTAAAAAAAAAGGAAAAGAAAATCTTTTTTTCAAAGAATTGTAGGAAAAAATGACAACTTCAAAAACCTCACCATGCCTCTTACTAAATACCTTGGAATGTCTTCTTTCCAAAAAGGGGTCATTTGGGGGGTATTTGTACTTTTATGGCATGTTAGGGTCTCAAGAAATGAGATAGGCCGTCAGTCCTTCTTGTGTGATCAATTTTCAGATATTGGCACCATAGCTTGTGGACTCTATAACTTTCACAAAAACCAAAAATCCACCAATTTGTACTTATTTTTACTAAAGATATGTAGTAGTATAAATTTTGACCAAAATTTTAATGAAGAAAAATTACTAATCTGCTAAATTTTGTAACAGAAACAAAGAAAAATTCATTTTTTTACAGAATTTTCGGTCTTTTTTCTTTTGTAGCACAAAAAAAAAAAAAAACAGCAGTGATTAAATACCACCAAAAGAAAGCTATATTTGTGTGGAAAAAAGGACAAAAATTTCATATGGGTACAGTGTTGCATGACTGAGTAATTGTCATTCAAAATGTGAGAGCACCAAAAGCTGAAAATTGGTCTGGTTATTAAGGGTGTTTAAGCGCCCAGTGGTTAAAAGAAAAGATCCAGACCCACTTTTCAAATTTTCTTTTTTTTTTCATAAAAAATGTTATTTATGAAAATGAAGTGTTGAAACTTGAGTACAGATAAATCACATAAATCACATTCAGGTGCAAGATAACATAAAGAAACAAGGTTGATTTCACTGTAACGGTGGTTAGCCTCATAATCTAGAAAAACAAGTGTGGGCGTTTCCATAGAGATAACTGTAGACTGTGGGGGGCTAAGTCCACCTCCAAAACTTCAATACAAAGTCTGTACTCAGTGGGAGATAGTGAAGAATATAGTCAGAATAGAAAATGAAAGGAAGTAAAGGCAGATGAGGAGGAAGAACGAGAGGTCCTGTACATTGTTGCCTAATAGGAAATAGCCAGAAGCATTCAGTGAAAAGAAAACTTCCAGAAATATTTTCTTGAGTTTAGTGTATCAGGATGATCTAAGTTAGTACTTAATCATTATGTAACCAAGGTTTGGAGTTACTATTGAGTGTCCTCTAACGCAGGTGCAATCTGAGCGAGCATAGTCACTCAATCATTTTCTCATAGTCTTGAGAGTGTCTAAATACGAACCAGGGAGACCAAGTGTTATGGTAACGGTCCACTCTTAACTCTGATTGGGCCCTTGTATCTTCCATTTCACATATGTAAGAGATTTTGTGCAGCCATTCTTTCAAAGTGGGAATAACGGAATGAGTGATTTGGCGGCATTTATCAAATGCCTGGAAAGGGAATTCTTGTATTTCTTAAAGGTGAAGTTTGAGATGTGAAGCAGGCAACACACTGCATTTAGTGTAAGTTTGGTCTCCGTGATTCGGTATATCATTTCTATTATCTTGTTCCAGGATGGTGTTATTCTCTTGCATTGCCACCAAATATGCAACAAGGTGCCTTTCTCTTTGTTACAACGCCAACATGTGTCGTGATTGAGGGAACCATTTGTGAATCTTTTCAGGGGTAACATACCATTGAGTGAGAACTTTATATGCTGTTTCTTGCATTCTTGTACTAATAGAGCATTTATGATTCATTTTGCAGGCTCTTTCCCATTGTGAGTCTGTGAGTTTAGGCTGTCTGACCATCTCTCCCTAAACCTGTCGGCCGTTCGATCACCCAGGTGCTGCAGCCACTCATAGGCTGTAGAGGTGGTTTTGGACACAAACCCCCTTTCAGGCACACCGACTCCATCTCAGTAAGCTCTCTAGTGAAGTGTTTTCTACGTAGGACGTTATTGACGTAAGTGTGTATCTGGAGGTATGTCCACAGGGGTAGGGTGGGTATGTTATTGTCGGTCTTAAGGTCGTACATGTCTTTTGTCTTGTTGTTGAAACAGTGGGTTGTAAGGAGTGGGAGTTGTTTATTGGGTCTTAGAAGTTAGTTCCCCATTCCTGGTGGGAAATCTGGATTATTTTGTAGTGGAGTAAGGGGGTCCCAGAGGAGATGAAAATTTGGAGTGTTTGGAAAGGAGATGGAAGACTCCAAAAGTAGTCCCTATTATGGGGTGGTTTCTTAGTTCTGGGGGGGATTTAGGTTTTTGGTACCCATGGAGAGAAGTGTAAGGGAATCGGACTTAAGTCATTTTCTAATGGTACTCAGTCCTTCAGTCCAGAGTGGCAATGCCAGTCTATGATTCTAGCAATATGTGTGGCATGATAGTAGTTTTTAAAGTTTAGTATCCTCATCCCTCCCAGGGCTTTGGATCTCGTTAGTAAGGAGAATTTGATGCGTGGCGGTTTATGGGCCCATATAAATTGCATCTGGAGTGCCTGGAGGGACCTAAAAAAAACGCTGGGGTATTTTGATCGGTAGTGCGTGTAGTAGGTATAAGACTTTGGGTAGTATGGTTATTTTACAAATTGCGGCCCTGCTGAACCAGGAGAAGAATTTAGTGTGCCACTTTAGTAGATAGCTCTCAACGGTTTTGAGAAGAGGAGAAAGTTGTGGGCAAAAATGGAAGCGACTTTGGGTGTCAACCACACTCCCAGGTATTTAATAGCTTGTGTTACCCACTTGAAGCAGCTGTTGTACATGGTTGTCTTTATTTTCTGTATTTTGTTTCTGGAAGCAAGATATTTATTGCGTCTGCATTACAGTGGTTTATTTTAAGATTAGAAATATAGCCATATGTTGCAAACTCCTTCAAGAGGGAGGGAATAGATATGTGTGGGTCGGTCAAAAAGAATAGAAGGTCATCCGCATATGCTGCCACCTTAAACTCCTTTCTAACAACCTTAAATCCCCATATGGAACTGTTGGCAAGTATTCTCTTGATAAATGGTTCTAGTGATATGATAAATAGCAAGGGGGATAGTGGACAGCCTTGTCTGGTGCCATTGTTTATATCTACTTTATTGGACAGGGTGCCGTTTATTTTAAGTCTGTCCAAAGGGTTTTGATAGAGAGAGGCTATCCAGTTCATCATGTTTGGTCCTAGGTCTATGGGTCTGCAGGTTTCAAACATGTAATCCCATGCTACGCTATCGAAGGCCTTCTCCGCATCCGTTGACAGAAGAAAGCCCTCGATTTTTCGCTCATGGGCAACGTGCATCAGGTGCAGGGCTTTAGTTACATTATCCCTGGCCTCTCTACCAGGCATGAAACCTGCCTGGTTTGGGCCTATCAAGTCATGTAATAGAGGTTTCAGTCTTGAGGAGATTATTTTCGCCATTATCTTTACGTCTAGATTCAGTAACGAGTCCGGTCTGTAGCTGGTGCATTGTGATGGATCTTTGTCTGGCTTAGGTATTACTGAGATGTAAGCCGATAAAAATTCTGGGGGGGAATTGTTTTTTTCAACTAAGGAGTTTAATGTATCTTGGAGGTGTGTGACTAGTGTGTCTGCAAACGTTTTGTAATATATGGCTGTATACCCATCAGGGCCCAGGGATATGGCCTGTTTTTAGTTCCTTAAAGGCCAGTCTGATTTCTGATTGGTCTATGGGGTTGTCAAGTGTTTTGGCTTCTTCTGTTGTAAGTGAGGGAAAGCCAGAGTCCCTCAGACTCCCGTATCACTTGGAGCCTGTCTCCATGAAGGTCAGGTGGTCTGTGTTGCTGTGGGAGATTATAGAGTTTGGTATAAAACTCTTGGAAGTGTTGAGCTATTTTGCCAGTAGTCCTATCAAGTGGCCTCCCTTGTTCTGAATGCCCATAATATTATTTTTGGCTGTGAGATCTTTCAATGCTCTGGCAAGCATATGTCCGGGTTTGTCACCTTGTTCATAATAGACCTTTTTCTGGAAAAAAAGAATTTGTTTAGATTCTAGTAACTGTTTAAGGGCTTTTCTGGTCTCGAGGAGCGCTGTCGCTGATTGGGCTGACAAGAACTGCTTGTGTAGTGTTTCTAGGAGGCGTATTCTTTGTGAAAGTCATTGGTTCTCTTTGTCTCGCTCTCTCTTTCTTTGGGCTCCCATTTTGATCAGAACCCCCCTCATGGAGCACTTGTGGGTTTCCCATATTGTCAATGGGTCCATACCTGGTGTCACATTGTATTCAAAAAATTCTTTCAGAGCTGTGTGAAGTTTTGGTAGTAAATTTGGGTCTGTTAGTGTTCAACCACCAAATTGAGGATTTAGTAGCAGTGTCAGCTAAACCGAAGCTGACTAACACTGGTGCATGGTCCGAGATTGTCTGAATACCTATATTTGCCTCTGACACTGTATGTAGGTGCCTTTGGGAAATAAAAAGATAATCAATCCTTGAATGGCGGTCATGGGGGATCGAATAGGACGAAAAACGTTGTTCTCTGGGTGTAAGTAACGTCATGTGTCTACAAAATCTAAGGAATGAAGAAGTGCTTTGATTCTTTTTAGAATTTGGACGGTGAATGTGTTCCCTGATGAGGTGTCCATTAGCGGATTGAGAGGGTTAAGAGAGGATTAAGCTTAAGCCCTCAAGTTCCCTCACTAGTGTTCTGCAGAATTTTAGGTGGGCGGTGTTGGGGAAGTATGCATTTGCAAGGGTGGTAGGCACTACTGAGCAAGTCCCCTTAATAAAAATGTACCTCCCTCCTGGGTCTACTAACTTGTCCATTACCTCAAATGCAGCCTCCCTATTCAACAGAATGGATACCCCTTTTGATTTGGAAATGTCATTTTGTAGAGTGGTGTGCTTCTGTGAAAAAGGAATCTGTGAGCCTAGGAACATGCTTTGTCTTGAAATGGGTTTCCTGTAAAAATACAATCTTTGGCTTACCTTTTTTCAATTCTCTTAAGAGGGTAGAACATTTTTCTGGTATATTCAAGCCCTTGACATTGTGGGAAACCAATGTAGGCGATCGGCCCAACTCCGAATAAGCCATTGTTCAGGCGTAGTGAGAGATGGCCGACTGAGCCTGTAATCATAGCCCAGTAGAAATTGATGCCTGTTAGAGTTATACACTTGTACTGGTTTTATCACTTTTGATAGCAACAATAATAGGTTAAAAAAAAAGACACACTGAGAAATTAGAGTGGAGGGGATAGTTAGAGCGTATAATGGGAGGTATGGGATTCCTGTTCATCCAGTGCAGCATTGTGGCACTATTCTGTACGAGGTGAAAAGGGAAAAGACTCTTTTCTGCAATGATCAAGCCTCCATTGAGGGCCTGGAGGAATGTGTCTTGCTGTGGGGAGTGCCAGTTGCGAGCCTATCCTGACGGCTCTGTCATTGCTTTTTGAAGTGATGCTTTTCTGGCATTGCCAAGGGAGAATGCGGTGGGCTTCTATCCTTTGGAGGTAGCGTGAACTCCTGGTACCACTCCGGTAGGTCCATATGACCTAGTTGCAGGGCACTGCAAAAGTCCAGGAGATCACTTTATGTGCGGAGTGTGTGTTGCTTGCCATTATGTGACACCAAGTGGGCAAAGGGGAAGCGCCACATGTAGAGGAGATCTTTTTCCTGCAGAGCTTCCAATAGAGGTCACAGGGCCCTGCGATTTTTAAGTGTTATTTGAGAATGGTCTTGGAAGTGTTTTATATTTTCACCATTAAAGAGGAAGTAAACCCTGATGAGTTTACTTCCTCTTTCATTCCCTGCAAAGGCAAAGCATAATGGACTACTATGCATCGCATAGTAGTCCATTATGTGTCACTTAGCTGACACAGGAGCCAGCGAAGTCGCCGCTGTCCCCTGTAGTCCGCCGCATCCATCTTCTTGGTGGGGTCTCACAGCTCCGCCGCTGTCATTCGGCGAAGCCGCGATGACGTCACTCCCGCACATGCGCACGGGAGCCGACACGCGCGGCAGCTCCATCGTTGAGAATGCCGCGCTCAGTGCGCCTGCGCGCCGCTGTCTACGGCGCATGCGCTGTAGACAGCAGTGCCTGTTTTCGGGCAAATATCTCTTAAACCATATAGGTTTAGGAGATATTTCTTGGACCTACAGGTAAGCCTTAATCTAGGCTTACCTGTAGGTCAAAGTGGTTTGTAAGGGTTTACAACCACTTTAAACATTATCTGCTCGTTTCTGCGTGCTTTATACATAATCTCCTCTTTCAAAGAAAAGCTTTGCAGGCAGCAAATAATGATGCGCAGTGGTAATGTGTCAGGACCTCTGGCTCTTAGGGCTCTGTGTGCCCTGATAATTTATTTATTTTTATTAAATTTCAAAGCAAGTACAATATAATCGAGCAATGAGATATTCGATAAGCAGAAGTAAACATAGCCTACAACATAAACGCTAACTAGAGAAGTTAGATATTAATGTCCACAAATGCAGGCACAAAAGTGAACTGCAAAACTATAACAGTTAAAATAAATAACAAACAGTTTATGAATGACAAAAAAAAAATCCGTATGACAATAGGCCGGAGGCCAGAGAAAGACAAAGCAACAAAACATCCATAAGACCTTCATGGTGAATTTCAGAGGGGGGAGTGGGTTACCCGGACTAACGCATAATGAGGCTTAATGGGAGAGGGAAGGACGGGAGCAGAAGCCGGAAAGGAGGTGCTCTTACTGGCGGCTGCGGCCGTTAAGGGTGTACAGACGGGGGAGCCCCATATTCCGGCCGATCCCAGGGTTCCCAGACGTTATCAAACTGGGAAACCAAGTCATGAACCGAGGCCGTCAGGTACTCCATTCTCCATATCTCGGACACCAGTTGGAGAAATCTAGGCCAGGGGGGGGTTGCGCCAGACAACCAGCATAGCGGGATAAGCCTCTTAGCAGCTAATAGAATATAGGAGATCAGCCGGTTTGTATTTTTGGGTAGGCCTGGGATAGGGAGACCTAATAAGCAGTGTAGGGGGTCGATCGGAAGGGACACCCCCGTCACCTCCATCACCAACGATACCACCTCCAACCAAAAAGGACGTATCAGGGGGCACTTCCAGAAGATGTGGAACAGTGACCCGACGTCAAGCCCACAATGCCAGCAATGCGGCGAAACTGAGGGATCAAATTTGTGGATGACATTGGGGGTCCTATACCAGAACATGAGAATTTTTATTGCCGTTTCCCTTTGCGTGACACACTTAGAGGATTTAAAAGTAGAAGCCCAAATCTTATCCCAAGTCTGTAGGGGGATAGGTTTAACCAACAACTGAGACCATTTACTCATATACAGATGTGTAGATTCATTTAAGGGGGTCGACTCATGGAGGATTCGGTGGATAGAGGAGATTAGATGTAATTGGTGGGGACCCTGGGCGCAAAGGTGTTCAAAGGCCGTGGGGTTGTCAAGGGTTAGAGTCGGAGATTTGGAGCTGAAAAGGTGTCTAACCTGTAGGTAGAAGTAAAACGAATGCTTGGGGATATTATATTTGTCACGTAAGGTTTCGAAAGCATGAAGCCTATGCGAGATGGGGTGCACCAGATTTCTGAGTTGGAAAAGGGGGGTGCCCTGATAAATTTGATGTTTGAGTCCTCAGGTCTCTCCAGTAAGCTATTGAAAACCCTCTGGAAGACAGGTGTTGTTTGTTCAGTATTAACTGACTCTGGGATGCCTCGGACACTAATATTATTCCTTCTCCCCCTATTATCGGGGTCTTAAAGGTGTCTGTTCATCTCAATAAAGTGCATTGCATGGGAGGAAGTGACTCTGCCCAGCCCGTGTATAGCCTTATCCCTATGTTTTCCTGCTGCCTCAGCGGTGGCCATAATTTCTGTGAGAATTAGCAGATTGGTTTTAAGGTCTGTAATGGCCGCAGAAAATGAGGCTTTGATGTCTGCAGCAAAGCCTGACATGTCTGCATAAGTGAGTGGGGTGGTCGGGTCTTGCACCTCTATCGTCATCCTCTGTAGCAGACTGGGAGTCCTCACTTAGGTCCTCCTTGTGGTGCACTGGCGCCATCTTTCCTCCCGCAGATATTCTCTGTATTGTTGCTTGACTTTTAAATAGCTCTGAGATGTTCCTTCCTGCTGATACAGCAGTGGAGCGGGATCGGGTGTGCTGTGTGAAGCGATTGTTTGTTCATCATCAGTTGACGAATGGCAGAGAAGGTGTTTAGGGCCACGGGTCTGATGGAGCTCCTCGTTTAGGCTGCCATCTCCGTCACACGCCAAGCCACACCCTCTTGTCAAATTTTCTTGCAGATAAGGAAGGTTCTGTGTCTAGCCCTTTTGTATTGTGAAATGCACAAAAAGCGTATATGAGAGGTATACTTATACAATTGGGAGCTGGGGTTAAGAAGCAGAGGCAGCAGAGATTTAACGAGCTGGTTAATACAATTGCAGACATAGAAAGCCAGAATAAACACATTCTCCCTATCTATTTCTCAGAAATCGACAACACTAAGATCTGACCTCTGACTACATTTACTTGAAAACTTTGAGAAAACCACCAAGAGACTTAAGATGAATTATTATAACTCAGGCAACAAAGCAGGACACCTTTTATGGCAGAGCCTCAAAGGACATAGATATAAACATAAAATACAATACATAATTCATCCCACTACCAATCAAAAGTTATACCATCCACAAAAAAATTGCTGACGCCTTTTGTCTGTACTACAGCAAGCTGTACAATTTAAAGGATGATCCACACACACACAACACAACCTACCCCGGAGATCATTGACCAGTTTTTAAATAAACTACCTATACCCAAATTAACACCAGACCAGGTTCACTCCTTGAACCTCCCATTCAGAGAAGAAGAAGAAGAAATACATACGGCTATTGACTCTCTCCCATTAAATAAGTCACCTGCAAAGGATGGATTTAGTGGAGATTATTACAGGGAATTCAAACTTAAAGGATCACCCTTATTGCTACAGATTTTTCAGTCTGCCTCTTTCCCACAGGAAATGCCCAAAGCTTTAATTGTCACATTGCCTAAGCCGGGGAGGGAGCCCACTTCTCCATTACATTTTCCACCAATTTCACTGCTGAATACAGATTTAAAACTTTTTGCTAAAATCAAAGCCTTACGTCTCATACCGTCTGGGTGAGTCAGTTCTTTAGTGTACCGAGGAGGGCCACAAACACCACTCTGGCACTCTTTCCGGGGTCGGGGGGAGACTAGCGGCTGAAATAGCAACCATCACTATCCAAATGAGGGTAATAATAAACCGGAACTAACAAAAACATGGGGAAAGTCAAACCCCGACCCCACTACGCCCGACTATTTTATGCTAAAATCATAGCCTTACGTCTCATAAATATATTGCCCACAATCATACATTCCCGACCAAACCGGGTTCACTAAAAATAGACAAACTTCTGATGCCACATGCCGCATGGTCATTATACACTTAGCGCAGGTACGGCGATATTCAACCTATTAATGGAGCCTCTAACCGTTTGCATCAGAACTCACCCAAACATAATAGGATTCCCGATAGGCACACAAACGCATTCCATTAGTTTATTTGCAGATGACGTGGAGGTAATTATGATGGAGGTGGGCCCCTCTCCCGCCGCAACACATGCCACATTGAAACTATTCAGTCAAGTGTCATATTATAAAGTAAATGATAACAAATCTTACATATTAGGAATAGGAGTTGATAGCTCCATCAGCAATAAACTTAAAGCCCAATTTCCTTATATATGGAGCACAGAGGGGATTAAATATTTGGGAATTATTTTAACGGAGAGAACAGAACACTTGATAAGAGCCAACTACACTCCATTCTTAGGTAATCTTGCCTCAAAACTCCAAGGAATACACAGAATGGAAATAACCTCGTCTCATCGATTAGTAGCCTTCAAAATTATGTTACTACCTCAGTTTATTTCCCCATTTAGAACCTTGCCAATACCAGGAAGCTTCTTACAAATAGCACAATCAATAAATACATTTCTTTGGCAGGGAAAAAAAGCTAGGTGTGCTTTTCAAAAATTTGATAAAACTAAATCAGCGGGAGGGGTGGGTCATATACTCCTCAAAGATTACCAGACTGCAGCGATTTTAGCACAACTAAAATACTGGTTTCTGGGAAATCATACCCCAAGATGGCGAGAGCTAGAGTCCTGCCAATCCCCCAAACATCTATGAAACACTTTCCACCAAACCTACTATGGTAGTTTTGCTCCAGGTGTGGAAGTTATTTATTGATACTTCTATACCCAATACCAATTTTAAGATCATTCACCACTCTATTACGAGTTTATATATAACCACTGTTGAAGACATTAAAATTGGTCCCACTATGAAAACCCAAAGATCACTATGCCTACATCCAAATCTCACATCTACCATTGCTCGCAACAGACACATCCACCATTATACCTTGGCAGATGTACCTATACTTCCACAATCTTAATACCTCCATTAAGGGTATTTCCCTGTTCTATGGCTCTCTCCATCAAAAGAATATCTTTATAAAAACTCCCTCAATGAGAACATGGGAAATAGATTTGAAAGCTTCTTGGACCACTGAACAATGGAAACATGCCATTTCATCTGTTTACAGTGCCACAAAAAGCACCAACCTATGGGAATTGTACCAGAAAATCCTATTACAATGGTATTTAGCTCCCACAAGATTGTCTGGATTTGACCCATGTCAGTCCCCCCTTTGTTGGAGACAATGTGGTCAAAGAGGCTGCCTGTTGCATATCCTTTGGGCTTGCCCAAAACTGAGGAAGTACTGGTCAGGGATTTTTAAGCTCCTACATATTATCTCTAGAATACGAATACCACACAAATCGAGCTTTGCAATTTTGTCTCTGGAGATAGATGATATTCCCTATTCCCATAGAAACATTGTACCCCAAATCCTCCTTAGTGCTCGCTTGAAGTTGATGAGGAGATGGACAAATCCTGAACCTCCTAGTCTCACAAATGTAATCAGAACAACCAATTTACACATCAACTAGTTCTACACATCAACAAGTTATGTTTTTAGCATCCCAAAATAAGCTTAACTCTAGATATCAGACTTGGAAACCATGGTTAGACTGGCATAAAAGCAAAAGCAATAGAAGTAGTAAAGCATAATCCTCTGACATAGTCCTTACGTATGCATTGGGAGTGCAAGGTAGCGCTATAGTCTCATCCATTCCTTTTCTTTTAAATTCTTTTTTTGAATTCTTCCTTTTCAGTCTCTCTTTTTTATATATCCTCCATACTTAGTGTTAATATACATCACTAGTTGCGGATTCAACGTCTGAATTTAACTTTAACTTAAGGTAAACTTCAGGTTAAGATGACATAGGAATTATAGCCCTATCTAGTGACACCAATAGTGTTATTAAAATGTGATTGATAAAAATGGCGGTGGCGGAGTCCCAGCTTCTGGATGCAGTATGTTCCCCTGGGGACATCTGGAGCTGGTGGGCCACCACTGCAAAAGGGTTGTTGGAGACACTTGACACTGCAGTGTCAGATCTGGTAAGATTAGTGAAAAACTTTCCAATGTACTACTACTTCTACGCTATTTACCTGTGTTTTTGCTTTCCTTCTTTGTATCATACGCCAATCTGATGTATTTGTAATTTTGACAAAAATGTATCTTGAGATTGTATTTTCAATTTATTTACAATAAAAATTTAATGTTGAAAAAATAAATAAATAAATCACTGCTCCCCAAAAAAAAAATTTTAAAACGTTTTTTTACATTGATACGTGTCTCCTGGGGCAGGACCCATGTCCCCAAACACTTTTTATGACAAAACCATGCATATAAGCCTATCACTTTTGATTTCTCCCATAGACTTTTAAAGGGTGTTCCTGTCAGAAACCATGAATCAGACCGAGACAGAAGTACAATTAAATCACACTTGTTTATTAATAAAAATAAAAAGGTTAATAGAGAAAGCGTAGTCAAAGCATAGCCAGAGTCCAGTAACTGGATCGAGTAGTCAGCCAGTCCAGAGTTCAATAACCAGATCGGGTAATCAGCCAGGCCAGAAGTCTGGGATCCAAGTGGAGCAGCAGCAAGCAGGATAAAGAGCCAGAAGGGATGTCAGCAATAGGGATGAGCCGAACACCCCCTGGTTCGGTTCGCACCAGAACCTTCGAATGGACCGATAATTCATACGAACTTTAGAACCCTATTAAAATCTATGGGACTCGAATGTTCCAAAGCAAAAGTGCTAATTTTAAAGGCTAATATGCAAGATATGCAACAGACAACACCAGCAATAAGGGGTATCTTCAGGTGGCCTTATATAGTGTGGGGCGTGTACTAAACCCCCTGAGCTATAATTGGCCACAGGCATCCTGCCTGTGGCCAATTATGGCTCTCCTAGCTGCCGGCGCTGTGATTGGCCAAGCATGCACTGTGACCCCACATGCTTGGCCAATCACAGCGCAATCATGAGCCAGCAATGCACTGCGATGGCATAGTGCATTGTGGGCCGTTCCTGCCACACAAATTTGGTGCGAACGGGCCACAAAGTTCTGAATTCGCTGAACGGCTGATGTTTGAGTCGAACACCGAGCTCATCCCTAGTCAGCAATCCAGTCTTTAAACAGAACCGCAGGAGATGGTTTCTTGTGATTTGACCAAGGCGAAGCCAGAAATGAAGTGAGCTGGACAGCTTTAAGTAGGCAGGTCAGAAGAGCTGGATAAGGAACAGCTGGGAGAGAGAGCGAGAGAGAGAGAGAGAGAGAGAAAGAGAGAGGGAAACTGTTCCTTGGCTGCACGCAAGTTTACAAACAGTTTAAGATAAGGCTATTATGCCTTGGTTTCATATGCTAATAGCAGCTCTAAAATGGATACTCCGATGTCTTGTACAGTGTTTATGTCTTTAATTTTTAGTTTTTTTCTTGTTTTTGTATTAGACTATCATGAGTACACCCTTCTTGAATGGTAGTAGACAAGTACTTCTATTTTTATTATTTGCAGGGTTCCCATGACCATCTATTTTTGAAATTTGTCTAATTTTAGTTTTTTACTTACCTTTGGTCAAGGTAGAGCCCTGCTTTTTCTTATTTAACTCAGTATATTTGAGATTTTTCAGCATCCACTTCCCTCATCCCCTACTGCTCTTATTATCATCATCTCTTACCTCACAACCTTAGTGGCTACATCCCCTTGTAGCCCCAGGTAAATTATATAGGAGAAACCTGGACTTGTAGACACATCTATACTCTGTGTTCTCCACTCCCCATTGCTGTAGTGCAGATGAATGAATACCGCTGGTTTTGTTACATAGTTACATAGTTAGTAAGGTTGAATAAAGACACCAGTCCAACCTGAGTGATTGTCTACAATTGTCCCTATCCCTGCACATTTCGTGTTATATTTAATTAAGGGGGTTTAAAATTGCATTTCATATCAACAATGAGGTTGAACAGGAAATTAGGGCAGTGTTCCGCAGAGAGGAACAAAATGCTCCCAAACACCTGAGTGAATTTAGGCTATTTAGAAAACATGGGAATTTAACAATGAAGCACCTCAAGAGAAAATGGAACACCATTTCTCTGGAGGCCTGTAAAGAAGCCAAAATGTTGTCCTAGAAGAACACCTCCAAAATTATTGATTCTTGAAAATGTATACAGAAGAATCGATCAAACATGGATTACATATTATAGAGATAATTGTAGAGGAAGAGAAGGTGCAATTGCATAAATTGGAGGAACAGTTACAAGAAAGCATTAAAATGTTGGATGAATATTAAGATCTTGAAAAAGTTTGCAAAAGTTAATGCGAGATTAATAAAGGTGGTGGAGGAATTTCAAAAACAACAAAAAATTGGTAAACAGAAGAAATTTCAGAGAGATATGATAAAACAGAGTGACAAGGGAGGAAACATAGTGCTCTGGCAGGAAAAGGATTGCTTAGAGGAAATATACAGACAATTAAAAAAAGTGGTGTTTAAATCTGTTTCCTGACTTGGTCAGGGAGATACATTATTGCGTTTGTAGGGCATTGAAAGTCAGACTCCTTACCCAAAAAGAAGTGAAATATCTAAAGGTAAAAGAATACAACCTACCCACATTTTATGTCACCCCTAAGGTGCACAAAACATGGACAAACCACCTAGATGGCCTATAGTGTCAGGTGTGGGAGGCCCACCGGAATGAGTAGGCAAATAGTATATATTGATAAATGGATAAGACATCTAAGCAAGGTATTCCTGTCTTTTTTGTTGGACTCAGCATATATTTGGCAGAGACTAGTGGGCACATTACACATTTAATGTCCCAAATCTTCCTTTGTTTCTCAAATCCAGGGATGGAGGCCCATGTCTATATGAGCCTCATTTAAAAAGTCCCAACTTTTTCCTATGCAGACTAGTGGGCCTAGACATACCTGAACACTGTTTCATAGCAGGAGTGGATGTGGAGTCGTTATACTCTATCTCACATAATTTTGGGGTACAGATAGTTTCCCAATGGCTGGATATTCTACATCCCCCTTCAGGTCCCCAAAATGAGTTCCTGGTTGAATTTCTGGAACTGGTATTGAACAATAACTTTTTTTGTATTTAACAAGAAATATTACCTCCAGAAGAGGAGTGTAGCTATGGGGGCTGCCTGTGCCTCCTTCTATGCGTGCCTGAATTTGGGTTGGTGGGAAAGAGAGGAGATGTATACTCACCCAGATTTTAATGAGCATGTTGTCCTGAGGGTTCACTATATAGATGATGTGCTGGTGGTGTGGCTTTAGATCACTTTACTAAGTTTATTCAGGATTTAAACAAGAATAGAATAAATATTTACCTCACACACAAAGTGCCAGTATAAGATTGGATTTTAGGGCCTTATGATCCATAAATCGTATAAATGGTACAAAAAAAAACCCTCATCACACCACCAGCTATCACCCATGGCCATTAATTAGAGGCATTCCCACAGGAAATTTTTTAAGAATTCTGAGAAATTATACAAGCAGAGATTTTCCTCAGGAGAGTAAAGAACTCAGACAAAGACTTAGAGCATGGGGATAGCCCAATTTTATTATCAGGGAGGGTATATCCAAAGCACAAAATCAAAATAGAGCAACGATCCTTAGGTTAGAATCAGGGAATACTAACATCCCACAGAGACGGACAGGAATAGGAGTTGTTACCACCTATGGGACCCACTGGAACCAGCTGAAAGCAGTGCTTGGTAAGCACTGGCATATCCTATTGTATAATAAGCTAAACAAATATTGATCCCTAGGCCCAATTTAATAGCTAGGTGAGCACCAATGATTGGGGATTCAGTGGTTCACATTGAGTATATCCAAACAAGAGAAGCCAACCTCATTCTCTCATCAATGTCACCTGTAACAGGTATGCACTCCTGCGGTCATTGTAGTGTCTGCAGGTATGCGATGAAGACTAAAACCTTTGGTGACTCAGAAGGTACATGATTGTACACAATTCAAGCATTTGTCAACTGCTCTTCCACTTTTATACTATATCAAAAAATTTACCCTTGTGGCAAGATATATGTCAGGAAAACCAGGAGAGAATTCAGTAAAAGAATGGGAGAGCGCTTGACAAGTATATCCACGAAGGATGATAAATCACTGGTGGCAATACATTTTAGGGATTTACATGGAGCCTCAACTAAAGGATTTAAATGTATGGTGATCTATCAGATGGAATTACTAAATAGGAGGGGAGACGTATTACAAAAGGAGGCATTGATCTTTTTGTTGGATTCACTGTCATCCAAGGGGTTGAACAGGGACTTATTGCAGTGCTTCCTATAAACTAGTATATATGCTTACGTTTTCCAGTCATAGATGACATCAGGTCTGTTTTTTTTCCCCAGTACCACATTCACCCATTAAGGTTTTAAGGTGAGGTGCAGGACTTATCAGGATCTGTACAGGGCAGAACTCAGCTTGCACACAGGTGGCTTCACAGGGAGGACAGGGGGATGTTTATGTGGGGTGGGTTTGTCCCAGCTCCCACTGGAGGACTGTGTTTCATCCTGAAGAGACATTTTGGGATTGATTTGGAAGGGATAGTACAGGGGAGGTTAACATGCAGGGTGGATAAGGAGTAGTGAGGGTTTCTTGGGTTTGTGATGCTGAATATTCTTTTGCATTATATACAGTTGTGCTCAAAAATGTGCATAACCTGGCAGAAATTGAGAAATGTTGGCATGAATATTGAAAATATGACTGATCATGCCAAAAAACTGTCTTTTATTTAAGGATAGCAATCACATGAAGCCATTTATTATAACATATCCTGGAATGTTTGGCCTTGGTACAGACACATAAGGTGGCACACACAGGTTAAAATGCCAATTAAAGGTTAATTTCCCACATTTGTGGCTTTTTAAATCGCAATTAATGCCTGGGTATAAATGGTCAAGGAGTTTGTTAGCTATCATATGGCTGCACTGAGCAGGCTAAACACTGAGCCATGAGGAGGTAGAAAAGAACAGTCAAAAGACCTGTATAACAAGATAATGGAACTTTATAAAGATGGAAAAGGATATAAAAAGATATCCAAAGCCTTGAATATGCCAATCAGTACGGTTTAATCGCATAAAATATCAGTGACAAGAAGTGTAACTGATCCCAGCTCAATGGATTAAAGAAACATGCACTAAAGAAGTTATTATAAAAATACAAAATATACACTGAAATATGCCTAGATAGAACAGCATTAATAGAGCTTAATAAAATATCTTAAGGCATTCAGTGCTAAATTATAGGATTCAGTGGGCTGAACGTGCCATACACAAATGAATGAGTGACATAAACACAAACATAATCCCAACCATGACACTACCTGCCAGGAGTTTGCATGTTCTCCCTGTGCCTGCGTGGGTTTCCTCCAGGTACTCCGGTTTCCTCCCACACTCCAAAGACATGCAGATAGGTTAATTGGCTTCTGTCCAAAATTGGCCATAGTATATGCATTGGGCCCTTGGTTTCTGGGCTTCTTGAGGGTAGGGACTGATGTGAGTGTGCAATGTACAGGGATAGGGACAATCGTAGACACTCACTCAGGTTGAACTGGATGGACTGGTGTCTTTATTCAACCTTACTAACTATGTAACTATTTAACTATGTATACAATGTCCATGCAAAAGTCCTTAAAAAAGCGTGTGGTGCCGTGTCCCATCAAATACTTAAAACATTCTTATCCTGAATACCGTCACCGATCCACCATGCGAACACCCCTTTTGGTGATGCAATCACCACAAAGAAGAAAAAACTCAGCCTGGTAGCTCCACCGGGATATAAGGTCAAGTTGGATGCTCTCTCAAGGTAACCAAAACACTTTCCTGGGACGGCTCAGCTCAGCGGGTGCAGCTTATCCTGTTGCCCCATCTTGCATTGCACTCTGTCCAAGCCAGTCACAACTGGCACAACCACAGGAATGCTAAAGGTCAGACTTAGAATATGATCAGGGGCCACAAGCATAGTACAGAAGATGGCTGGAGACAGCAGATGTACTACAGGAGATAGTCAGAGACTGCAGACATACTATAGGAGAAATGGTCAGAGACTGCAGACCTAATACAGAAGATGGTCATAGACTGCAGACATACTACAGGAGAGACCATCAGAGACTGCAGACATACTACAGGAGAGCCTGTCAGAGACTGCAGACATACTACAGGAGAGATGGTCAGAGACTGCAGACATACTACAGGAGAGATGGTCAGAGACTGCAGACATACTACAGAAGAGATGGTCAGAGACTGCAGACATGATACAGGAGAGTTCTTTTTGCAGTATTATAGTCAGTCTACTGCACATTGTGAAAGCAATCCAAATATTAGCAGCCAGCACAAAAGGTGTAAATGGATAAGTGTATTTGTGAAACAAAGTGCAGCACTAAAAAATCAGCTTCAAACGTGAAGTGAATGTATATCCAAATAACTGAAAATAAACAAACATATAATAATGTTTAGAATGTCCACTGTGAACCCCATGAAGGGACTAGAAATTCAAAAAAAATTCAATAATAATAAAAAGTCCAAATATGTGTCATCCAATAAAATGTGAATGATGCACAAAACAAGTCCTTAAGTGAATATCCAAATAAAGATGTGTGATGAGAGGAATCTGCCACCAAAAGCATTAGCTGCTTACCAGAAAGCATGGACCCACCTAGGTATACACCTGGTGAGTCGAACAGGCTTAATATGAGGACCCTGAGGATCCAGGTTTTCAGTATGGATGTAACCTCCAGGCAATCACTCTCATAGGCGTTGGATATGGTAAATTAGAGATGCATGGAAGAATGAACCCAATCCGGAAGATATGGAAGAAGGAAAAAGGGGCACATAGTGTAATTCCATAAGGAAAGTTGCATTGAAAAGTAATATAAGAATTGCACTTACATACTCCAAATAGATAAAAGCATGTCAAAAAAGAAATCAGCGGTAATAAGAGGATCAGCATACGGTCCTGACACCTTCAAAAAGCATCATATACACAATAATATAAGAGACTTTGAAAAAAGAGATGTAAAAAAGTGATCATTAAAAAATAAGAGAAAATAAAAATATGTAACAAATATATTGTCAGGGCTGGCTTAGCCCTTCCTCCTCTGGGCTGGCCGCTCAGCTCTTGGCTAATTGCCAGCTCTCCTCTCTTTCCACGGTTACCACCTGTTCCCGATGATGCTCGTCTGACCTGCCCATTTAAAGCCTTCCTGCTCACTTTTTCATTTGCCTTCACGTTGGTCACATCACAGGGAACCATCTCCTGCTGTTTGTTCAAGACTGGCTTGCTGACATCCCACCTGGTTTCTTATCCTGCTTCCAGTTGCTCTCCTAGGATCCCTGACTTCCGGCCTGGCTGATTACCCGATCTGGTTTATGAACTTTGGACTGGCTGACTACCCGATCTGGCTACAGGACTCTGGCTATGCTTGACTACGCTTTTTCCTATTTACCTTTTTATTTTTATTAATAAACAAGTGTGATTTGATTGTACTTCTGTCTCAGTCTGTTTCCTGGTTTCTGACATATATTGATTGCGCCCAGGAGTAGGGATGAGCTTGGTGTTTGACTCGAACATCAGTTGTTCAACAGTTCGCCGAATTGCGAACATTATGGGCTGTTGGCCATTAGTGTGAACCTAAAGCTACTACAATTGCTAGTGTTGTGATCATATACTGCAGGCAGCTGCAGTAATTACAGTTGGTGTACTGTGAGCAGTGTGCACCTAAAGCTACCCCAATTGCTGGTATTCTGCTTATCCTATCCGCAGGCAGCTGTAGTGATTACAGTGGGTATATTGTGTCATGTGCACAGTGTGCACCTAAAGCTACTCCAATTGCTAGTGTTCTTCTGATACTATACCGCAGGCAGCTGCAGTAATTACAGTTGGTGCATTGTGTCATCTGCACAGTGTGCACCTAAAGCTACCCCAATTGCTGGTGTTCTACTGATCCTATCCACAGGCAGCTGTAATAATTACAGTTGGTGTACTGTGTACTCTGCGCAGTGTGCACCTAAAACTACCCCAATTGCTGGTGTTCTTCTGATCCTATACTGCAGGCAGATGCAGTAATTACAGTTGGTGTATTGTTTACTTTGCACAGTGTGTACCTAAAGCTACCCCAATTGCTGGTCTTCTGCTGATCCTATCTGCAGGCAGCTGTAGTAATTACAGTTGGTGTATTGTGTCATCTGCACAGTGTGCACCTAAAGCTACTCCAATTGCTGGTGTTCTTATGATCCTATACTGCAGGCAGCTGCAGTAATTACAGTTGGTGTATTGTTTACTTTGCACAGTGTGCACCTAAAGCTACCCCAATTGCTGGTGTTCTTCTGATCCTATACTACTGGCAGCTGCAGTAATTCAAGTTGGTGTATTGTGTCATCTGCACAGTGTGCACCTCAATCTACCTCAATTGCTGGTGTTCTACTGATCCTATCCGCAGGCAGCTGTAGTAATTACAGTTGGTGTATTGTGTCATCTGCACAGTGTGCACCTGAATCCATCCCAATTGTTGGTGTTCTTCTGATCCTATACCGCAAGCAACTTCAGTAATTACAGTTGGTGTACTGTGTACTCTGTGCAGTGTGCACCTAAAGTTACCCCAATTGCTGGTGTTTTTCTGATCCTATACAGCAGGCAGCTGCAGCAAATACAGTTGGTGTACTGTGTACTCTGCACAGTGTGCACCTAAAGCTACCCCGATTGCTGGTGTTCTGCTGATCCTATCCGCAGACAGCTGTAGTAATTACAGTTGGTGTATTGTGTCATCTGCAAAATGTGCACCTAAAGCTACTCCAATTGCTGGTTATCTTCTTATCCTATACCGCAGGCAGCTGCAGTATTTACAATTGGTTTACTGTGTACTCTTCACAGTGTACACATAAAGCTACCCCAATTCCTTGTGTTCTCATACTAATAATGCTACAGGCAGGCAGTTGATTCTGCTAGCTGCAGTATAATCAGTATATATATATATATATATAGCCCAGCTTTGTGCAGCTACATCTCCCTGCAGGCCATTACCATGTCTGGAAGGCCAACAAGGGGAGGCAGACAGTTACGAGCCAATAAAAGAAGGCAAGCAGGCTCTGTATCTAGAGGCAACAGTGCTGGTCGTGGACATGGTGCATCCTCATCAGCATGTGGCCATGGGACACTATTGTCCTTTTTTTCGGCAGCTGGTCATGTTGAGCCGCAACATGCCGAAGACTTGGTAGAGTAGATCACCAAGCTGTCCTCATCCTCCTAATCCTCTCTCAACCAGGCTCAGGGTACTGGCAAAGCAGCTGCCAACGAGGCCTCTTCCCTCGGCTCAATGGCATAAGTCACTCCTTCCCTAGCCCCACCATGTCCTCCTGAGAAGTCCCCCAACCTGTTTGAGCACAGTGTGGGGTACATGCTTAAGGAGGATGCCCAACATTTTGAAGGCTCTGATGATGATACCCAGCTAGAGGAAGGAAGTAACGTAAGCCTAGAGAGAGTGGGTGCCCAAGAAGGACAGCAATCTGACAGACATGTTCCCCCAGCTGCAGCATACTGCCAGGTTTGCACCAGTGATGAGGAGGGAGGGGATGATGAGGTCACTGACTCCACATGGGTGCCTAAAAGGAAAGAGGAGGAGGCACATCTCCAATGAGACAGGATTCCCTCTAGGGGCCATCTTTAAGGGCAGCATACCGACTGCATCACACCACAGAGCTCTGCATGTGCAGAGTGCTGCCTCTGCACGTTATTCCAAAAGTTCTTTGGTGTGGGCTTTTTTGAGACGAGTGCATCGGATCGCACCGCTGCTATTTGCAACATATGTCTCAAGGGTATCTCGCATGGTCAAAACATCAGCCGCTTGGGCACCACATGCTTGACCAGACAGATGTTGATCCTGCCATGCAGTCCGTTGGCAAGCGTACCTAAAAGACCCACACCAAAGAACAAAGCGGACCTCTCCTTGCTCCTCATCAGCTGGGATCTCCAACCCCACTATATCTTCAATCCTCTCTAAAACCTGCACTGAGAGGAATGAAAGTGTAGAATTAGGTGTGTCACAGCCAAGTATTTGTGGGCAATCTGCTAGTGGTACACCGACATCCGATTGTACCAGGCAAATTTCCCTGCCCCAGCTGCTGCACCGCCAAAAGAAGTTCACTCCCAGCCATCCACATGCCAAGCAGGTTGAATGCTAGCTTTGTTAAATTGCTTGCACTTCAACTGCTGCCTTTTTAGTTGGTAGACTTGGCCCCCTCCTGTGAGTTTGTGGAATGTGCGGTTCCTCAGTGGCATGCTCCCAAACGCCACTTTTTCACACGGAAGGTGATTTAGGCTCTCTACCAGCATGTGGAAGGCAATGTCTTGCCGTTGCTGGACAGGGCAATCTTCGGTAAGGTGCATATTACAGCTGACTCATGGTCCAGCAGGCATGGACAGGGATGTTAACTATCTTTCACGGTGCATTGGGGGATTCTGCTGGCAGCTGGGAAGGATGCAGGACAAGGTGCAGTAGTGCTGGAGGTTGTCGTGCCACCATGCCTCCAAAATGCTACTACTGACACACCTCTCTCCTCCACCCCCTCCTCTTCTTCTTGCTCCATATCCTCTTCCTGTGCTTTGTCTTCGGAACCAGCAGTGCTTCATAGGTGTTCAAGGGGCTACTCAAGGACGCAGGCAAAAAGATGCCATGCCATGCTTGCGCTGGTGTGCTTGGGGGACAGGAGCCACACTGGGGCAGAAATTCTGTCAGCTCCGCAGGGGCAGGCTGGGAGGTGGTTGATGCCATGCCAGCTTAAGCCAGGAATGGTGGTTTGCGACAATGGCACCAAACTCCTCTCCACCCTCCGACAGGAACAACTGACCCAAGTGCACTGTTTGACTCACGTCCTTAACTTAGTGGTGCAGTGCCAGTGCTCGGCTGGCTGACCTCCAAAAGGAATTTAACCTGCCCAAGAACCGCCTAATCTGTGACATTCCCACCAGGTAGAACTCAACGTTGGCCATGCTGCAGTGCCTGCACATGCAGCAGAGGGCCATCAATGAGTACCTGTGTGACTATGGTACCAGGACAGGGTCAGGGGAGCTTGTTCTTTTTTCCCCACGCCAGTGGTGCTTAATTAGGGATGCATGCACTGTCCTGTCACCATTTGAGGAGGCCACGAGGATGGTGAGCAGTGACAGTGCATGCATCAGTGACACTGTCCCTCTTGTCTACCTGTTGGAGCACACACTGCATGGGATAATGGACAGGGCACATAAGGCAGAACAGAGGCAGGAAGAGGAGGACTCCTTACCTCTCAAGGCCCCCTTTATCCAGACAGTGTTCCTGCTGCCCAGCTGATCACACAAGAAGAGGAAGAGGAGGAGGAGGATTGTGTCAGCATGGAGGTGGAGCCTGGCACTCAGCATCAGCAGCAGTCTTTTAGCTATCATTTACAGTCCCAGGAAACCCATGAACTTGTAAGTGGCTGGGAGGAGGTGGCTGTAGATCATGTCGTCCTTAGTGACCCAGAAGACTCCGGACGAATGCCTCAGCTAACCTACACTGCATGGCCTCCCTGATCCTGCAAAGCCTGCGGAAGGATCTTCGTATTGGTCGGATAAAGGAGAAGGATCATTAATGGCTGGAAACCCTCCTCGAGCCACGTTACAAGGATAAGGTTTCGGACCTTATCTTGCTGTCACAGAGGGAGAACAGAATGAAACATCTTTGAAAGGCCTTACAGAAAAGTCTGTGCAACACGTTCCCAGAGACTGGGAGGTTACACATTCCTGGTCCTGGACAACGTGTTGCTGAGGCTTCGGTCAGTCACAGAAGAAGCGGTGGAGAAGGTGGCCACCTGACCGATGCGTTCAGACAATTTTCCACTGTCCACAGACACAAGGTATGATTGGTTCCAGCAACCATCACCAGCGTCTGATTTATATGGTGCAGGAATACCTAGGGGCAAGATCAGACTTGGACACCTTTCCCACCGAAAATCCTCTGGGTTACTGGGTCTTGAGTATGGATCACCGGCCAGAGCTTGCACAGTATGCAATTAAGCTACTGGCCTGTGTTGCATCCAGCATTCTTTCGGAATGCAGATTTAGTGCTGCTGGATGTTTTGTAACCGATCACAGGGTGCTTCTGTCCACCAACTTGATTGATTGACTGACCTTCATAAAAATGAATCAGTCTTGGATCCCAACCAGCTACCAAGCACCTGATGCTGATGTAACCAAAGAATTATTTTTTTAAATGTTAGATCCCTTCAAAACTGCCTATGCTGATGCTGAGTGACTATCCTGTTATGCTGAGTAATTATCCTCTTCCTCCTCAATGATCATAGCTTGTAAGAACATTTTTGGTTCTGGGCACCACCACTAGTGGCTAAGGCCCAATTTTTCCGCCCCTGTTTAACAGGGGCGGGCAATTACAATTTTTGATGCAATATTTTGCAGAAGGGTTCATGGCTGTGCTCAACTACAATATCTGTGAGTGGTTGCAGTGTTATAGCAGCAGTGTCTAAGGCCCAGTTTTTCAGCCCCTGTTTAACAGGGGCATGTAATTAAAATTTTTGATGCAATACTTTACAGCAGGGCTCATTCCTGTGCTCCAGCTACAGTTTCTGTGAGGTGTTGCAGTGTTGTGGCACCAATGCCTAAGGCCCAATTTTTCTGCCCCTGTTCAACAGGTGCATGTAATTACAGTTCTTGATATAATATTTCACAGCAGGGCCCGTTTCAGCGCCCACCAAGAGTAACTGTGTGTACTTACAGTTTTGTGGCACCAGTACCACCACCACCAAAGACCCAATTTTCTACCACTGTTCAACAATGGCATGTAATTACAATTCTTGATATAATAGTTCACAGCAAGGCGTTCCAGCGCCCACCAAGAGTAACTTTGAGGGCTTACAATGTTGTGGCAACACCAACACCTTAGGCCCAAATTTCTGCAGAGCATATAGGGCAGGCCCCTACTTTTAAATATTCAACTTACAAACGTCTCCTACTTGCAAACGGAAGTAGACAACAGGAAGGGAGATGAAATCTACCCCTAGGAAGGGAAATTCTCTCCTGTAAGAGTTGATATTGGAAAAACATGTCTAATCTTCACTGATGCTTTATCACCAATCCTTGTTTCACAAAAAAAAACACATTTTCAAAAAACATTTGTCATTGGGACATAAACTGAGGTTAAATCTTCTGAAGAGGTGCACAGACAACAATTTTTTTTTTTTACAGGGGTGATAACCCTTCCCTATGTTTTCTAAAAAGCTTACAAATAGATTTTTTTGATTAGAGCTACACTTTAAAAATGTACCAGTTGAAAATTACAAACAGATTCTACTTAACAACAAGCCTACAGTCTCTGTCTTGTTTGCACTGCCTGTATACTGCTGTTCAGAGTATATGGGGCCTGTTTTTTTTTTATTTGGGTGTGGTGTGTTCCCCTTAATATCCATACAAGGCCCGAAGGGCCTGGTATTGACCGGGGGGGGGGGGTACTAATGCCATTTGTCTCACAGATTTTCATCCATTGTCAGAAACCATGAATCTGACTGAGACAGAAGTACAATTAAATCACACTTGTTTATTAATAAAAATAAAAAGGTAAATAGAAAAAGCGTAGTCAAGCATAGCCAGAGTCCAGTAACCAGATCGGGTAGTCAGCCAGGCCAGAAGTCAGGGATCCAAGTAGAGCAACAGCAAGCAGGATAAGGAGCCAGAAGGGATGTTAGCAAGCCCCGGTCTTTAAACAAACTGCAGGAGATGGTTTCTAGTGATGTGACCAAGGCGAAGGCAGAGGTGAAGTGAGCTGGAAGGCTTTAAGTAGGCAGGTCAGAGGAGCATCATCAGGAACAGCTGGTAACTGTGGAGAGAGAAGAGAGTTGGAAATTAGCCAACAGCTGAGTGACCAGCCCAGCCTCAGAGAACCACCGGGCTTAAGGGGAAACTGTCTATGGAACTCATGGAGGAGGACAGGGGCATGTACGTCAGAGGATGAAACCCAGGAGCGTTCCTCCGGACCGTACCCCTTCCAATGCACCAGATACTGTATGCGCCCACGGAACCTACGGGAGTCAACAATGGATTGTACCTCATACTCCTCATGGTTCTCAACCTGAATAGGGTGAGGACGTGGCACCGAGGTGGTAAATCGGTTACAGACCAACGATTTCAATAAGGATACATGAAACACATTTGAGATGCGCATACTAGGAGGAAGATCCAACACGTAAGCCACTGGGTTAATCCTGTGAAGGATACGGAAAGGCCCAATAAACCGAGGTGCAAACTTCAGTGAGGGAACACGAAGCCGGATGGTTGTGAGATGACAGCCAGACCCTGTCCCCAACCTGGTAGGAAGGCGCAGGCAGGCGTCTGCAGTCAGCATGGAGTCTGTACCTATCGTTAGCATGACGCAAAGCCTCCTGGACTTGTACCCAAGTGGAACGAAGACCACAGAGATGCTCCTCTAATTCAGGAATACTCTGCGGAACAAATGAGTCAGGCAACATAATCCACCATAAATGGAGACAATTGGGAGGCAGAATTCAGGGCACTGTTGTGAGCAAACTCTGCCCAAGGTAATAGGTCAGACCAGTTGTTATGATGGTCAGAAATATAGCAACGTAGGAATTGCTCCAAGGACTGATTGGTTCGTTCTGCAGCCCCATTAGACTGCAGGTGATACGCAGAAGAGAACGCAAGCTGGATTCCCAACTGTGTGCAAAAGGCTCGCCAGAACTGGGAGACAAACTGACTGCCCCTGTCCGAGACAATCACCTTGGGTAGCCCATGTAAGCGAAAGATCTCCCGAGCAAAAATGGAAGCATAGACAGGTGAGTCCAAGGCCTCTCTCCATTGGGTATGGGTTGTGGGAGGCCCACTGGTAGGTGTCGGGGAGTCTTAACATCAGCCCGTAGACTAGGCCATCAGAATTGTTGGAAAATTGCCCAAATGAGTTGATTCTTCCCAGGATGGCCAGCTGCCTTGGGAGAATGGTAAGTCTGGAGCACAGCAGTCCGGAGACTCTCTGGGACAAAGCAGCAGTCACAAGGTTTATCAGGAGGAGCATGGATCTGAGCAGCAAGAATTTTGTCACCCAAAGGAGAAGTAAGACTGGTGCGAACCGTAGACAAGATACTATCGGGAGGAATCATAGGAACCGTAATCGACTCCCATTTGGAAGTGGAGGAAAATTGTCATGACAAGGCATCAGCCCTTACATTCTTTTTTTTTTCCATAAAGTATTTTATTTAGTTTAAAGAAAATACAGCAGAGAAGGCAATACAAGGTAATCAACGCAGATCATTACATAACAGAATTACAGAGTATCCGAGTATGGAGGGTACCTGTGGCAATACATAACAAAAATCGGTGTCAGTGGTATTGAGCAGATGCCCACAACAGGTATAAAGATAGGTCAACATAACTGGGTGGAGGATCGTAAGCAATGAAAAGCTTCTCCCCCGTCTGTGCCCTGAAGCTATGGCAGGTGGGGGGGAGGTATAGCAAGGCAGTCTCGTATCTCCAAGGAGTAGTGGTGCACCCTAGTTATGGCACGCTCGGGTACCCTTTTCTCCGTAAAACGGGCATATAGGGGGAGGGGGCAAAGAAAGATAAAGAAAGAGGACAGAGGAAGGATTGGAGAGAGGGATGGGAAGGAAGACATGGGGTCAAGAGAGAGAGAAAAAAAAAAGGGGGGGGGGAGGGTACTGGTGGATCCGCCCCTGCCCTCCCCCCAATGGGGAGAGAGAGCCGGGCTTCAGTCCCTGGGCAACCCTAAGGGACATACTGACGATACTGAGCTGTGGTGACAAAATGGGACCAACAAGCCCATGTAGCGTAAAATTTGTGCATGTTTTCATGTGCAGTAGAAATTAATTCTTCCATTTCTCTCATGGAGGAAATCTGTGTGAACCATTCCCTAACCGTGGGGGCATTAGCGGAGCGCCAATGTCTGGGTACGCATAGCCTAGCTGCATTCACCATATGCATGGCCAGAGATTTAAAGTATACTTTTCTGGGTAGGGATGTGTGATGCAGTAGAAATTGGTGTGGGGTAAAGTCCAGGGTGTAGGTTGTGATATGCGAGATGAGACTGTGGACCTCTCTCCAGAAGGGTTGTATGACCCCGCAGTCCCACCACACATGGAGCATCGTTCCCACCTCCAAGTTACAGTGCCAGCACTTGTCTGTGACATTGGGGGAAAATTTATGAAGAAGTGATGGGGTTCTATACCATTTTGTGATCACTTTATAACCATTTTCCTGAATCGCTACATTTAGCGAACCTTTGTGTGAGTACTCATGAACAGTGTTCCACTCCTCCGTCGATAAGGGTGGATGTAGGTCTCTGTTCCAGGAATCCTGGGCTGGATTGGAAGTCTGTCTTGACGTCTCCATGAGAATGGTGTAGAGAAAGGAGATCAAGTGTCTCTGTGGTGCTTTGCGATAACATAAGGACTCAAAGGGCATGAGGGGTCGCGTCCACACTGTCTGGTCAGAGTGGGTTGAGAGGAAGTGTCGGATTTGTCTATAGGTCCAGAAGGAAAAAGCTAACGTCTTGGAGGTGGATTTTATGTCCTCATATGTCAGGGGTTCATTGTTAGAGTAGAACTGGAGTGGTAGGACATCCTTGTGTGGCCATTCCCTGCGCAAGAAACCCTCGGAGTCCCCCGGGGGGAAATCAGGATTTCCCCGCAAGGAGGTTAGGGGGCCTGGGGAGAGGGCCGGAGAGCCCTGCGATCCCAACTTCCTAGAGGCTGATAGCGTAGGATAAATGAGAGGGTGAGCTACTAGGGCACTGGACCAGTTCTTAAGGGGCTGCCACGGGAGCAAATGAAGTGGGCCAGAGAAAAAGGCACTCTCCAGGGGTACCCACAATTTTTTCAAGGCGTGAATATTCCAGTCCGCAATCCTCGTGAGTAGGCAGGCGGTATGGTACTTTTGAAGATCTGGTAATCCTACACCCCCCCTAGATTTAGGAAGAGTGAGTCTAGCGAACTTAATGCGGGGTGGTGCGCCTCTCCAAAGGAAAGTGGACCACGTTTTACGGCAGGTTGCGGAAAAACTCGCAGGTAGGGAGATAGGGATCGCCTGCATAACAGCCCTTACATTCTTAGTACCAGGTAAGAATGAGACAATGCAATTAAAGCTCGACAAGAAAAGAGCCTATCGCGCCCTTCTGGGAGAGATTTGCTTAGACTCAGACAAGAATGTAAGATTCTTATGGTCAGTAAGAATAAGAACAGGCACAGTGGTACCTTTAAGGAGATGTCTCCATTCTTTCAGGGCTAAAATGATCGCCAACAGCTCTCTGTCACCAATCTCATAATTGCACTCAGCAGGTGACAATTTCTTGGAAAAGTAGCCACACGGATGCATAGCGCTCTCAGAGTTGGGACGTTGAGACAGAAGGGTGCCAACTCCAGTCTCAGAAGCATCAACTTCTAGGATAAAAGGCAACGTAGGATCAGGATGTGCCAACACAGGAGCAGAAACAAAGGCAGCCTTGACAGTCTCAAAGGCCATAATGGACTCCGGAGACCAACTCTGTGGGTTACTGTCCTTTCTGCTCATATCAGTCAGGGGCTCGACCAGAGATGAGAAGTTACGAATAAACTTCCGATAGTAGTTCGCAAAGCCCAGGAAACGCTGCAGAGGACGTAAACCCACGGGTTGAGGCCACTGTAGGACTGCCGAAAGTTTCTCTGGGTCCATCGAAAAACCAGCAGTGGAAATGACATAGTCCAGGAATGTAACCTGTTCATGATGGAACTCGCACTTCTCCAGTTTACAATAGAGATTGTTCTCTCTCAGTTTCTGAAGCACAGACAGATATCTGTGTGGTGGCTCTACAGGGACTTGGAAAATATGAGGATATCATCGAGATAAACCACCACACACAACTGCAACAAATCTCGGAGGACATCGTTAATAAATTCCTGGAAAACTTCCGGGGGAATTACAAAGGCCAAAAGGCATTACCAGGTATTCATAATGGCCTGTTCTGGTATTAAACGCAGTTTTCCACTCGTCGCCCTCCTCAATGCGCACGAGATTGTATGCCCCGCTCAAGTCAAGCTTCGTGAAAACTGTTGCTCCCTTGAGGCAGTCAAATAACTCTGTAATCAATGGAATCGGGTAGTCATTCTTAATCGTGACATGATTGAGACCCCTATAATCTATACAAGGTCTCAGTTCCCCGCTCTTCTTTTTTACAAAGAAGAAACCAGCACCAGCAGGAGATGAGGATTTGCGGATGAAACCACAAGAAAGTGCATCAGCAACATACTCCTCCAAGGCCTTAACCTCCATGACCGACAAAGGGTAAACCCAGCCATGAGGAGGTATGGCACCAGGTTGAAGGTCAATTGCGCAATCATAGAGCCTGTATCTCGATGGACGACTCAGCCGAAGAAAGGGTGACCAAAATCAGGGGCTTATCCTTCTGGATAACTGGGGATGAAACAACGCCACCTAAGGTCTGTCCATGACAGGACCTCAAGATTCGGGCATTCCCTGGACGGGTAGGACAAGACTTCAAAAGTTACCTGCCTGGCCACAGTAAAGGCACAATCTCTCCCTCCACCTAAAGGCTCTCTCATGCGCAGAGAGACGCTTGAAGCCCAGGTGCATGGGTTCATCTTCACTGACCAGCTTGGTACCAGGAGGCATGGGAAGTGAGGGAGGCATGGGTGGGACTACAAAGCTCAGAGGCAAACGTACAGGAGGCTTCCGCAAGCGCTCCTTAAGAGAAAGTCTTTCTCTGAGTCTGGAGTCAATGAGGATGGCAAATGAGATCAAGCTCTCCAGCTCAGTGGATATATCTCGGGCTGCTATCTCTTCCTTGATGGAATCCGAGAGACCATGAGAAATAGCAACCACGAGGGCCTTATTGTTCCAAGCAATCTCTGCTGCCAGAGTATGGGATTCAATGGCGTAGTGAGCAACAGTTTTTGTACATTGTTCGATGGACATGAGGCACCTGGCAGCAGAAGCAACAACAGGTTTTTCCGTCTCCTATAGAAGGTTTGCCCAGGCCAAGGCTCTCTTAGAAAGCAAAGATATCACGAAAAACCTACTTTGCTTCTGTCCTTGGGAAATGCCTGGGGCAGCATCTCAAAGTATATCTCAACCTGGTTGAGAAACCCTCTGCAGGGAGATTCCAGGTGAGTCACGCGACTCAGGAGCATTTGTAACGCCATGGCAAACTGATCCATGAGGTAATCCAGTTCATCCAATCTGGAAAAAATATTACCAACAAGTGGATTGACTGCATCTTCTGTTTAATGGACATGAGGCACTTGGCAGCAGAAGCAGAGCGTGCGGGAACTTCAAATACCCTTTTAAAGGAGGCCACAAACTGAGGGTAACTCAAGACAACAGGTCTTTGCGTCTCCCATAGAGGGTTAGCCCAGGCCAAGGCTCCCTCAGAAAGCAAAGATATCACGAAACCTACTTTGCTTCTGTCCGTGGGAAATGCCTAGGGCAGCATCTCAAAGTATATCTCAACCTGATTGAGAAACCCTCTGCATTGAACTGGATTACCCCCAAATCACTGGGGAAGGGGAGCACAACCAGACATACCTCTTATCGAGGTAATACTCGAGGCGGGTGCCTGCACAGAGACTGGCGAAGCAGCAGGGATGGCCTGTGACTCAGGTTGTACCGGAGCAGCCACCGTGGGGGATTCCAGGTGAGCCGCGTGATTCAGGAGCGTCTGTAATGTATTGGCTGTATCTTCTGAATTCATGGCCTTCGCCTACTGTCAGAAACCGTGAATCAGACTGAGACAAAAGTACAATTAAATCACACTTGTTTATTAATAAAAATAAAAAGGTAAATAGAAAAAGTGTAGTCAAGCATAATCAGAGTCCAGTAACCAGATCGGGTAGTCAGCCAGGCCAGAAGTCAGGGATCCAAGTAGAGCAACAGCAAGCAGGATAAGGAGCCAGAAAAGATGCTAGCAAGCCAGTCTTTAAACAAACTGCAGGAGAGGGTTTCTAGTGATGTGACTAAGGCGAAGGCAGAGATGAAGTGAGCTGGAAGGCTTAAAGTAGGCAGGTCAGATGAGCATCATCAGGAACAGCTGGTAACTGTGGAGAGAGAAGAGCTGGCAATTAGCCGACAGCTGAGCGGCCAGCTCAGAGAAGGAAGGGCTAAGCCAGCACTGACATCCATATTGCTGGGACCAGACATTACATTAAAGCCGCAAGCAGTTTAAAATGACTTTTATTCCTTTAAAAATTTAATTTTCTGGGGGCGTGGCCTGTAATGGTGTAGGACGTGTTGGGTAAGAGCTCCGTCTGAGACCCTATCCTTACATCTCATCCTTTGGGGATTTTCTACTAATACTTACCGCAATGACGCCCGCGAACCCTGTGCTTGTTCCGCTCCCCATGTCGCCACCTAAGAGGGCCTCCGAGGCGGTTGCCAAGCTGGCCAAGTACCACCATGAGGGCCAAGATGTGGAGGAGGAAGATGTGCCGGCCCTGTTCGCGCCGCGGAGGAGCTCTCCTCTAACAACACCTCCAAGATTTTGGAAGCCGTCTCCTCCTGCCAGACCGCCCTTACCACTAAGATAGAGGAGGTAAAAATTGACATCTCCCATATCCGACATGACTTGCAGAAGTTGAGGGACAGAGTGTCTGAGGCTGAGCGGCAGGTGGACCATGTGGAGGCAGACATTCCTCCACTACAGACCTCAGTGGAGCGCCTGCAGCACCAACTCAGTGTCGTCCTCCATAAACAGGACGACATGGAAAATAGACTCCGCAGGAGCAACGTCCGGTTCGTGGGTCTCCCGGAGCGATTGGAGGGCTCTGACCCCCCCCCCCCACCTACCTGGAAAACCTCCTTATTAAAACTTTCAGCAGGGAATCCTTCTTCTCCACGTTTGTGATCGAAAGGGCACACCGCCTGGCTGCTCGTCCCCCGCTGGCTGGCGCACCCCCGCGGACTTTTATAGCAAAGCTACTTAATTACAGGGACCGGGATACAGTGCTTCGCCTCCCCCGTGAACGGGGAAATATACCGGTCGAGAACGTTATGGTTGCGGTGTTCCCGGATTGTTCAGCGGAGGTCCAGCGGAGGCGGGTGCAATTTACCGAGCTCAAGCGCCAGCTGCGCATCCGCCATTTACCATATGCAATGCTATTTCCTGCTCGACTTCGGGTGACCCAGGAGGGCAAGACACATTTCTTCGAGGACCCTGCCACTGTCTCGTCGTGGCTGAAACAGGGAGAGGCGCAAAGTCCTGCTCGCTGATGACCACTGCTGCCCGCGGAGAGCGCTTCCCTACATAGTTACATAGTTACATACATAGTTAGCCAGGTTGAAAAAAGACACAAGTCCATCCAGTTCAACCTTAAAAACAAATAAATAAAATAAAAAATAATCGTACAATCCAGATACCCAATTTTATGCCCACAATTGATCCAGAGGAAGGCGAAAAAAAACCCCAGCAGAGCATGCTCCAATTTACTACAGCAGGGGAAAAAAATTCCTTCCTGATCCCCCAATAGGCGATCGGATTTTCCCTGGATCAACTTTACCTATGTTAGTACCTAGTTATATTATGTACCATCAGGAAAGTATCCAAGCCTTTCTTAAAGCAATCTACTGAACTGGCCAGAACCACCTCTGGTGGGAGTCTATTCCACATTTTCACTGCTCTAACTGTGAAGAAACCTTTCCGTACTTGAAGCTGAAATCTCTTTTCCTCTAGACGTAAAGAGTGCCCCCGTGTCCTCTGGGTTGACCGTACAGAGAACAACTCAACACCAAGTTCACTATATGGACCCCTAATATATTTGAACATGTTAATCATATCCCCCCTTAATCTCCTCTTCTCAAGAGTGAATAAATTTAGTTCCTCTAATCTCTCCTCATAGCTGAGTTCCTCCATGCCTCTTATCAGTTTGGTTGCCCTTCTCTGCACTTTCTCCAGTTCCCCGATATCCTTTTTGAGAACTGGTGCCCAAAACTGAACGGCATATTCCAGGTGAGGTCTTACTAATGATTTGAACAGGGGCAAAATTATATCTCTTTCTCTGGAGTCCATACCTCTCTTAATACAAGAAAGGACTTTGCTCGCTTTGCAAACAGCAGCTTGGCATTGCATGTTGTTATTGAGCTTATGGTCTACCAAAACCCCCAGATCCTTCTCCACTATGGATTCCCCCAGTTGTACTCCCCCTAGCATGTATGATGCATGCATATTCTTAGGCCCCAAGTGCATAACTTTACATTTATCAACATTAAACCTCATCTGCCACATAGTCGCCCAATTAGACAGTGTATTGAGGTCGGCTTGTAAATTGGAGACATCCTGTAAAGACGTTATTCCACTGCATATCTTGGTGTCATCTGCAAAGACAGAAATATTACTTTTGATGCCAGACCCAATATCATTTATAAAGATGTTAAAAAGTAAGGGTCCCAACACTGAACCTTGGGGTACACCACTGATAACCTTAGACCATTCAGAGTAAGAGTCATTAACCACGACTCTTTGAATTCTGTCTTCTAGCCAATTTTCTATCCATTTACAAACTGATATTTCCAAACCTGTAGACTTTACCTTACACATGAGCCGTGTGTGCGGAACTGTATCGAATGCTTTTGCAAAATCCAAGTATACCACGTCCACCGCCACCCCTCTGTCCAAGGTTTTACTTACCTCCTCATAAAAAGAAATCAGATTTGTCTGACAACTTCTGTCTTTCATGAATCCATGCTGTCTGTTGCTTAAAGAGTTATTGTTCAGCAAGAACTCGTCGATGTGGTCTTTTATTAAACGCTCCAGTATCTTCCCAGCTATAGAAGTTAAGCTAACAGGTCTATAGTTACTTGGTAAAGACTTTGATCCCTTTTTAAATATAGGCACCACGTTCGCCCTGCGCCAATCCAGTGGGACTATTCCCGTCATTAATGAGTCCCTAAAAATTAGATACAATGGCTCTGAAATTACAGAGCTCAATTCTTTTAGGATCCGTGGGTGGATGCCATCAGGTCCAGGTGCTTTATCCACCTTTATTCTGTCTAAGTATTTCTGGACCATATCCCTTTTGAGCCATTGTGGATCATTTGGGGCTGTGTCACTACCACCCCCATTATGGACATGAGCTCCCCCATGCTCTTTTGTGTACACAGAGCTGAAGAAAGTGTTTAATAAATTAGCCTTCTCTTTGTCCCCAGTCACCAACTCTAGATTGTTTTGTAAAGGGCCTACATGCTCAGACTTGACCTTTTTACTATTAATATATTTGAAGAATTTTTTGGGGTTTGTCCTACTATCTTTTGCAATCTGTCGTTCGTTTTGAATTTTTGCATCCTTGATTTCCTTTTTACATATACTGTTAATTTCTTTGTAACATTTAAATGACACTAGTGATCCTTCATTTTTATATTTTTTAAAAGCTCTTCTCTTACAGTTTATAGCTTTTTTAACTTTGGCCGTGAGCCACATAGGTTTTGTTTTTAGCCTTTTAAACTTATTGCCCATGGGAATATACTTTGCAGTGAGGTCCCCAACAGTCTTTTTGAAGAATTCCCATTTCTGTTCTGTGCCCATTGAAGCGAATATTCTCTCCCAGTCTAAGTCCTGGAGAGTAGCCCTCATCCTTGGAAAATTAGCTCTCTTGAAGTTAAGTGTTTTTATCTTACCCGTATGTATTTCTTGTTTAGCGCTAACATCAAAGGAAATCATGTTATGATCACTGCTACCCAGGTGTTCCTTTATCTGGACATTAGTAATAAGCTCTGCATGGTTTGAGATTACCAGGTCCAACAGAGCTTCATTCCTAGTTGGGGCCTCAATAAACTGGACCATAAAATTGTCCTGTAATAGGTTTATCATTTTTTGCCCTTTAACTGTCCCAGCAGTGCCATTACTCCAGTCAATTTCTGGGTAGTTAAAATCCCCCATTATTATCACTGTCCCAGCCCTTGCAGCCCTTTCCATCTGTGCAAGGAGCTGAGTCTCCACCTCCTCATTCACATTGGGTGGTCTATAACAAACTCCAACGATTAACTTTGAACTACCCCCATCTAAATGCAGTTCCACCCATAATGCTTCGGACTCATCACACTCTCCATCCACCAGGTCCTCTTTCACACTTGCTTTGAGATCACTTCTCACATAGAGACAGACCCCGCCACCTTTCCTTTTTACCCTGTCTCTCCGAAAGAGTGCATAGCCAGGAATATTAATAGCCCAGTCATGTGAGGATTGAAGCCAAGTTTCAGCAATACCGATTACATCATAGCTCTCCTGATGCACCACAGCTTCCAACTCACCTATTTTGCTTGGCAGACTTCTGGCATTGGTGAATAAACACTTTAATGCATTATTACATTTTGCTCTGGTGTTTTTCATATTATTTTTAGTAGTACAAATTGCACTATAGTTTTCAATGGCTGTTTGCAACATGGGAAATTTCTTGACACCTGCCATATCCCACCCCCCATCTATCCCCATTCCACCCTCCATTAATGTCTGACCCCTAACTGACCTGTCTGCCCAATGTACTTCTGGTTCACCCTCCCCCCTCAAACCCAGTTTAAATACTCCTCCAGCCTTCCCATAAACCTCTTCCCCAGCACAGCAGACCCCCTTCCATTCAAGTGCAAACCATCATTAGCATATAGGTTGCACCCCAATGAAAAGTCAGCCCAGTGCTCTAGAAACCCAAATCCCTCCTCCCTACACCAGGTCTTTAGCCATGCATTCAGCTCTCTAATCACCCCCTGCCTTTCCTGTGTTGCGCATGGCACAGGCAATATTTCAGAGAATATCACCTTGGAGGTCCTTCCCTTCAACTTGCAGCCTAGTTCTCTAAATTGATTCTTGAGGAGCCTCCACCTTCCATGTATACGGTCATTGGTTCCGACGTGGACCAAGACTGCTGGGTCATACCCAGCCCCTCCCAGTAATTTATCCACCCGGTCCACCACATGCCGAACCCTAGCACCAGGGAGACAGCAAACTATTCGGTTGAGGCGATCCTGGCGACAAATTATTCTATCAGTCCTTCTGATTATAGAATCCCCTATAACCACCAACTGTCTAGGCCTTTCTGCACTCCCCTCACCTCCTCTACTAGATGGGCTGCTCTCCCGGCTGTTAGGGGGAGCAGTGACATCTAGGGCTGCCACCTCTGTGTTTGTCACCTCCACATTTTCACCCAACTCGGCAAATTTGTTTTGATGCACAAACACAGGACTGGCCTTCCTTTTCTGCGAGCCCCTTCCACTCCCTCTAACTACATTAACCCATCTTCCTACGTGATAATCCTGACTTGCCCCTCCACCCTCCACATCAACCCTACTGACCACCTGCTCAGCGAGCAGAGGACCCCTTTCAAGGTTGTCCTTTCCACCCAGTGTTGCAACTTGCTCCTCCAGATCTCTAATGCGAGCTTCTAGAAGGGCAACCTGCTCACATCTGTCACAGCGGTATGCAACCTGGAGCTCTTGCACCAGTTTTGCATACATGTGGCACACTGTGCACTGAGCAAAACCTTCAACCCTGCTATCACTCATTTCCCAGTTACAATACAATTACTTAAATGAAGTTTAAGATGTTACTTACAGGTTAGAGACTCCTGTCTTAACTCCTGTTTCCAACTCCTGGTTATTAACTCCCCACTTTAGTTCAAAATTCCACTTGAGATCACAAAATCCACATGCAAACCACCAACAGGGAGCAAGCTCTTTGGGGAGTTTGTATACCTACCTTTATACACCTGTGAACAATTAACCCCTCCCCTCAATTAGCAGGAAGAAAGAGAGAAAAAAAAAATGCTGTTTAAAAAGTGACAGAAAAAAGGTTTTTTAAAAACTGCTAGCAAATAAAGGAGGGGAAAAATAGATAAAAACACCCCTAAAAACAACACTTGCAAGCAGAAGCAGTCAAAAGCACAACTCCTGGTTATTAACTCCCCACTTTAGTTCAAAATTCCACTTGAGATCACAAAATCCACATGCAAACCACCAACAGGGAGCAAGCTCTTTGGGGAGTTTGTATACCTACCTTTATACACCTGTGAACAATTAACCCCTCCCCTCAATTAGCAGGAAGAAAGAGAGAAAAAAAAAATGCTGTTTAAAAAGTGACAGAAAAAAGGTTTTTTAAAAACTGCTAGCAAATAAAGGAGGGGAAAAATAGATAAAAACACCCCTAAAAACAACACTTGCAAGCAGAAGCAGTCAAAAGCACAACTCCTGGTTATTAACTCCCCACTTTAGTTCAAAATTCCACTTGAGATCACAAAATCCACATGCAAACCACCAACAGGGTTGCTTCTACAACCGTGAGTGATCCTTGCTCCTGCTTGCCCCCCCATGTGTCCCCCCCTTCCCACCGATTCTTTGAACTGCTGCCCATGTCATTATGGATACCCCCTGTCCTGGAGAACGCTCTGCTGCTGACACATGAGTTTGCTTATCCCCATATTACTTTTTCATCCCGGATCTACGGACATTACTACCCCCTTTGTTGCTTTCACCCCTGTTTTGATGGCCGGGCGGTGGACAGTGGGCACATCCTCCAACGACTTGCTTACACTGGACACCCTCATGTGGGTGACGTGGGACACGCCGGGGGAGTTGTATCGGGACACAGTGCCTTTGCCCTTGCTTCCCCCTTCTTCTGTCCTCCTCCCCCTCCTCCCCTGTCTTTTCCCGCTAGTACCTGCGGGGTTCCCCCTGTGGCTGAGTGGACCCCCTGCTTGTATGCCTACCCGTCACTCCCTCCTGTAAGGTCCCTCACTCATCCTGTTTTGCCCCTTTTCTCCTGTAAGTCCCCCACGATATGTTCCCTCTTGGTCTCTCAGACGACCAGCTAACTCTTGCTCTCTAAGGTATATACCCTACAACCCGTTACACTGTTTGCTCTGCAGTTTTTTACAATTGCGCCCACTAATGCTAGGTTTCCCTGGCCAGCTGTCACTACCGCGGCTGCGGCGAGTGACTGTTATGATGTTATGCCCCGCTGGTCCAGTGTAGGCACTGTTATATTTGTTATTAAGTTTATATATATTATGTTCTGTTTTATTTACGGCTGTAGATCTATTTATGGTGTGTTCTTGCTTTTAAGGGGGATTGCCTGGGGGGGTTTTGTGGATGCCTCTGTACCATGCCTACCCGAGACTCCCATTTTGGGGACTGGTAGGTTTGCACCCCTCTGGACGACTCATGGCTGCGCTTAAACTTGTTACCTGGAACGTCAGGGGCCTTGGTGCCAAACGAGACTCACCTCACAGGTCAATCCCAACGGGCACTCAGAAAACCCTGGGTTGGCTGGATGTACAGCGCCACCTACACCTCCCACTCACGAGGTATTGCCATCCTAGTTGCCAAAACTGTGCAGTTTCAGTTGCACGACCTGCAATCGGACCCACATGGTAGATTTCTGTTCCTGCATGCCACCGTGAGTGGCCTGATGGTGCTTATCATGGTATTCTACATACCACCACCCTTTCAGTTTCAGGCCCTGCAAGAGGGTCTTACCTTTATGACCAAATTCCCCACGGTGCCCGTAATCTGGATAGGGGACTTCAACATGACCTCAACCCTGGCCTCACAGGTTCGGCATGACTGACCAATCACCCCCCCCTACCTATACCACCAGATTCTGTAAATTTGCAGCAGAATTGGCCATGACTGACTCCTGGAGACATAAACATCCGACCAAGAAGGTCTTCTCCTGCTTTATCCCCTCACGCCGTGCCATGTCCCGTATAGACATGGCGCTGCTCTCCCCTGCCCTACTGCCCAAATTGTTGGACGTGGGATTCGACGCCAGGGTGCTGTTGGATCACTCCCCATACTGGCTGACATTACGACTGCCATCAGCTGTACCTCCCCGCATTTGGAGACTGAACCCTTTCTGGCTCACAGTCATACCAGGCTCGGAGGAACTGCAGAGGGAACTGACCTATTTCTTTCGCACGAACTCAGGGTCTGCGCCCATTGGGTCAGTTTGGGAGGTGTTCAAAATTCACGCCAGGCTGCTCCTGTCCACCCACATCAATAGATACAAGGCCACCTCTAAGCAAGCACTGATACAGGCTGAGGAGCGCCTGCAGTTCCTTGAACAACAATTTGTGGCAGACCCTTCACTGGAACACACCACCCAGCTCCGTCTCCAGTCTAGGCTGACCGATCACTTACACTACGAAAAAGCGAAACAGGGTCTATTTTTTAGTAGACAGCGTATTTTTGAACATGGAGAGCAAGCGGGTAAACTACTAGCCTACATGGCCCGACTGGACCATAGCCCCCCGGTAGTGGTCCAACTCCGCAACGGAACCGGAGATGTGGTCTCTGACCCCAATCTGGTGCTGCGGGAGTTTAGAATGTTCTACTCCACCCTGTACACCTCCACTTCGCAACACACGCGCTCTGAATTCACCCAGTTTCTCTGAAACATTAGGTTCCCCTCTATTAGCCGGGACCAAAGATCCCTCCTGGAGGCCCCCATCTCATCCGATTGCATCGCTGAGGCGCTCGCCTCTCTCCCACCCTCCAAGGCGCCGTGCTCCGATGGATTGCCCCTAGAATTCTACACTCATTTTCAAGAAATACTGGTCCCAGAATTGCTCACACTCTACACTCACATGTTCGAAACAATGAACCTCCCCCCTCCATGAGTGAAGCCCTTATTGTCCTTATCCCCAAGCCCGGTAAAGACCCTTGCTGCCCGGAGTCATACCGCCCAATCTCCCTCCTGCAATTGGACATAAAAGTCCTAGCTAAAATTTTGGCCCTGCGACTCAACAAAGTTATTCTCAGCCTGATACACCCTGATCAGACGGGGTTCATGCCTAACAAAAACACCGCCTTTAACCTCCGCAGGCTCTTCATGAATCTGCAGGCCACTCATGACAACACTGGATCACGGGTAGTGGTGAGCCTGGACGAAAGGCGTTTGACTCCATTGAATGGAGTTACTTATGGGAGTGTTTGACCAACTTCGGCCCTAATTTTATCAAATGGCTTCAGCTTCTATACAGAGCTCCCACTGCCCGGATCCAGGTTAACGGCAGGATCTCAGACTCTTTTCCCCTGTCCCGGGGAACTCACCAGGGATGCCCACTGTCTCCCCTCCTATACGCCCTGGCGGTTGAACCACTAGCCATTGCTATCCGGGACAACCCGCACATTAGAGGTCTGCAATCGGGCCCTCTGACGGAAACTCTAAGTTTGTATGCGGACAACATGTTGCTATATCTAGAAGACTCGGGTCCCTCCTTGATGGCGGCCTTGCGGGTGATAGAGCAGTTTGGGGAATACTCTGGATTACGGATTAATTGGTCCAAGTCCCAGATCCTTCCCTTAGACATGGGAGCCCCCTCTGCTGACCAGGCGGCATTACCCCTGGTCAGAGCAAGTCTAATAAAGTACCTGGGAGTACAAAGCTTGCGATCATTGACAGATTACACCACCCTAAACATAGAACCCCTGTTCGCCCTCCTTAAACTCAAAACTCAGGCTTGGTCCCGTCTCCCCCTTGGGGTGATGGGCCATGTAAATTTGGTCAAAATGATCCTCCTCCCCAAGCTGCTCTATATGTTCTGGCACGCTCCCCTGCGCATTCCCACTTAGGATCTTTAAGTCCCTGGAGGCCCTCATCAACGCGTTTGTTTGGGGCTCATCCCGTCACAAGCTCTCCTGGAGTACCCTGAAATGTCCTTCCCATCTGGGCGGCACCGCCTTGCCAGACCTTTACTATTACTATCTAGCCTCCCAACTGTCCCACTTTTACTACTTTAATCAGACTGACAGAGATCGCTACACCACCTTGACGTGTTCCCCACACTCAGACCAGGTCACACATCCGTTCCGTCTTCTCATGCGCGGCTCTCAGTGACTTTCCACCCTTGGGAGTGACATGTTGTCCCACCATTACTTTGTCTGGCAACAGGCTACTTCCATTACTGGAGCCCCCAGGTTTCATTCCCATACTCCCCTTTGGGATAACCCCTCGCTCCCTGAACTGCTTACCATCCCTGACCGCTCCCTATGGTTGACCAAATGCGTTATTTTTCTGTCCCAGGTCATCACCAACGGAACTATTAGACCCTTCCAAGCCCTCACAGACGAATTTGGCCTTCCCAACCGCATGCTCTTCCGTTACCTTCAGCTCCACCATGCCCTTGGCTCCCAATTCGGAGCCCTTACTCCCAGACTTGAGACACTCTCGCTCGTGACCGTAGTCCTAGGCAACGACCCTAAGAAAATTATTTCTTTTTTTTACAACAACCTGCTTACGCCAGGGGCCACCCTACGTTGGGTGGCGGATGTTGGGGTTCTTGAGGACATGGACTGGGATATTGCGTGGAATGCTCTCAAGCTGGTTTCTCCTAAACTCTCAGACAGACTCACACACCTCTATATGCTCCACAGGTCCTACCTAACCCCCATACGGCTGTCCAAATTCAGGCCCGGCCACGACCCGGCATGCCCTAAATGCGGTGATCCCCAGGCCACGTTCTACCATCTCATATGGTCATGCCCCATACTGCAGGATTACTGGAAACAGATTGTTGAATTCCTCCATGACCAGATGGGCTCCCCACTGACACTCTGCCCCCGTCAATGTTTATTAGGAACTCTTCTAATACCCGAGGAGACAAGGATCCCGACCACTTTCCTGCAAGAGACTCTATTTCTCGCCAGGATGCTGATAGCCCGCACTTGGATGAGCTCCTCACCCCCCACTGTCTGGAAATGGAAGGCAGCGGTCAACGCTACCCTTCCCTATAAAAAATTGGTGTATAAGCATAGAGGATGCCCGGGCAAATTTGCCAAGATATGGGATAAGTGGGTGGGGAATTCTGATACCTGTACAGAACAATTGTAACCTGACGTTGCTCCATCTCAAAGAACCGGTATGATAAGACTGGTTGACCCCCATATGTGAACGGGGGGTCCCAGGCCCCGGCTGACGTTCCCTTGCTCCCCCCTCTGAACAGCCTCATGCAGCGTATGCCGTGTATCTGCTCACGACCCTCATTATCTGCAGTCCTCCCCCCCTCCCTGAACACGCCATAATACTATTGTAAAATGTACTACTATAACTGAAAACAAAGAACCATTTTCTCAGCCCCTACTACCGTTAACAGCTGTTTTATCCTTGTATTTGGTGCATGTTGCACCCTACATGTGTTTCTACTGTCCTGTATATTTTAAATGCTCAATAAACGTTCTTTTTTAAAAAAAAAAATTAAAAAAAAATGTAATTTTGTGCAGGGACTGTTCTAAGCATGGGAAACATGCTCCATTCTACAGGCATACTATAGACACCCCCCAGGTACAATATTTAAAGGAATATTTCACTTTTTTTCACTTTAAGCATTATTAAAATCACTGCTCCTGAAAAACTGTAGTTTTTAAAACTTTTTTTGCATTGATACATGTCCCCTGGGGCAGGACCTGGGTTCCCAAACCCTTTTTAGGACAATAACTTTAAAATTTGATTTTGAACGTTTGCATCCCATAGACTTTAACTGGGTTCTAAAGTTCACATGAATTTTTGGTCCGTTCGCATGTTCTGGTGTGAACCGAACCAGGGGGTGTTCAGCTCATCCCTACTTGACATCAGAAATTCTATTCTAGTTAATGAGAGCCGTCTTAATGTATACTACTGAAGTCGCTCCTACTTCAGAAAAGGTTGCTGTACTACTTCAAGGCCACTTCTAGGCGACTTGTACCCATATAATTCAATGTAAGTTGCCTTCAAGTCGGATCTACATCTATTTTGAAGCGACTTTACAGGAAAATAAATTAGTTTACCCAAGCAAACCCCTTCCTCCCAGAAAGGTGATTATTCTCTGATTGGCCACAGCCAAAGTTGCCTGTCCTGGAGGCAACTTTAAATCGCGTTGTAAGTTACTTAAAGTTGCGCTGAAGCCGTGCTGAAGTTGCCTCCAAATCGCCTTGCAAAGTCACGCTGTAAGTCATGTTTCCCCAGTGTGAACCGACCCTAACAAGTCAGGAAAGTACAAATACCCCCAAATGACCCCTTTGTAGAAAGTAGTCATTCCAAGGTATTAAGTAAGTAGTATACTGAGTTTTTTAAGTTATAATTTCTTCCCACAATTCTTTGCAAAAAGGAGATTTTTTTAATTACAAAATTTTCATATTATCGGGTTATTTTTCACACACAGTATATGCATACAACAAATTACACAACAAAATACATTCTGCTACTCTTCTCAAGTATAGCAATACCACATTTGTGAGACTTTTCACACAGCCTGACCACATACAAAGGACCAACATTGAAGTAGCACCTTGAGGCGTTCTACGAGCATAAATAACACGTCTCATTTCTCAACCACCTATTACACTTTTGAAGGCCCTGGAGCACCAGGACAATGGAATTGCCCACAAATGACTTCATTTTGGAAAGCAAACACCCCAACATATAATCTATGAGGCATAATAAGTCTTTTGAACGGTTCATTTTTTTCCAGAAGTTTTTGGAAAATGTAGAAAAAAAATGAAAATGCTTTTTTTTACACAAAGTTTTAAAATTATAAGATATTTCTATACGAATAGCTTTTATATAGCAAAAATTTCACCCCAAAATACATTCTGCTACTCTTCCTGAGTATGGCGATACCACATGTGTGAGACTTTTACACAGACTGGCCACATACAGAGGCCCAGCATTGAAGTAGTACCTTCAGGCATTCTAGGAGCATAAATTACACATCTCATTTCATTCCTACCTATCACACTTTTGAAGGTCCTTGAGTATCAGCCCAGTAGAATTACCCACAAAATGACCCCATTTTGGAAAGCAAACACCCCAACGTATATTTTATGAGGCATGGGCTGCAGATAGAAAAGAAAGGGAAGGAGGGCAAAAGGGGAAAGCGGGACTTTCTATGAAACAAGATACTTGGAGTATATTAATTCAATCAGTATACTTTATTAAATTACTAATTTATTGGGAACACACCAAAAGATAGAACAGTGGATATATTCATAATGAGTCAGTATGTAATAAACAAAATTAGGCAGTATAATAATCAGCATTCAGCATAGCACAATAAAATTCATAATACAATGGTATTGTTACACATGATAAATCATGAACCAACAGTACATTCTAAAGTGTGCATACAGTAATAACCAATAATTTAAATTGATGATTGAAATAAATCAAGCCCATAATAAAATCATGGCTAGTAGAGCATGGCATCCAATAGTAGAAAGATTGACGTGTTTTGTGGATTGTCTACACTCATCTGGAGCAGCTGTATATTCAAAACATCTGTGATAGATAAAATATTAATAATAATAATCAATGGTAATTGATTATAAACCTAGGAAAAAGGAAAAGGAGCTGAGGTAACATCCAAAACCGGAAACCGGGCAGAAATAAGATAAATAACCAAAAGTAATGTGAGTGAGCCTAAGAAACTAGTGAGAGGTGGAAAAAAGGGAATATTGTTAGTGAAGTTGAGAAAGAAGGGCTAGTTGGCAGATGGGCTGCAGATAGGTACTCGGGTACTCTTATGGGCTAAAGACAAATACTCAGGTAACTTGATGAGCTTCAGACAGGTACTTGGGTACTCTGATGGCCTGGTGACAGGTACTTGGGCACTCTTATGGGCTACAGATTTGTACTCGGGTACTCTGACTGGTATTCCGGTACTTTGAAGGGCAGTGACAGGTACTCAGGTACTTGGGTACTCATATGGACTGTGACAGGTACTCGGGTACTCATATGGACTGTGACAGGTACTCCGGTACTCGGGTACTCACATGGACTGTGACAGGTACTTCTCAGGTATTCATATACAGTGGTGTGAAAAAGTGTTTGCCCCCTTCCTCATTTCCTGTTCCTTTGCATGTTTGTCACACTTAAGTGTTTCGGAACATCAAACCAATTTAAACAATAGTCAAGGACAACACAAGTAAACACAAAATGCAATTTGTAAATGAAGGTGTTTATTATTAAAGGTGAAAAAAAATCCAAACCATCATGGCCCTGTGTGAAAAAGTGATTGCCCCCCTTGTTAAAACATACTATAACTGTGGTTGTCCACACCTGAGTTCAATTTCTCTAGCCACACCCAGGCCTGATTATTGCCATACCTGTTCACAATCAAGGCATCACTTAAATAGGAGCTGCTTGACACAGTAAGGTCCACCAGAAGATCCTTAAAAGCTACACATCATGCCGAGACCCAAAGAAATTCAGGAACAATTGAGAAAGAAAGTAATTGAGATCTATCAGTCTGGAAAAGGTTATAAAGCCATTTCCAAAGCTTTGGGAATCCAGCGAACCACAGTGAGAGCCATTATCCACAAATGGCGAAGACATGGAACAGTGGTGAACCTTCCCAGGAGTGGCCGGCCGCCCAAAATTACCCCAAGAGCGCAGCGACGACTCATCCAAGAGGTCACAAAAGACCCCACAACAACGTCCAAGGAACTGCAGGTCTCACTTGCCTCAGTTAAGGTCAGCGTTCATGCCTCCACCATCAGGAAAAGACTGGGCAAAAATGGCCTGCATGGCAGAGTTCCAAGGAGAAAACCACTGCTGAGCAAAAAGAACATCAAAGCTCCTCTCAATTTCTCCACAACACATCTTGATGATCCCCAAGACTTTTGGGACAACATTCTGTGGACCGATGAGACAAAAGTGGAACTCTTTGGAAGGTGTGTGTCCAAGTATATCTGGCGTAGAAGGAACACTGCATTTCATAAAAAGAACATTATACCAACAGTAAAATATGGTGGTGGTAGTGTGATGGTCTTGGGCTGTTTTGCTGCTTCAGGCCCTGGAAGACTTGCCGTGATAAAAGGAACTATGAATTCTGCTGTCTACCAAGAGATCCTGAAGGAGAATGTCCGACCATCTGTTCGTGTACTCAAGCTGAAACGAACTTGGGTTCTGCAGCAGGACAATGATCCTAAACACACCAGCAAGTCCACCACCTAATGGCTGAAGAAAAACAAAATGAAGACTTTGGAGTGGCCTAGCCAAAGTCCTGACCTGAATCCTATTGAGATGTTGTGGTATGACCTTAAAAAGGCTGTTCATGCTCGAAAACCCTCTAATGTAACTGAATTAGGACAATTCTGCAAAGATGAGTGGGCCAAAATTCCTCCAGGACGCTGTAAAAGCCTCATTGCACATTATCGCAAACGCTTGGTTGCAGTTGTTGCTGCTAAGGGTGGCCCAACCAGTTATTAGGTTTAGGGGGCAATCACTTTTTCACACAGGGCCATGATGGTTTGGATTTTTTTTCACTTTTAATAATAAACACCTTCATTTACAAATTGCATTTTGTGTTTACTTGTGTTGTCCTTGACTATTGTTTAAATTGGTTTGATGTTCCGAAACACTTAAGTGTGACAAACATGCAAAGGAACAGGAAATGAGGAAGGGGGCAAACACTTTTTCACACCACTGTAGACTGTGAAAGGTACTCAGGTACTTTGGTACTCTAATGGACTGTGACAGGTACTCAGGTACTCTTATGGACTGTGACAGGTACTCGTGAACCCTGATGGACTGCGACAGGTACTCAGGTACTCTGATGGACTGCGACAGGTACTCAGGTACTCTGATGGACTGAGACAGGTACTCATGTACCCTGATGGACTGTGACAGGTACTCATATGAACTGTGACATATACTTTGATGGGTGGTGACAGGTCCTCTTTATTGGGGGGGCAATCAGTGTGATTGGTGTACACTGTGAGCGGTAAAGAGATGTTACCGCAACCTCCTTTTCACACATGATCGGTGTGTGAGGAGAAGAACCCGGTAACATCTCGTTACCATGGTTTGTTGACATTTAGGGATTGGCTTTGAAAGGATCACAGCCGATCGTGTGGTAAACAGCCTCCGGCCAAAGGCTTTTTACCAGCATCGGTGATGAGCAGTGTTCCCGGGAACACATCGCCAGAAGCGTGCATGCGCAGCTCAAGATCGCGTGCATGAGCCATGCAACGTGGGGCGGAATCACCTGTGATAAGCCATGATTTCATCACGGCCGATCATGTGGTAAAAAGCCATGCCCAATGGCTGTTCACCCCCCTTGGTGGCGAGCGGTGTCTGCTTGACATGCTGCCACTAGGGATGAGCCGAACACCCCCCCCCCCGGTTCAGTTTGCACTAGAACCTTCAAACGGACCGAAAATTTGTATGAACTTTAGAATCTGATTAAAGTCTATGGGATTCGAACATTTGAAATCAAAAGTGTTAATTTGAAAGGCTAATATGCAAGTTATTGTCCTAAAAAGGGTTTGGGGACATGGCTCCTGCCCCATCAATGCAAATTTTTTTTTTTTAAACTGGCGTTTTTCGGGAGCACTGATTTTAATGATGCTTAAAGTGAAAAAAAAATATTCCTTTAAATATTGTGCCTGGGGGATGTCTATAGTATGCCTGTGAAGTGGCACATGTTTCCTGTGTTTATAACAGTCCCTGCACAAAATGACATTTCTAACGGAAAATAAGTCATTTAAAACTGCTTGCGGTTTTAAAGTAATGTCTGGTTCTGGCAATATGGATGAAAATCATTGAGAAAAATGGCATGGGTAGCCCCCCTGCCACTTACCAGCCCCTTTGGGTCTTGTACAGATATTAAGGGGAACCCCGTACCCAAATTAAAAAAAGGAAAGGCGTGGGGCCCCCAGGCTCTATATACTCATAACAGCAGTATACAGGTGGTGAAAACAAGACAGGGACTGTGTAGGTTTGTTGTATTAAGTAGAATCTGTTTGTAATGTTGAAGTGGTACATTTTTAAAGTGTAGCTCTAGTCAAAAAATCTATTTTTAAGCTTTTTGGAAAACATAGGGAAGGGTTATCATCCCTGTATAATTTTTTTTGCCATCCGTCTATTTTCATCTCCCTTCCTGTTGTCTCCTTTCGTTTGCAAGTAGGAGACGTTTGTAAGTTGGATGTTTCAAAGTCCTATACGCTCTGCAGAAATTTGGGCCTAAGGTGTTGGTGTTGCAACAACACTGTAAGCCCTCAAAGTGACTCTTGGTGGGCGCTGGAACACCCTGCTGTGAACTATTATATCAATAATTGTAATTACAGGATATTGTTGAACAGTGGTAGAAAAATTGGGCCTTTGGTGATGGTGGTGGTGCGACAACACTGTAAGTCCTCACAGTTACTCTCGGTGGGCGCTGGAACAGGCCCTGCTGTGAAATGTTAGATCAAGAATTGTAATTACATGCACCTGTTGAACAGGGGCTGAAAAATTGAGCCTTAGGCACTGGTGCCACAACACTGCAACACCTTCCAGAAACTCTAGTTGGAGAGCAGGAATGAGCCCTGCTGCAAAATATTGCATAAAAAATTGTAATTACACGACCCTGTTAAACAGGGGCTGAAAAATTAGGCCTTAGGCACTGGTGCTGGTGCCACGACACTGCAACCTCTCCCAGATATTCTAGTTGGAGTGCAGGAATAAGCGCTGCTGAAAAGTATTGCATTAAAATTGTAATTGCATGCCCCTGTTAAACAGGGGCTGAAAAATTGGGCCTTAGGCACTGGTGCTGGTGCCATAGCACTGCAACCCCTCATAGATACTCTAGTTGGAGTGCAGGAATGAGTCCTGCTGTAAAGTATTGCATCAAAAATTGTAATCGCATGCCCCTGTTAAACAGGGGCAGAAAAATTGGGCCTTAGCCACTGGTGGCGGCGCCCAGAACCAAAAATGTTCTTCCAAGCTATCAGCAGGATCATTGAGGAGGAAGAGGATAGTCAATCAACATAACAGGATAGTAACTCAGCATCAGCATAGAAAGTCTTGAAGGGATGTGACATTTCAAAAAAAATTATTCGGTTACATCATTTTCAGGTGCTTGGTAGCTAGTGGTGATCCAAGACTGATTCATCTTTATGAAGGTCAGTCAATCAATCAAGTCGGTGGACATGCACACCCTGTGATCAGTTACAAAGCCTTCAGCAGCACTGAATGTGCGTTTCCAAAGAACGCTGGATGCAGGACAGGCCGGTAGCTAAATTGCATACTGTGCAAGCTCTGGCCAGCGATACATCCTCAAGACCTAGTAACCCAGAGGATTTTTGGTGGGAAAAATGTCCAAGTCTGATCTTGCCCCTAGGTATTCCTGCACCATGTAAATCAGACGCAGTCGTTAGTTGCTGGAACCGATCATACCTTGGGGCTGTGGACTAAAAAATTGTCTGAATGCATCGGTCAGACAGCCACCTTCTCCAACGCTCCTTCTGTGACTGACCGAAGCCTCAGCAACACATTGTCCAGGACCAGGAATTTGTAACCTCCCAGTCTCTGGGAACACATTGCACAGACCTTTCTGCAAGGCCTCCCGGAGATATCTCATCCTCTGCTCCCTCGGCAATGGCAAGATAAGGTCCGCAACCATACCCTTGTACTGTGGATCAAGGAGAGTTGCCAGCCAGTAATGATCCCTCTCCTTGATCCAAAGAATACGAGGATCCATCCGCAGGTTTGCAGGATCAGGGAGGCCATGCAGCATAGGTTAGCTGAGGCATTCGGTCCAGAGTCCTCTGGGTCACTAAGGATGACAAGATCTGCAGTCACCTCTTCCCAGCCATGTACAAGTCCACAGGCTTCTTGGGACTGTAAATCATCCCTAAAAGATTGCTGCTGCTGATCCTGAGTGCTCCGCCTCCATGCTGACACAACCCTCCTCTTCCTGTGTAATGGGTGGGACAGCAGGAACACTGTCTGGATAAAGGGGGCCTTGAGAGGCAAGGAAGTCCTCCTCTTCCTTCCTCTGTTCTGCCTCAAGTGCCCTATCCATTATTCCACGCAGTGTGTGCTCCAACAGGTGGACAAAAGGGACAGTGTCATTGATGCATTCACTGTCACTGCTCACCATCCTCATGGCCTCCTCACTGATGTGGGGGGAAAAACATGCTTCCCTGACCCATGTCCTGCTGCCGTAGTCGCACAGGTTCTCATTGATGGCCCTCTGCTGCATGTGCAGCCGCTGCAGCATGGCCAACGTTGAGTTCCACCTGGTGGGCATGTCAGAGATCAGGCGGTTCTTGGGCAGGTTCAACTCCTTTGGGAGCTCAGCCAGCCGAGCACTGGCATTCTATGACCGGCGGAAATGAACACAGACTTTCCTGGCCTGCCTCAGGACATCCTGTAAGCCTGGGTTCCTGCCCAAGAACCGCTGCACCACCAAGTTAAGCACATAGGCCACACAGGGCACATGGGTCAGTTGTCCCTGTCGGAAGGGCGGAAAGGAGGTTGGTGCCATTGTAGCAAACACCATTCCTGGCTTAAGCTAGCATGGTGTCAACCACCTTTCAGCCTGCCCCTGCAGAGCTGACAGAATATCTGCCCCAGTGTGGCTCCTGTCCCCTAAGCACACCAGCGCAAGCACAGCATGGCATTGTTTTGCCTGCATACTTGCATAGCCTCTTGAACGCCTACGGAGCACTGCTGGTTCAGAGGACGAAGCACAGGAAGACGACATGGAGGAAGAAGAGGAGGGGGTGGAGGAGAGAGGTGTGTCACAACCAGTAGTAGCATTTTGGAGGTGTGGTGGCGGAACAACCTCCAACACTACTGCACCTCTGTTGCCTGCATCCTTCCCAGCTGCCAGAAGAGTTACCCAATGTGCCCTGAAAGATAGGTAACGTCATTGTCCATGCCTGCTGGACCATGAGATAGCGGTAATATGCACCTTGCCGCTGACCACCATGTCCAGCGAGGCATGGACATTGCCTTCCACATGCCGGTAGAGAGCCGGAATCACTTTCTGTGAGAAAAAGTGGCGTTTGGGAACCTGCCACTGAGGAACCACACATTTCACAAGCTCACAGAGGGGGCCGAGTCTACCAACTGAAAAGGCAGCAGTGGAAGTGCTAGCAATTTAGCCAAGCTAGCATTCAAATACAGGGCATGTGGATGGCTGGGAGTGAACTTCTTTTGATGGTCCAGCAGCTGGGGCAGCGAAATTTGCCTGGTACAATCAGACGTCGGTGTACTGATAGCAGAGTTCCCGCAAGTACTTGGCTGTGACACACCTAATTCTACACCTTCATTCCTGTCAGTGCAGGTTTCAGAGAGAACTGAAGGTACAGTGGGTTTGGAGATCCCAGCTTATAAGGAGCAAGGAGAGGTCTGCTTTGTTCTTTGGTGTGGGTCTTTGAGGTACGCTTGCCAACGAACTTCATGGCAGGTCAACATCTGTCTGGTCAAGCATGTGGTGCCCAAGCAGCTGATGTTTTGGCCACACGATATACGCTTGAGACATATGCTGCAAATAGCAGCGGTGCGATCTGATGCACTCGTCTCAAAAAAGGCCCACACCAAAAGACTTTTGGAATAATGTGCACATGCAGAGCTCTGTGGTGTGATACAGTCGGTATGCTGCCCTTAAGCTGGCCCCTGGAGGGCAGCCTGCCTCGTTGGAGATGTGCCTCCTCCTCCTACACCTCCTCCTCACTCCTATCAGGCACCCACGTGGAGTCAGAGACCTCATCATCACTGGAACAAACCTGGCAGTATGCTGCAGCTGGTGGAACATGGCTGCCAGATTGCTGTCCTTCTTGAGCATCCCCTCTCTCTGGGCTCACGCTACTGCCTTCCTCTAGCTGGGTATCACCATAAGAGCCTTCAAAATGCTGGACATCCTCCTGGAGCATGTACCCAACACTGTGCTCAAACAGTTCGGGGGACTCCTCAGGAGGACATGGTGGGTCTAGGGAAGGAGTAACTGATGCCATTGAGATGAGGGAAGGGGACGCGTTGGCAGGTGCTTTGCCAGTACCCTGAGCCTGGGTGACAGAGAATGAGGAGGATGAGGGGGGCTTGGTCATCCACTCTACCAAGTCTTCAGCATGTTGCGGCTCAACACGTCCAGCTGCCGAAAAATAAGGACAAGCGTGTCCCATGGCACGTTCTGATGAGGATGCACTGTTTCCACGATCAGCACTGTTTCCTCAAGACACAGAGCCTGCTTGCCCTCTTTTATTGGCTCGTGACTGTCTGCCTCTCCTTGTTGACCTTCCAGACATACTAATGGCCTGCAGAGAGATGAGAACACCAGCAATTGGGGTAGCTTTAGTTGCACACTGAGCAGATGGCACAGTACGCCGACTGTAATTACAGCAGCTGCCTGCCTGTGGTATAGGATCTGAAGAACACAAGCAATTGGGATTGCTTCAGGTGTACACTGTGCAGGGGCACAATACACCGACTGTAACTGCTGCAGCTGCCTGTGGTATAGGACCAGAACAACACCAGCAATTGGGGGTAGCTTCAGGTATATACTGTGCAGGGGGAACAATACACCATCTGTAACTGCTACAGTTGCTTGTGGTATAAGAACAGAACAACCAGAAATTGGGGGTAGCTTCAGGTGCATACTGTGCACGGGGCACAATACACTGACTGTAACTGCTGCAGATGCCTGTGGTATAGGACCAGGACAACACCAGCAATTGGGGTAGCTTCAGGTGTACACTGTGCAGGGGGCACAATACACCGACTGCGCTAGGTTCAATAACAAGAAATGTAGACACTGTCCCTGCCTATCCTTCTCTCTATGAATGCCGCAACACGCTACACAAGGCCGCTGTGCAGGTAGCCTTATATAGTGTGGGTGGTGTACTAAACCCCCTGAGCTATAATTGGCCACAGGCATCCTGGCTGTGGCCATATATGGCTCTCCTCGCTGCCGGCGCTGTGATTGGCCAAGCATGCAGGTCACAATGCATGCTTGGCCAATCATCAGCAGCAATGCATTGCGATGCCGCGAACGGGACACAAAGAGAGAGCCGCACTGCCTGGCCGTCATATGATGGCCGGAGGGCGGCAAGTGGTTAAGGGGAACCCCGCACCAAAATTGAAAAAATAAATTGAGGTCCCTCCAAAGTCCAAAACAGGCCTGTCTGATCTGGTATGATATTAAGGGGAACCCTGTGCCAAAATTATTAAAAAAAAATGGCTTTGGGGTCCCCCCAAAATCCATACCAGACCCTTTCTTGAGCATGTAACCTGGCAGGCCACAGGAAAAGGGAGGGTCAAGAGAGCGCCCCCCTCCTGAACCATACTAGACCACATGCCCACAACATGAGGACGGTGTTTGGGGCCCCCCAGAACACCTTGTCCCCATGTTGAAGCCTTGCCCAGCAGTTGTGTGGGTCTGCAGGCGGGGCTTATCACAATCTGGAAGCCCCATTTACCAAGGGGACTCCCAGATCCAACCCTCCCTATATAAATGGGTATTGGGTACATTGTACCCCTACACATTCACCAAAAAAAGTGTAAAAAAGTAAAAATTATAGTAGACAGTTTGGGACAACTCCTTTATTAAAATAAATGTCCATTCATCTTTGATCACAGGCCCAAGAAAAAAAACATAAAAAGGGTGACCTCGCCCCCTTCTGACATCATGTGATGTCATGTAATGTCAGAGGGGGCGAGGTCACCCATATACATCACAGGGTGGCCTCGCCCTCAGCTAAATAACAGCTGTCATCTCTAAAAGGCTGCACTTTTTTTTTTTTTTTTCTTTGGTCATCAGCACTGTGTTTAACGATGAATGGACATCGTGGGACTTTATTAAAAAAAAAAGGAATTGTTCAAAACTATCTACTGTCATGTTTACCTTTTTGACACTTTTTGGTGAATGTGTTGGGGTACAATGTACCCGATACCCATTCCCATGGGGGGGATCTGAGGGTCTCCTTGGTAAAGAGGGCTTCCATATTCTGATAAGCCCCCCACCCGCAGATCCCCACAACCACTGGGAAAGGGTTGTGGGGAAGAGGCCTGAAGGGCCTGGTATGAATTTTGGGGGACCCCCACGCATTTTTTCTTACATTTTGGTGTGGGATTCCCCTTAATATTCATAACCCATGTCATTTTTTTCAATGATTTTTACCTATGTTGCTGGGATCAGGCAATACATTACAGCCGCAAGCAGCTTTAAATTAAAATTTTTCCTTTAGAAATGTCGTTTTGCTGCTCTCATTCATAAAACTGTGTATGTCCGCTATGTAAGCAGTCCTACATAGTGTGGGGTGTGGACTTCCCCTGAGCCATGATTGGCCAAAGGCACCCTTTCTTTGGCCAATCATTGCTCTCACAGCACAGCCCGCTGTGATTGGCCAAAGCATGCAGGTTGCCATGCTCTTTGCCACGTGACCGGCTGTGTCCAATCACAGCCGGTCACAGAATGTAAACAAACCGCGATAACGAGATGTTACCGGGTTCTCCCCCTCACACACTGATCGCACGTGAGAAGGAGATTGCGGTAACATCTCGTTACCGCCTAGTATACACCAACCACACTGATTACTACCCCCCAATAAAGAGGACCTGTCACCACCCATCAAAGTACCTGTCACCACCCATCTGAGTATCTGAGTACCTGTCCCAGCCCATCTGAGTACCCGAGTACCTGTCCCAGCCCATCTGAGTACCCGGGCACCTGAGTACCTGTCACAGTCCATCTGAGTACCCGAGTACCTGAGTACCTGTCAGCCCATCTGAGTACCCGAGTACCTGAGTACCTGTCAGCCCATCTAAGTACCTGAGTACCTGTCACAGCCCATCTGAGTACCGGAGTACCTGAGTACCTGTCACAGTCCATCTGAGTATCCGAGTACCTGCCCCAGCCCATCTGAGTACCCGAGTACCTGTCCCAGCCCATCTGAGTACCTGAGTACCTGTCAGCCCATCTGAGTACCCAGGTACCTGAATACCTGTCACAGCCCATCTGAGTACCTGGGTACCTGAGTACCTGTCACAGCCCATCTGAGTACCGGAGTACCTGAGTACCTATCACAGTCCATCTGAGTATCCGAGTACTTGAGTACCTGTCAGCCTATCTGAGTACCTGAGTACCTGTCACAGCCCACCTGAGTACCCGAGTACCTGAGTACCTGTCAGCCTATCTGAGTACCTGTCACAGAACATCTGAGTACCTGAGTACCTGTTACAGTCCATCTGAGTATCCGAGTACCTGTCACAGAACATCTGAGTACCTGAGTACCTGTTACAGTCCATCTGAGTATCCGAGTACCTGAGTACCTGTCAGCCCATCTGAGTACCCAAGTACCTGAGTACCTGTCCTAGCCCATCTGAGTACCCAAGTACCTGCCCCAGCCCATCTGAGTACCCGAGTACCTGAGTACCTGTCACAGCCCATCCGAGTACTCAAGTACCTGAGTACCTGTCACAGCCCATCTGAGTACCCGAATACCTGTCACAACCCATCTGAGTACCTGAGTACCTGTCACAGTCCATCTGATTACCCGAGTACCTGAGTACCTGTCACAGCCCATCTGAGTACCTGAGTACCTGTCACAGTTCATCTGAGCACCTGAGTACCTGTCACAGTCTATCTGAGTACCTATCACAGTTCATCTGAGTACCCGAATACCTGTCACAGTCCATCGGGGTACCCAAGTACCTGTCACCAGCCTGTCAGAGTATCCGAGTACCTGTCACCAGCCCGTCGGAGTAATGGAGTACCTGTCACCAGCCCGTCGGAGTAACAGAATACCTGTCACCAGCCCATCGGAGTAACAGAGTACCTATTTGCAGCCCATGCCTCAGAATACACGTTGAGATATTTGCTTTCCAAAATGGGGTAATTTTGGGGGTAATTCCATTGTCCTGGTGCTCCAGGACCTTCAAAAGTGTGATAGGTAGGAATGAAATGAGATGTGTAATTTATGCCCCTATTACGCCTGAAGGTACTACTTCAATGTTGGACCTCTGTATATGGCCAGGCTGTGTAAAAGCCATTAATGTCTAAACCACTGGCAACAAAAGTAAAAGTGGCCCAGTCCTCAACGGGAGGGGATCATGCTCTGCTTCATTATGTCACAGTACATGCTGGCATTCATGATTCCCTCAATGAACTGTAGCTCCCCAGTGCCAGGAGCACTCATGCAGCCCCAGACCATGACACTCTCACCACCATGCTTGACTGTAGGCAAAACAGACTTGTCTTTGTACTCCTCACCTGGTTGCCACCACACATGCTTGACACCATCTGAACCAAATAATTTTATCTTGGTTTCATCAGACTACAGGACATGGTTCCAGTAATCAATGTCCTTAGTCTGCTTGTCTTCATCAAACTGTTTGCGGGCTTTCTTGTGCATAATCTTTGCAAGACTTCCGTCTCGGATGACAGCCATGTAGACCAATTTGATGCAGTGTGCAGCGTCTGGTCTGAGCACTGACAGGCTGACCCCCACCCCATTCAACCTCTGCAGCAATTCTGGCAGCACTCATACATCTATTTCCCAAAGACAACCTCTGGATATGATGCTGAACACATGCACTCAACTTGTTTGGTTCGACCATGACAAAGCCTGTTCTGAGTAGAACCTGTTCTGTTAAATCACTGTATGGTCTTGGTCACTGTGCTGCAGCTCAGTTTCAGGGTCTTGGCAATCTTCTTATAGCCTAGGCCCTAGGCCATCTTTATATACAGCAACAGTTCTTTTTTTCATATCCTCAGAGAGTTCTTTGCCATGAGGTGCCATTTTTATTTCAATAGATTTTTATTGAAAGAATAAACATAAAGACAATAAAAAAAAACACTGTGCACCTTACTCAATAGTATTACATAGTATATTAGAGTATCGCTTAGTCAGAACATGAACCCAGAGAAATATTGAGCTTGAACAAACAGTTTAAGCTATCTGGTGGATAACATGTAGATTTTTAGTTAAGAATAACCAACGAAAAAGCCTCTCCATAGATGTACGACCTATGGTTCCGAGGAACCCGTCTATTGACTGTGAGGTTGAGCCTCTTGGGCCTAGCACCCCAAAAGGGATCTTGCTGTGCCAGAGCCCATAAGACCCAACCTAGCCCACTAACTGGGACCTATGCTACATCTTCTTATGATACATCTTCTTAAAAAAGAAAACAAGAAAAAAAATGAAAAAAAAAACACTTCAGCAAACAGAACTGAGTATAGAGGTTTATGATCTTAATGGGGGTTTAAGCCTCCCGGTGTACCCAAAATAAACTAGATAAGAAGAAGAAAGATGAGAAAAAAAAAAGAAGGAAAGAAAAGAAAAAGAAAAGGAAATAGAGAAAAGATAGCTAAGATGGAAGCGGGCCTCTCTTGCCCCTCAACAAACTGGAGTCCCTGAACAAGGTAAACATTTAGAGGTATAATTGATCCACGGATCCCATATCGCTGTATGTTTGTCTAGCTTATCAAGGAAAATGCTTACAGTTTTTTCCTGAACCATGATCCAAGAAATTTTCCTTTTAACCATTCTTAGGGAGACCGTCGGTGTTTTCCAGGCCCTGGCTATAGTGAGTTTAGTTCCCACCAGGATAAATCTAATGAGTTGTTGCGTCAATTTCGGGATTCCTTGTAAGGGAAAGTTGAGTAAAGCTATTTGAGGTGTTTTATGAATGGGGGAGGTAGTGATCTTCCGAATAATGTGGAAAACCTTATTCCATAAAGACCTAATTTTCGGACAATCCCACCATATGTGTAACATAGACCCTATATGGCCACAATCACGGAAACAAAGGGGAGAGGCATTCGGATAAATTTTTGCTAATCTCAGAGGTACCATGTACCATCTCATAAGAATCTTTAAGTTAGCTTCTATGAGAGTTGCATTTAGAAAGCCTTTGAAGGCCTTGAGAGACGCCTTATGCCACTCCTCTAAGGACCATTGTTGTTGTAGATCTGTTTCCCATTCTCGCATAAACAGTGTTTTACTTTCCACCCTTGTAAGAGTGCGATAGATCACAGATATCCCTCCCTTCTGCTCCATGGCTTGACCACACCAAAGTTCGTATTCAGTGATGAAAAGAGGGGGGGTCAGTAGGATGCCTTAAAGACTGTAGAAAATGGTTAATTTGATTAAAGCGGAATATTTCAGTATCTGGCAGGTGATGCTTTTTAATATAGTGTTTCAAAGAGAAAGGACCAGAGGGCGATAGAAAGTGGCCAATCCTATACAATCCTTTATCTAGCCACCAACGGAAGGCCTTAATATCCTGCCCAGGAAGGAAGAGGGGATTCCTGAACATGTGGGAGAGCGGTTTCCAATGTGAAATAAGAAATTGATTATTTTTCAACGAGTCCCAAAGGGTGATGGAATGGGAGAGAGTAGGCGCCATAACTGCTGGTCTGGACTTCGGAACGCACCATAGGAGATAATCCAGGGTGCAGTTAGGGACCGCCTGCCTCTCCATATGAACCCAATCTGGCTGGGATGTTTTAAAGTAGAGAGTAGACAATTGGGAAATTTGCGCTGCCTGATAATACGAAAGGATGTTCGGGACCCCCAGACCCCCTTGATTTCTATGACGAAAAAGCGTGTCTTTAGAGATTCTGTGACCCTTGGAACCCCAAATAAATTTTAGGATCCTGGACTGGAAACTACGTATGCGGTCCTTCGGGACAGGGATGGGTAATGACCTGAAGAGATACAGTATTCGTGGGAGGAGTGTCATTTTGACCGAGTTTATCCTGCCCAACCAGGATAACTTAAGGGTATCTCAGAAGGCCAGATCTTCCTCCAGTTTGCGGAATATCGGGGGAAATTAGTTGAGTACAGTTTGTCAATTGAAGCGGTAAGGTGAATCCCTAGATAAGGAATGTTTGAATCTGACCATTCGAAACGGAAGTTATGTTTAAGTTGGGAGACCAATGTGGGTGGAAGGTTGATATTAGGCACTAAAGACTTGATATAATTGACCCTTAACCCAGAGATATCGCCAAAATCATTAAGGAGTTTGCAAATTACTGGGAGCGAGGTAGTCGGTGAGGAGATGAAAAGCAAAACATCATCAGCAAATAGAGCACACTTGTGAATTTTCGGTCCACATCTAATACCCTTAATGTCAGGGTTCGCTCTAATTGATATAGCAAGTGTTTCAATGACCATGGCGAAAATCAATGGAGACAAGGGGCAGCCCTGCCTTGTGCCCCTACGTATAGAGAAGGGGCTCGAGAAATAACCCTGCATCTTTATTCGAGCTTCTGGGGTCGAATAAAGAGCGTGAATGATGTTCATGAAGGATTGTCCAAATCCCCACCTTTCAAGAGTGGGGAACAGGAATGACCAGGATACCGAGTCAAACGCCTTCATTAGATCTAATGAGAGGAGGCATCCCTGTTGAGGGGGACCCCCGTCCCACTGGGACTGCAACAGTGAGATTATGTCTATTGCCCTCCTAATTTGATCCGGGCCTTGTCTCCCCGGGATAAAACCCACTTGGTCAGCATGCACGTATTGGTTAATGAATTTAGAAAGACGATTAGCCAAGAGTTTAGTTAAGATTTTAAGATCGTTGTTGATCAAAGATATGGGTCTATAATTAGACACGCTACTAGGGTCTTTACCAGGTTTTGGGATAACCGTAACAAAAGCTGAATTGAGGGCCTTATCCAGAGGAGAGCCAGATCTAAGGTGATTAAAAAACCGAGCAAGATACGGGGCTAGAGTTTGCGAGAAGTGCTTATAATAAGGCACAGAGAATCCGTCGGGTCCTGGTGCCGAATTTGACTTAAGGTCCTTAATTACCCCTTCTATTTCCTCTGCAGAAATAGGGGCCTCTAAATCGTCCCTATGGTGATCCTTCAGTGTGGGGATCTGAATCGATTGTAAAAATGAATGAATGGCGTCGGAACGTGTGCAACTATCTGTATTACCGTAAAGGGAGAGATAAAAATCCTGAAATGCATCTAAAATTTTAGGGGGATTCTGGGATAGTGAACCATCAGCCATTCTGATTTTTGGGAGTGAAAATAATTTGGTTTTAGGGGTAAGACGTCTAGCGAGTCGGGTACCAAAACTATTAGTATGTTGATAATGGCGTCCTCCTTCACATCTGAGTTCTTTTTCTGCTACCGCTGTAAGAGCAAGGTTTAATGCATTACGGGCTACGTCCAGTTTGTCTGCAGAGAGTTGTGTGGGGTTAGCTTTATGACTTTTACTCAGGGAAGAAAATTCCCTTTCCAGTTTGAGTATTTCTAACTTACGAGCCTTGCGTAATCTGGTAGAAATTTGGATAAGGACGCCCCTTATGGTGGCCTTATGAGCTGCCCATAGCGTTGACGGGGAAATGTCTTCCACATCGCTGCGGAGGAAGTAATCTTGTATATGTTGTGCTATTTCCGTGACATGTACAGGATTGCTGAGAATGGAGGCATTTAAACGCCAATGAAACTCGGATGGGGGGGTCGAACCCCCCTGAATGGAAAGCAGGACCATGGAATGGTCCGAGTAAGCAGAGTCCCTAATGGAGGACCGACGCACTAATGGGATATGTTGTTGGAGGATAAAGAAGTGATCAATTCTTGCAAAGGTTTGGTGAGGACTAGAATAATGAGTATAATCCCGAACCCTGGGATTAAGTTCCCTCCAGGCTTCGATCAGACCATAGTGATATAATTGTCTGGCTACCTTTAGGCTCTGCTTAGTCGGACGAACCCTGTCCCTTCCGGGAGGGCGTGTTTTGTCTACCCCAGAGTCGAGGGCTAAATTAGAATCACCCCCATAAATGACTATTCCTTCCGTCAGTGTAGACAAGGTGTTAAGCATGGATTGGAAAAACTGTGCCTGCCCCTTGTTGGGAGCATAGTATGAGATAAGAGAGTAAATTTGTTCTTCAATAATAATTTTAAGAAGAATAAATCTGCCGCCCGGGTCCTTCCATTCAGAAACCAAAGAAAATTTAACTCTGCCCGAAAAAAACAGACCAACCCCCTTGGTCTTGTTGTCAGAATTGGCTAAATAAAACTTGGGGAATTTTGCGTGGATGAAAGAGGGTTGATAAGATTTTGGGAAATGTGTTTCTTGTAAAAAGAGGATGTCAATTTTTTGGGAGTGACAATGTTGGAAAATTTTCTTACGTTTGATGGGGGAATTCAGACCTTGCACATTATGGGATGCTAGGCGCAATACAGGTTTGTGGTGTGGGATGTCAGCCATGGAGCAGAAAGGAACAGAAGGCAGGGATACCCTTGTGACCTACCCTCTCGCTGGTGACCAGTTGTATACATCGAGGATCCAAGAGAGACTCCCAAATATCCAGATGAGATGCTAGGGAAAGAGAGACCGCTTCATAAGCTATATTAGGGAGAGAAAAGAAGAGAAAGAAGAAAATGAAATAGAGAAAAGAAAAAAACAAAAAAGACATAAGTTTCCCAGGTGGGGGATAATAGCAATTCCGCCCACCGAAGGAAACCAACATTTCTATCCTCACAACGGAGGAGACGTCCAGACTGGATGACACAGACCCCTCAGGAACTGTCCCACCCAGAAAGGAAAGAGTGCTCAGGGAGAACGTCCCGGCCCCCCCTGCTCTCACCTAAAGGCAAGATATATGAAAATTCCACAGATAAAACTGAACACCTAAAACAAGACATAGCTAATGGATGTGATATATAACTTGCACACATCACAAGTAATGGAATGGGGGCAAAATGAGTGAATGCAATTAACCAAAAGTTTTGAAACAATAGAACCTGGTAAGGTTCGGACTCCAAAATAGAAGGAAAAGGAGTCCCACAGAAAAATAAATTTTCGGAACCCAAAATAGGACTACGTCATCATCATGGAGGAAGTCCGTCTTTAGCTTTCTTGTGTTTGGGGGAGATCCAGAGTGAAGTAAGAGGGCTGGAAGGCGGAGGGCGTTTGGCCATCCCAGAGGAAGTGGTCTGCATGGGGGATGGTGGATCCGATGGGATAAGGCCGAGCTTGCGGAGCAGTAGTTCTCCTTCATGGAGTGAGTTGAAGCGGAAAGGTTTACCATCAAAGTCAAATTTTAAGCCGAACGGGAATAGCCACCAGTACTTAATGTTCTTCTGAGACAGGATCGTCAATAAAGGTTTCAGGGATCGCCTTTTTTGGATGGTGAAGGGAGAAATATCAGCGTATAGTTGAATTGGGTGACCCATAATTTGAAGCTGGGGCGATAACCGGGCTTTCTTCATCACCTCTTCTTTAACACTATAGTAGTGCGGCTTAACCACTATATCGCGTGGGAGTCCATCTTGGCGGGGGGGACCCAGGGCTCTGTGAGCGCGATCCAATTCCAGTCTGTGAGATCTGATATCAGGAATGAGGGATTTTATGAGTGAATGGACAGCGTCATGTACATCTGTTACCGATTCAGGGAGCCCCCTGATGCGGAAATTAAGTCTGTGGGATCTATTTTCCAAATCGTCGATTTTGGCGTAAGCCCCCTCAAGTTGTTCGTGTAGTTCCTGAAAACGATCGGAATTCTGGTTCACTCGATCGATCGTGGCATCCATTTTATTTTCAATACTTTCAATGCGGGAGCCCAGCATTTGGAGATCAGATTTTATGTCAGAAGTAATTCTAGACGCTGTCTGCGCTAGCCCCTTATCAAGCAGCTCTGCAAATTTGGAGAACATAGAGGACATATCCTGAGACTGAGGGGACTGGGGTGAGTGAGGGATGAGCTGTGCTGCTTCCGTGAAGGCCTCTGCAAGTTGTGGTCTGTGGGCTCCCTCAGGAGATAAGCAATGGATGTCCTCCAAAGTCTGCTGAATCAGCGATATGGTGGATGCAGGGGATTGTGGACCTCCCTTGATGGGAAGGGTGAGATCCCCTCCACATACCTCGTTGTGGAGTCTGTCCCGCCAGGGCGACAATCCCCTCGTGTCTGCGAGGGCCTCGTGAGGCGATCGCTCCGCCGCCATCTTAGGTGAGCCGTCCGCTCTGGGGAGGCTAGCGAGACGGGTGTTCAGCCCTCTCCTCGCCTTTCCTTTTGGCATCCGTTCGAGCCCCTACGATGTTGGATACCTTCGTTATCCTTTTCGCTCTTATTTACGGCGGTGTTCAGCCGCTAAGAGAGCGATGAGGCCGGGACGTTGCGGAGCCCTGTGTTCAGGTGGCCATCACAGGGCGCCGCGCATGCGCACTGAGGTGCCATTTTGAACTTCGGGTGACTAGTATGAGAGTGTGAGAGTGATAACACTAAATTTAACACACCCGGTCCGGTCCCCATTCATACCTGAGACCTTGTAACATGAACGAGTCACATGACACCGGGGAGGGAAATTGGCTAATTGGGCCCAAATTGGACATTTTTACTTGAGTTTACTCACTTTAGTTGCCAATGGTTTAGACATTAATGGCTGTGTACTGAGTTATTTTGAGGGGAAAGATAATGTACACTGTTATACAAGCTGTACACTCACTACTTTACATTGTAGCAAAGTGTAATTTCTTCAGTGCTGTCACATGAAAAGATATAATAAAATATTTACAAAAATGTGAGGGGTGTACTCACTTTTGTGAAATACTGTAGATAAAAGTCAATGAAAAAAATCAGCATGAGTTCCCCCAGTCTATACTAGGTCTGGTATGGATTTTAAGGGGAACTCTATGCCTAAAGCACCTTGTACACGTGTTGATGGGGACAATGGTTTCATCCCCATAACCCTTGCCCGATGGTTGTGGGGCTCTGTGGGCGAGGGCTTATTGTAAAAAAGTAAAAATCGCACTGCATTTTTTGACAATTTATTAAAAAAGAAAAATTGTCCTGCGATGTCCATCATTCTTCAATCAAGCTGCCCGACGGACCCAAAAAATAGAAAAAAAAATCAAAATACTCCACCCTCATGGGAAGGCTCCCACTCAACTGCTGTCTTTTCGCTTTGACTGCTCTTATATAGGCAAGGGCAGGTCTACTTGCTGATGTAACCGGATGACCCCGCTCTTGCCTATATAAAAACTGTCACAGCCAAGAGACAGCAGTCAGCAGGGCACCTCCCATTGAAGCAGAGTTTTTTTTCTATTTTTCGGGTCCCTCATGCGGCATGATTGAAGATGGATGGACATCGCAGGAAACTTTTATTTCTTTTTTAATAAAGGAATTGTGAACTGTGGATTGTGTTTTTTTTACTTCTTGACACTTTTTTTGGTAAATGGGTAGGGGTACAATGACAGGATACGGGGGCCCCCTTGTTAAAGGGTGCTTCCAGATTTTCCGATAAGCCTCCCACCCGCAGACCCCACAACCACCGGGCCAGGGTTGTGGGGATGAAGCACTTGTCCCAATCAACATGGGGACAAGTGACCTGGTATATTTGATAAGGGTCTGGTATGGATTTTGGGGGGACCCCACGCCAATTTTTTATTACATTTTGGAGTGGAGTTTTCCCTAAAATCTATGCCAGACCCAAAGGGATCCCACACCATTTTTTATTTTTTATTTTGCTGTGGAGTTCTCTTTAAAATCTACACCAGACCCAAAGGGCCTGGTATGGATTGAGGGAACCCATTCTGTTTTTCTCTTAATTCCGTCATTGGGTTCCCCTTAACCACTTTGATACACTGTATTATAGTACACTGCACTACATACCCTGCACTGTATTGTACTGTATATACTACACTGACTGCATTATATACTCTGAGCAGTATATATACTATAAAGACTGCATATATACTGTGAATTGCAGTATATATACTATACGGTCTGCACTATATACTCTGCAAAAATTGGGCCTTAGGTGTTGGTATTGCCAGAACACTATGACCCCTCACAGTTACACTTGTTGGGAGTAGGAACGTGACCTGCTGTTAAATATTATTTTCAAAAATTGTGATTACATGTGCCGGGCAAATAGGTGCAGAAAAATTGGGCCTTGGGTGTTGGTGATGCCAGAACACTGTGACCCCTCACAGTTACTCTTGTTGGGTGTAGGAATGGACCCTACTGTTAAAGATTAGTTAAAAAATTGAAATGACATGCCCCAGTTAAGCAGGGGCAGAAAAATTTGGCCTTGGGTGTTGGTGGTGCCTTAAACAAAAAATATTGTTGGAAGCTAGCATCATTAAGATTCAGGAGAAATAGTATAGGCAGCATAGGCAGTCTTCAAGGGATCCCAGATCCCTAGCAAATTCAATCTGTTACATCAGCATCAGGGGCTTGATAGCTGCTGAACCAGGACTGATTCTTTTTTTTATAAATGTGAGCTTATCAATGGAGTCTGTGGACAGGTGCACTCTTTGATCCATTACAAACCCTCCAGCAGTATTGAATGTGTGTTCAGAAAGTACACTGGATGCAGGACAGGCCAGGAGCTCAATTGCATATTGAGCAAGTTCTAGCCAGTGGTCCATCCTCATGACCCAGTAACCCAGGGGATGCTCTGTTGGAAAGGTCTCCAAGTCTGCTCTTGCCCCTAGATATTCCTGCACCATACAATGCAGACACTGCCAACCGGTTGCTTGAACCTCTCAGCCCTGGGCGCTAAGGATTGAAAAATTGTTTAAAGGTATCAGTCAGCCGGCCACCTTCTCCTCCACTCTTCCTCTGACCGAAAAAAGCCTCAGAAACACATTGTCCAGCACCAGGAAATGGTAACCTCCCAGGGTCTGGAAAGGCTTTACACAAACCTTTCTTCAAGGCCTCCTGAAAATGTTTCATCCTCTTCTCCCTCTGTGAAGGCAGGGTTCTGCAACGTAACCCTTGTAACATGGATTAAGAAGGGTTGCCAGCTAGTAATGATCCCTCTCCTTAATACTACAAATCCTAGAGTCCTTTCACAGGCTTTGCAGAATCAGGGAGCCCATCTGGGTCACTGAGGATGACATTGTCAGGAACTACCTCCTCCCAGCCACGTACAACACCTTGGGTTTCTCTGGACTGAAAACCATTCCTTTGAAAACCATCCCTTGAAGACTGCTGCTTATTATCCTCCACATCCATGCTGACACAATCCTCCTCTTCTCCCTGTGTGTTTGGGGGCCCAGCAGTAATGATATCTTCATAAAGGGGGCATTGAGAGGAAAGGAAGTCCTCCTCTTCGTCACGCTGTTCTGCCTCAAGTGCCCTGTCTATGATTCCAGGAAGCATGTTCTTCAGCAGGAAGACTAGAGGGACAGTGTCACTGATGCATGCATTGTCGCCTCTCACCATCCTTGTGGCCTCCTCAAATAGTGGAGGCCGTTTCAGGAAGCCACAAGAAGCCAAGCTCCCCTGAGCTTGTCCTGGTGCTATACTCACACAGATACCCATTTATGGCCCTCTGCTGTGTGTGCAGCTGCTGCAGCATTGTGAATGTTGAGTTACAGCTGGTGGGCATGTCACAAATGAGGAGGTTGGTGAACAGGTTGAATTTGCGTTGAATGTCAGCCAGCCGAGCAATGGCATTGTATGACCATCGGAAATGCCCACATGCTTTTCTGGCCTGCCTCAGAAGTTCCTGTAAGCCTGGGTACCTAGTCAAGGAACTCTGCACCACCAAATTCAGGAGGTGTGCCAAGCATGGAACATGGGTGAAGTGTCCCTGTCCGAGGACAGACAGAAGGTTGGTGCCATTGTCACATACAACCATTCCTGGCTCAAGCTGCCATGGTGTCAACCAGCTCTGAGCCTGCCCCTGCAGAGCTGACATAATCTCTGCACCAGTGTTGCTACTGTCCCCTAGGCAGACCAACTGAAACACTGCATGGCATCTTTTAGCCTGACTGCTTGCATAGGCACTTGAACACTTTCAGAGCACTTCTAGTTCAGAGGACAATTCTGCGGAAGAGGCCATAGAGGAAGAAGAAAAGGAGGGGTGGAGCAGAGAGAAGTGGCAGAATCACCACCAGCTTTTTAAAGGCGTGGTGACGCAACAAGCTCCAGCACTGAACCCTGTCCCGTATCCTTCCCAGCTGCCAACAGAGTTACCCAGAGTGCCGTGAAGGAAAGGTAACATCCCTGACCATGCCTGTTGGGACATGAGTCAGAGGTAATATGAATCTTGCTGCTGACCGCCTTGTCCAACAAGGCAATGCAACTTTACAAAGATGGAAAAGGATATAAAAAGGGTTCCAAAGCCTTGAACATGCCAGTTAGTACTGCCCAATCACATAATAAGAAGGGAAAAATGTGGGTATCTCTTGATAGCAAGTCATGGTCAGGTAGATCAAGAAAGATCTCAGCAACAACTGTCACAGCAACTGTTTGGGATACAAAGAAAAACCCCCAGGTAACCTCAGGAGAAATACAGGCTGCTCTACAAAAAGACAGTGTGGTTGTTTTTAAGGAGCACAATTCAATGACACTTGAACAAAAAAGAGCTGCATGAGCTGCCAGAAGGAAACCTTTACTGTGCCAATGCCACAAAAAATCCAATGAGGCATTTCAAGCTGTTGTTGGGCATATTGTAATCAGGTTTTTTTGTGGAACTTGTAAAGTAAAGGTTTTAATGACTGAATGAATGGATGAATGAATGAATAACTTGTATAGTGCTAGATATGCAAACTAAATCACCTCAGGACGCTTTTGCCGCCAGTGTCCATCTGGGTTTTCAGAAGAGATGGGTCTTGAGCTTCTTCCTGAAGGCCAGTTTTCTTCCAAGTGGATGTCCATGGGTAGATCATTCCATAGCCATGGTCCTTGGACTGCGAACCTTCATTCACCTTTTAATTTATAACAGGTCTTGGGGATGTGGAGGAGGTTCTGGTTAGTTGACTGGAGACTGCAACCTGGGGTGTATTGCTTTATTTTGTTGCAGAGGTATTGCTGGGCTTTTCCTTGTATACATTTGTGAGTGAGACAGAGGGTCTTGAATGTAACTTGATCCTTCATGGCTAGCCAATGGAGGGTCCTCAGGGACGGGGTGATTGATTCCCATGTTTTTTGTGTTTCTTCGTATCCTGAGCAATTCTTCCGCCAGTTGTGGCGGCAATCTTTCTTGGTCTACCTGACCTTGGCTTGTTATCAAAAAAGCCCTGAATTTTCCACTTCTTACTAAGTTATTAAACAATACTGACTGGCATATTCTAGGCTTTGGGTATCTTTTTATATCCTTTTCCATCTTTATAAAATTTCATTACCTTGTTACACAGGCCTTTTGACTGTTCTTTTTTACCTCCTCATGGCTCGGTGTCTAGCCTGCTTAGTGCATCTATGTGACAGCTTTAAAAAGCCATGGATGTGGAAAAAAAAACCTTTATTTGCCATTTTAACCTGTGTGTGCCACCTTCTGTGTCTGCACCAAGGCCAAACATTCCAGGGTATGTAAACTTTTTATCATGGCCATTTGGGTGATTTCTATTATCATTATGATTTAAAAAGTATCCAAAAAAACTATGTGATAATAAATTGCTTCATGTAATTGCTATCCTTAACCACTTGCTGCCCGCCCACTGTCAAATGACATCTGGGTGATGCGGCTCTCGTTCTGGGTGGACATCATATGACGGCATCCCAGAATGATCACTCTCATGCGCCACAGGGGGCACACAGCAATCGTCTGTTGCTAGGACACGGCACAACCCCGATCTGTGTAAAGAGCCATGGCCACGGCTCTTTAATCATGTGATCGGCTGTGTCCAATCACAGCCGGTCACATGAAAACACGAAGATGCCAGTAATTGGCGCTCCTCGCCGCACACTGACAGAGTGTGAGAAGAGGAGGGCCGATCAGAGGCATCTCCTTACAGGGGACAGCTAGGTATGTAATCATGGCACTGATCATCAGTGCCCTGATAATAATTAAGTGCCCATCAGTTCCAGCAATGATTGCCCACCACTGCCAGCAATCAGAGGCAACCATTGCCCACAACTGGCAGCAATCAATGCCCACAAGTTCCAGCAATCAGTGGCCATTAGTGATGCCAGTCAATGCAGCTATCAGTGCTGTCTATCAATGCCCATCACTGCTGCCCATCAATGCTCATCACTTCTGCCGATCAATGCCAGCCATCAATGCCATCAGTGCCGCCCACCAGTGCTGCCTATCTGTGCCCACCAGTTCCGCCAGTTCAGTGCTCATCAGTGTCATATACAGTCAGGTCCATAAATATTGGGACATCAACACAATTCTAATCGTTTTGTCTATATACACCACCACAAGGGATTTGAAATGAAACAAACAAGATGTGCTTTAACTGCAGACTTTCAGATTTAATTTGAGGGTATTTACATCCACATCAGGTGAACGGTGTAGGAATTACAACAGTTTGTATATGTTCCTCACACTTTTTAAGGGACCAAAAGTAATGGGACAATTGGCTGTTCAGCTGTTCCATGGCCAGGTGTGTGTTAATCCTTCATTATCCCATTTACAAGGAGCAGATAAAAGATCCAGAGTTCATTTCAAGTGTGCTATTTGCATTTGGAATCTGTTGCTGTGAACTCTCATTATGAGATTCAAAGAGCTGTCACTATCAGTGAAGCAAGCCATCATTAGGCTGAAAAAACAAAACAAACCCATCAGAGAGATAGCAAAAACATTAGGTGTGGCCAAATCAACTGTTTGGAACATCCTTAAAAAGAAAGAACACACCAGTGAGTTCAGCAACACCAAAAGACGCAGAAGACCATGGAAAACAACTGTGGTGGATGACCGGAGAATTCTTTCCCTGGTAAAGAAAACACCCTTCACAACAGTTGGCCAGATCAAGAACACTCTCCAGGAGGTAGGTGTATGTGTGTCAAAGTCAACAATCAAGGGAAGACTTCACCAGAGTGAATACAGAGGGTTCACCACAAGATGTAAACCATTGGTGAGCCTCAAAAACAGAAAGTCCAGATTAGAGTTTGCCAAACAACATCTAAAAAAGCCTTCACAGTTCTGGAACAACATCCTATGGACAGATGAGACCAAGATCAACTTGTACCAGGGTGATGGGAAGAGAAGAGTATGGAGAAGGAAAGGAACTGCTCATGATCCAAAGCATACCACCTCATCAGTGAAGCATGGTGGTGGTAATGTCATGGTGTGGGCATGTATGGCTGCCAATGGAACTGGTTCTCTTGTATTTATTGATGATGTGACTGCTGACAAGAGCAGCAGGATGAATTCTGAAGTGTTTCGGGCAATATTATCTGCTCATGTTCAGCAAAATGCTTGAGAACTCATTGGACTGCGCTTCACAGTGCAGATGGACAATGACCCGAAGCATACTGCGAAAGCAACCAAAGAGTTTTTTAAAGCCCCGTACACACGAGAGGGATTAAGTCTGACAGACCTCCAAAGGAGTTCCGCCGGAGTTCAGACGGAGTTCCGACGGAGTTCTGGCGGACTTTTCGACCGAACGGACTTGACCACACACCATCACACCAAACTCCGACGGAGTCGAACGTGATGACGTACGACTGGATTCGACGTAGGAAGTTCATAGACAGTAGCCAATAGCTGCCCTAGCGTCGGTTTTAGTCCGTCGGAGTAGCACACACACGAGCGGATTTTTCGACGGGGACCGGGTCCGGCGGAGTTCCGTCGGGAAAATTTGAAGCATGCTTCATTTCTAAAGTCCGTCAGACTTTGGCGAATCAAAAGTCCGTTGCAGCCCACACACGATCGGATAGTCTGACGGACTCAGTCCGTCGGAGTTTGGATGTCGAAAAGTCCGCTCGTGTGTACGGGGCTTTAGAGAAAGAAGTGGAATGTTATGCAATGGCCAAGTCAATCACCTGACCTGAATCCGATTGAGCATGCATTTCACTTGTTGAAGACAAAACTGAAGGCAGAATGCCCCAAGATCAAGCAGGAACTGAAGACAGTTGCAGTAGAGGCCTTGCAGAGCATCATCAGGGATGAAACCCAGTGCCTGGTGATGTCTATGCGTTCCAGACTTCAGGCTGTAATTGACTGCAAAGGATTTGCAACCAAGTATTAAAAAGTGAAAGTTTGATGGATGATTGTTAATCTGTCCCATTACTTTTGGTCCCTTAAAAAGTGTGAGGCACATAACAAACTGTTGTAATTCCTACACCGTTCACCTTATTTGGATGTAAATACCCTCAAATTAAAGCTGAAAGTCTGCAGTTAAGGCGCATCTTGTTAGTTTCATTTCAAATCCATTGTGGTGGTGTATAGAGCCAAAAATATTAGAATTGTGTCGATGTCCCAATATTTATGGACCTGACTGTATCAGTGCCACCTATCAGTGCTCATCAGTGCCATATATCGGTGCCACATAGCAGTGCCCATAAGTGCGGCATATTCGTGCCTCCTCGATAGTGCCACCTAATCAGTGCCCATAAGTGCCCCCTCATCAGTGCCCATAAGTGCTACCTCATCAGTGCCCATCAGTGCAGCCTATCAGTGCCCATAAGTGCTGCCTCATCAGTACCCATCAGTTAAGGAGAATAATTACTTATTTACTGACAGAAACTAAGAAAATCTTTTTTCTTTTTTAATTTTGGGTCTTTTTTTTTAGGAAAAAACAAAAACAAAAAACAGGAGTGATTAAATACCACCAAAAGAAATCTCTATTTGTGTGAAGAAAATGATAACAATTCCACATGGTTACAGTGTAGCATGCGCAATTGTCATTAAAAATGTGACAGTGCTGAAAGCTGAAAAATGGCCTGGGCAGGAAGGGGGTGTAAGTGCCCTGTATTTAGGTGGTTAAATACAATACATATTTTTGGCATGATCAGTCATATTTTCAATATTACTGATAAAATTTCACAATTTCTGCCAGGGTATGCTAACTTTTGAGCATTACTGTATATATGCTAGACTATATATATATATATATATATATATATATATATATATATATATATAAATGTAATACACCACCTGAAGTGTATTATATACTTTACACCACTGAATGCACTGTGTATTGTATAGTCTACACTGAATGCAGAGTATATATATATATATATATATATATATATATATATATATATATATATATATATATATATATATCAGAAACAGGAATACAGGAATATACAGGTGCAGTGTTGAAACAATATATAAATATATCCGCTACCCTAGAATCATACATATAACTAGAGGGCTATAAATAATCAATTTATTTTATTTACAGAAACCTCTATGCTCTGCTTGGTATTTGCCAAGGTCACTAACAATAACTAGCAGTACCACCTAAGCATGTGATCTGGGCTAATGATCTGCTTACTCCAACTCATCTTATGTTCCTAACTTCCTACCTATGATGTCTCCGCTGGTTTCCATATCACCCAACACCTTCCCGTAATCTCTGAGCCTCATTTCATATCTGGCTCGATAGTAGGCGGCTTCCATAGTGCGGACTCTACTTTGAATTGGTATGTCTCTTCCAGACTTTGCTTCAACGATGCTCCTGTAAATTCCTGTATTCCTATTTCTGATATTGATCTGTAACTATGTTTCATTATATAATATTGTATAGCAGTTATACCCTACATGGAATGCCCCTGAAGGAAGGACTCTTTATCGGTCCTGAAACATGTTTATACTATGTTCTACTATTTATTTTTATGTTTTCTAGTCATGGTGATGTATGCACCATACTTTTTATATAGTAATACATACATTTCTATTTTCTGATATTTGGTTATTGTTTAGTTGCTCATAAAGTCCCATAGTATTTTTGGGGGGGATACTCTCTTTACATGATACTGCATTCATCTTGCCATCAATTTTGACCAAATTTTCTGTGCCTTTGCAGCTCACATATCCCCAAAACATCAGTGATCTGCATCCATAATTCACAGTAGGAATGGTGTACCTTTCACCATAGGCCTTCTCCTCTCCAAATGTAATGTTTATGGTTGTGGCCAAAAAGCAAAATTTTGGTCTCATCACTTCAAATGACTTTGTGCCAGAAGGTTTGAGGATTGTCCCTGTGCTGATTGGCATATTGTAAGCAGGATACTTTGTGGCATTTGCATAGTAATGGCTTTCTTCTGGCGACTTACAGTCCATCTTTCTTCAAGTGCCTCCTTATGTGTATCTTGAAACAGCCACACCATATGTTTTCAGAGAGTCCTGTATTTCTTCTGAAGTTATTTGTAGGATTTTCTTCACATCCTGAACATTTTTCCTGGCAGTTGTGGCTGAAATTTTAGTTGGTCTACCTGAACATGGTTTAGCTTCAACAGAAGCCCTCATGTTCTACTTCTTGAATAGAGTTTGAACACTGCTGATTGGCATTCTCAATTCCTTTGATACCTTTTTATATCCCTTTCCTGTTTTATACAGTTCAACTACCTTTTCCCGCAGATCCTTTCACAAATTTTTTGCTTTCCCCATGACTCCAGAAATGTCAGTGCAGCACTGGATGAAAGCTGCAAGGGTCTGTCAGGAGTCCAGTAACTCATTGACCTTTTATACACGCACACTAATTACAAGCAAACAGATTACAGGTAAGGATGGTTACCTTTTAATAGTCATTCAAAATAGTCATTCAAAATCACCAGGTGTATGTAAACTTTTTATAAGCGTCATGTGGGTAATTTCTGTTGTGTTTATGATTTAAAAAGAGTTGATTGATAATAAATGGCTTCAGCCAAACACTAAACATGAGTGAAAGAAATATTTTTGTGTTATCATTCATATTCTCTGAAAAATGGCCAAGAAATCATACATTCTGCCAGGGTATGTAAACTTATGTGCATAACTGTATATACTAGATTGTATATATAAATTAATATACTGCCTGCACGCCACTTACTAATTGCCTAATCTAGGTCAAGTTAGCTCTAGCTCCGTCCACTCCAACACACTACATACAGCCACTGTGTAAGCATCCTTATATAGTGTGGGGCATGGACTTAGCCCCCTCAGCCATGATTGGCTAAAGGCACCTTGCCTTTGGCCAATCATGGCTCTTGCAGCAGAATGTTCTGTGATTGACCAAAGCATGCAGCTTTTTGTGGCCCTCAAGTAGATAGTAGATAATTGGTGTACTCTGGCATGATGGAACAAGAAAGGATTTCTCCTTTTTATTCAGAATAGCCTGGTTGTGACCCGATCTATTTTTTTTTAAATATAATTTGTTCTTTAATGTATATTATACGAATGTATCCCCAGACATATATAATTGCAGCCTTTTTAATTTAATATATGGAATTTATTTATATTACAGTCAAAGCCGAGGTGCTAAAATTGTTTCTGGATGCAGAAGTACCTTGTTTCCTTCCCTTGGAGATACTCAAGTCTAGGTAGGGCTGGTTTGTTTTACGTCACTGCTCTGTCTCGTCTAAATCTGAATGAGACATGAGCTTTTTCCTTTTAATGTGAAAGTGAGGCTTGGTTGTCGTGCTTTCCCCTCACTCAGGCTGCAGAGATGAAAGAGAGGCTTGAACCACAAGGTTCCTTATTTAGTGCGATAGCAGGAAATAATGCTCATGGATTAAAAGTAGATTGGGATGTCAATAGCTTTATAGATAATTCCTGACATTTTCATTTGAAATATTTATATATTTTTTTCTTTTCATATGGTTATTTATACGTTTATTAACCAATGCTGGTATAGGTATTTATTTTTCCCCTGTGTGGGAAATCGTATATATAGGTATGTGTACATTTTTATAATTTTTTTACATATACGTTTTTATATAGTTTTTTCTTGTATATAATATATTCATCAATGTAGCTGAACATTTATAATTTGAGCCATTTTCATTTAATATATTTATATTACAGTCTAATGCGAGGTGCTAACATTGTTTCTGGATGTGAAAGTACTTTGTTTTCTTCCCTTGGGGAAATACAAGTTTGGGTGGGGCGGGTTTGTCACTTCACCGCTCTGTCTTGCCTAAATCTGAGCGACATGAAAACTTTTTCCTGTTATTGTGAAAGTGAGGCTTGGCCAATCACAGCGCCTTCAGCGAAGAGAACCATAATTGGCCACAGGCAGGATGTCTGTGGTCAATTAGGGCTCAGGGGGTTTAGTACACGCCCCACACTATATAAGGCCGCCTGTGCGGAGGCCTTGCGTAGTGTGTTGCAGCTCATAGAGAGAGATAGAGGGAGAGACAGTGTGTTTATTTCCTGTGAAGCTATTTCAATTACAGTCGGTGTATTGTGCCCCCTGCACAGTGTACACCTGAAGCTACCCCAATTGATGGTGTTGTTCTGGTCCTATACCACAGGAAGCTGTAGCAGTTGCAGTAAGTGTATTGTGCCACCTGCACAGTGTGCACCTAAAGCTACCCCAATTGCTGGCATTGTTCTGGTCCTGTACCACAGGCAGCTACAGTAATTACAGTCGGTGTACTGTGCCATCTGCACAGTGTGCACCTAAAGCTACTCCAATTGCTGGTGTTCTACTGATCCTATACCGCAGGCAGCTACAGTAATTACAGTCAGTGTACTGTGCCATCTGCACAGTGTGCACCTAAAGCTAACCCAATTGCTGGTGTTCTGCTGATCCTATACCGCAGGCAGCTACAGTAATTACAGTCAGTGTATTGTGTACTCTGCACAGTGTGCACCTAAAGTTACCCCAATTGTTGGTGTTTTTCAGATCCTATACCACAGGCAGGCAGCTGCAGTAATTAACAGAAAAAAGGGGAAAAACACCGCACTATATCAAACAACAAGTGAAAAAAACAGCTGCCAACACTTCAAACAAACAAAGTTAAACAATTTAAAACAATAAGTAGTGTAGCGCTTCTATTAAGTGAAAGTGTAATCCCATGAGAAAAAACAGAATATGATCACAGGAAATTAAACTAATCAGTAATCACATGGGAAAATCAGTAATCACATGGGAAAAGTCCGTAGACAATCACAAATAATAATAGAGTCCTCTATAGTGTGACTGGTGCACAAAGAGTGTAATAGAACTTCTTCAAAAGTCAGGTACAACCCAATATGTCAGCTTGTCTAAAGGTATCAAAAAAGGTGGGTAAAATACTCTTACCGAATATGATGGACTCACACGGTCTTACGACGGTTGAGTCGAAAACGCTTGGGGTCCAGACCTAGGACCAGATGGTAGGTTGGTGGAGGTATGACCAGATGTAGAGAAGACTCCAAACAACTGTAGACCCTGGGGGGCGTCTCACAGGGGGTTCATCAGGTTGTCCAATTCAGATGCAACTCAATTGGAATTACAACTCCAAATGAGGAGTGAGGGGTTTGTAGAAATTAGAACAAAAAAGAAAAAAGAAAGCTGCACATGGTGCGGGTCAAAAAATATTAACCATCAGGTTTTATTAAAAGTCATATAATAGGATAAAAATTATGACTGGTGATCACAAGTGAACAAAATAAAAGCAATGTGGGGTGCCAAAAGTGAGCCCGACGCGTTTCGACATAGAGTGTTGAAGACAGTTACATCTGAATTGGACAACCTGATGAACATTCCGGAGAACCCCCTGTGAGACGCCCCCCAGGGTCTACAGTCGTTTGGAGTCTTCTCTACATCTGGTCGTACCTCCACCAACCTACCATCTGGTCCTAGGTCTGGACCCCAAGCGTTTTCGACTCAACCGTCGTAAGACCGTGTGAGTCCATCATATTCGGTAAGAGTATTTTACCCACCTTTTTTGATACCTTCAGACAAGCTGACATATTGGGTTGTACCTGACTTTTGAAGAAGTTCTATTAAACTCTTTGTGCACCAGTCACACTATAGAGGACTCTATTATTATTTGTGATTGTCTACGGACTTTTCCCATGTGATTACTGATTTTCCCATGTGATTACTGATTAGTTTGATTTCCTGTGATCATATTCTGTTTTTTCTCATGGGATTACACTTTCACTTAATAGAAGCGCTACACTACTTATTGTTTTAAGCTGCAGTAATTACACTTGGTGTACTGTGTACTCTGCACAGTGTGCACCTAAAGCTACCCCAATTGCTGGCGTTCTCATAGTAACAATACTTAATATTGCTGGTGTTCTTCAGATCCTATACCACAGGCAGGCAGCTGCAGTAATTACAGTCAGTGTACTGTGTCATCTGCACAGTGTGCACCTAAAGCTATCCCAATTACTGGTGTTCTTCAGATACTATACCACAGGCAGGCAGCTGCAGTAATTGCAGTCAGTGTACTGTGTTATCTGCTCAGTGTGCACCTAAATCTACCCCAATTACTGGTGTTCTCATCTCCCTACAGGCCATTAGTATGTCTGGAAGGCCAACAAGGAGAGGCAGACAATCACGAGCCAATAAAAGGGCAAGCAGGCTCTGTGTCTAGAGGCAAGAGTGCTGGTCATGGATGCGGTGCATCGTCATCAGCACATGGCCATGGGACACACTTGTCCTTATTTTTGGCAGCTGGATGCATTGAGCCGCAACATGCCGAAGACTTGGCAGAGTGGATGACCAAGCCCTCCTCATCCTCCTCATCCTCTCTCACCCAGGCTCAGGGTACTAGCAAAGCAGCTGCCAATGCGGCCTCTTCCCTCGGCTCAATGGCATCAGTCACTCCTTCCCTAGACCCACCATGTCCTCCTGAGGAGTCCTCTGAACTGTTTGAGCACAGTGTTGGGTACATGCTCCAGAAGGATGCCCAGCGTTTTGAAGGCTCTGATGGTGATACCCAGCTAGAGGAAGGCAGCAGTGTGAGCACAGAGAGAGGGGATGCCCAAGAAGGACAGCAATCTGAAAGTCATGTTCCACCAGCTGCAACATACTGCTCCAGTGATGAGGAGGGAGGAGATGATGAGGTCATTGACTCCACATGGGTGCCTGATCGGAGAGAAGGAGGAGGAGACACATCTCCAACGAGGCAGGATGCCCTCCAGGGGCCAGCTTAAGGGCAGCACACCGGCTGAATCACACCGCTGAGCTTCGCCTGTGCAGATCACTGCCTCTGCACGTTATTCCAAAAGTTCTGGTGTGGGCTTTTTTGACACGAGTGCATCAGATCGCACCGCTGCTATTTGCAACATATGTCTCAAGCGTATCTCGTGGGGCCAAAACATAAGCCGCTTGGGCACCACATGCTTGAGCAGATATATGTTGACCTGCCATGCAGTTTGTTGGCAAGCATACCTTAAAGACCCACACCAAAGAACAATGCGGACTATCCTTGCTCCTCATCAGCTGGGATCTCAAACCCCACTATACCTTCAGTCCTCTCTGAAACCTGCACTGAGAGGAATGAAGGTGTAGAATTAGGTGTGTCACATCCAAGTACTTGTGAGCAATCTGCTAACGGTACACCGACGTCTGATTGTACCAGGCAAATTTCCCTGCCCCAGCTGCTGGACGGTCGAAAGAAATTCACTCCCAGCCATCCATATGCCCAGAGGTTGAATGCTAGCTTGGCTAAATTTCTAGCACTTCAACTGCTGCCTTTTCAGTTGGTAGAATCTGCCCCCTTTGTGAGTTTGTGCAATTTGCGATTCCTCAGTGGCAGGTTCCCAAACGCCACTTTTTCTCACGATTCCGGCTCTCTACTGGCATGTAGTAGGCAATATCCATGCCTCGCTGGACAGGGCTGTCAACGGTAAGGTGCATATTACCACTGACTCATGGTCCAGCAGGCATTGAAAAGGGACGTTACCTATCTTTCACAGTGCATTGGGTGACTCTTCTGGCAGCTGGGAAGGATGCAGGACAAGGTGCATTAGTGTTGGAGGTTGTTCCGCCACCACGCCTCCAAAATGCTACTACTGGTTGTGACAAACCTCTCTCCTCCATCCCCTCCTCTTCTTCTTCCTCCGTGGCCTCTTCCTGTGCTTTTTCCTCAGAACCAGCGGTGCTCTGTAGGCGTTCAAGGGGCTACACAAGTACGCAGGCAAAAAGATGCCATGCCGTCCTTGCGCTGGTGTGCTTGGGTGACAGGAGCCACACTGGGGCAGATATTGTGTCAGCTCTGCAGGGGCAGGCTGAGAGGTGGTTGAAGCCCTGCCAGCTTAAGCCAGGAATGGTGGTTTGGGACAATGGCACCAACCTCCTCTCTGCCCTCCAACAGGGACAACTGACCCAAGTGCCCTTTCCAGCTCACGTCCTTAACTTGGTGATGCAGAGGTTCTTTGGCACTTACCCAGGCTTGAGGCAGGCTATGAAAGTCTGTGTGCATTTCCACTGGTCATATAATGCCACTGCTTGGCTGGCTTTCCCAAGAAACGCATAATCTGTGACATGCCCACCAGGTGGAACTCAATATTGGCCATGCTGCAGCGGCTGAACATGCAGCAGAGGGCCATCAATGAGTACCTGTGTGACTGCAGCACCAGGACAGGGTCAGGAGTGGGCCACAACAGGGTCAGGTGCACTGTCCTGTCACCATTTGAGGAGGCCATGAGGATGATGAGCAGTGATAGTGCATGCATCAGTGACACTGTCCCTCTTTTCCACCTGTTGGAGCACACACTGCGTGGAATAATGGACAGGGCACTTGAGGCAGAACAGAGGCAGGAAGAGGAGGACTTCCTTGCCTCTCAAGGCCCCCTTTATCCAGACAGTGTTCCTCCTGGCCCGCCGATCACACAGGAAGCGGAGGAGGAGGAGGAGAATTGTGTCAGCATGGAGGTGCAGCCTGGCACTCAGCATCAGCAACAGTCTTTTAGGGATGATTTACAGTCCCAAGAAACCTGTGGACTTGCACGTGGCTGGAAGGAGGTGGCTGCAGGTCATGTTGTCCTTAGTGACCCAAAGGACTCTGGACCAAATGCCTCGGCTAACCTACGCTGCATGGCCTCCCTGATCCTGCAAAGCTTGCGGAAGGATCCTCGTATTCAGAGGATCAAGGAGAGGGATCATTACTGGCTGGCAACTTTCCTTGATCCACAGTACAAGGGTAAGGTTGCGGACCTTATCTTGCTGTCGCAGAGGGAGCAGAGGATGAGACATCTTCGGGAGGCCTTGCAGAAAGGTCTGTGCAATGCGTTCCCAGAGACTGGGAGGTTACAAATTCCTGGTCCTGGACAACGTGTTGCTGAGGCTTCGGTCAGTCACAGAAGGAGCGGAGGAGAAGGTGGCCATCTGACTGATGCGTTCAGACAATTTTTTAGTCCACAGCCCCAAGGTATGATCGGTTCCAGCAACCATCGCCAGCGTCTGATTTATATGGTGCAGGAATACCTAGGGGCAAGATCAGACTTGGACACCTTTCCCACTGAAAATCCTCTGGGTTACTGGGTCTTGAGGATGGATCACTGGCCAGAGCTTCTACAGTATGCAATTGAGCTACTGGCCTGTCCTGCATCCAGCGTTCATTCGGAACGCACATTCAGTGCTGCTGGAGGCTTTGTAACTGATCACAGGGTGCGCCTGTCCACCGACTCAGTTGATCGACTGACCTTCATAAAGAAGAATCAGTCTTGGATCACCACCAGCTACTAAGCACCTGAAGCTGATGTAACTGAATATTTTTTTTTTCAAATGTCACATCCCTTCAAGACTGCCTATGCTGATGCTGAGTGACTATCCTGTTATGCTGAGTAAGGATGAGCCGAACACCCCCCCTGTTCAGTTCGCACCAGAACCTGCGAACAGACCTAAACTTCGTGTGAACTTTAGAACCCAATTAAAGTCTATGGGACTCGAACGTTCAAAATCTAAAGTGCTAATATGCAAGTTACTGTCCTAAAAAGTGTTTGGGCACCTGGGTCCTGCCCCAGGGGACATGGATCAATGCAAAAAAAAGTTTTAAAAGCAGCCGTTTTTTCAGGAGCAGTGATTTCAATAATGATTGAAGTGAAACAATAAAAGTGTAATATTCCTTTAAATGTTGTACCTGGGGGTGTCTATAGTATGCCTGTGAAGGGGCGCATGTTTCCCGTGCTTAGAACTGTCCCTGCACAAAGTGTCATTTCACAAGGAAAAAAGGTCTTTTAAAATCACTTTGAATTGTCGGCTCCCATGATACAGAGAACACTCAATGAGTGTCCCCGGTATTACGGAGCCAACAATTCATTCATTGATAAAAAAAAGAAAAAAAAAGCGTGGGGTTCCCCTAAATTCAATTACCAGGCCCTTCAGGTCTGGTATGGATATTAAGGGGAACCCCGCGTAAATTTTTTTTAAAAAATAGACGTGGGGGTCCCCCTAAAAATCCATACCAGACCCTTTATCCGAGCACACAACCTGGCAGGCCGCAGGAAAAGAGGGGGGATGAGAGAGGGCCACCCCCCTCCTGAACCGTACCAGGCCACATGCCCTCAACATTGGGAGGATGCTTTGAGGTCTGTGACCCCTCAAAGCACCATGTCCCCATTGGGATGGGGCCTCATCCCCACAACCCTGTCCGGTGGTTGTGGGGGTCTGCGGGCAGGGGGCTTATCAGAATCTGGAAGCCCCCTTTAACAAGGGGACCCCCAGATCCCAGCCCCCCCGTTTGAAATGGTAAGGGGTACAAAAGTACCCCTGCCATTTCACAAAGAAAGTGTAAAAAATGGTTAAATAAGACAAACACAATTTTGAAAAATTCCTTTATTAAAAAAAAAAAAAAAAGTGCTAGTGTGCTAGTCCGCCAGACTTTTGAAATGAACGGACTTTCCCACACGGAGAAAAGTCCATTCATTTTGAACGTGGCTCCAGGTAGCCGAGACTAGCGAAGGAAGTGAATGTCGCCGCCTCCATCAGAAAGATGAATGCTTCGCTGGCCCCGTCACCTGGTATGGATTTAAAGGGGAAGCCCTACGCTGAAAAAACTGTGTGAGGGTCCCCCAAAGTCCATAGGAGACCCTTATCTGAGAACGCAGCCCGGCCGTACCAGGCCACGTGCCCTCAACATGGGGGGTGCTTTGGGGAAGGGGGCCTCTTCCCGACAACCCTGGCCATTGGTTGTCGGGGTCTGCGGGTGGGGGGCTTATCGGAATCTGGGAGCCCCCGGAGGCCCGGCAGAAGAACCAAAGAGCGGGACAAGACCCCAGAAGAGCGGGACAAGACCCCGAAGTCGGTAAGAAGACCCCCGGATGGCTGCAGCAACGACAAAGAAGAAAGCCGGGCTAGTAAGAGCTAGCAGAAGATAGCGGATGAGACTGACGAGAAGACCCCCCAAGACGGAAGAAGAGAAGACCACCGGATCTGTCTAATAAATGATTTTAAAAACTTGTGTTTGTTTTTTTATTTACACTTTTTTTCACCAGGTGAATGGGTAGGGGTACATCATACCCCATACTCTTTCACATAGGGTGGGGGACCGGTATCTGGGGGCCCCCTTATTAAAGGGAGCTCCCGGATTCTGATAAGCCCCCCACCCGCAGACCCCGACAACCAACGGCCAGGGTTGTTGGGAAGAAGCCCTTGTCCTCATCAACATGGGGACAAGGTGCTTTGGGGTGGGGGGGCCACATGGCCCCCCTACCCCAAAGCACCCCCCATGTTGAGGGCACGCGGCCTGGTCACTCGCTCGTCCCTACCCCCTTTCCTGACGTGCTCAGATAAGGGTCTGCTATGGACTTTGGGGGGACCCCCATGCCATTTTTTCAGCGTAGGGCTTCCCCTTTAAATCCATACCAGGCGATGGGGCCAGCAAGGTGTCAATCTCGCCGATGGAGGTGGTGAAATTCACTTCCTTCGCTAGCCCAGCTACCTGGAACCACGTTCAAAACTAACAGACTTTTCTCTGTGTGTGGGCAAGTCCATTCATTTCAAAAGTCCGGCGGACTCCCGCCATAGTCTGCCGGACCTAGCCCGCTGGAAAAGTCTGTTCGTGTGTGGGCAGGACCTCAGCTGCAAAGTCCGGTGGTTTGTCCGCTGGATTAAGTCCTCTGGATAGTCCGATCAGTGTGTACGCAGCATCATTGGGCATTTTATATATGTGGATGTTCTATGGCGGCTGCCTTCCTATTTTGCCATGCAACACAGTTTTTACTATGGATACATGTGTAAGAGAATGTATAAAACAATTCTTTTCTTTAGAAAGATTTCCCTATGTTTTGCTAAATATGCGTAAATGAGTTTTCAGCAAGACTTATATATGGTTTACATAGAAATAAGAAATTTTGTCAGTCATTTGTGGTTAAGCCATCTCCTAGAACAAGCTTCCTGTGAAGGCACATGTCTTTATCTGTAGGCAAACATCTGCTTTTCACTTACAAGAAAATTTATCTTGTAGTTTGTGGTTTAAGACGGAGCCTAAGAATACATTTCCTGTCCTAACTGTAAAATACGTTATTGAGTTTGTGCATGATCAGAATGAAAATAGATGTTTGCTAGAGATTACTTGTGTCGTATTCTGATAACATACGGGAGTCCCTCCTACCCCCTACCTTTTCCCTTTTAGATCTGCATAAATGCATTTTGTGTTCAATAAACATAGGCACTTTGATAATACTCAGCAAGCTCTTCATGTGTAATCATTGAGTCTCTCTCAGATCCGACTGGTCACTGAAAAGTTCCTCCGGCATTACCTAAAGAGTACACCTGGGTGGTTATATTACCTGCATTCCTCTTCAATGTGTAAGTGCAAAACATTTTAAATAATTGTAACCCTTAAGATGTTTTGCACTATCCAGCGTTTTATGTTTTATTTGGATCTGACTACACGATCATCGCTCCTGGATGCTCTGGAGCTGTTCTGGACGTGATTCCTTTGTATATCCCCTGCTGATGACCCCTACCGAGACATATTCATCAAGCCTGTTTGACCCTTCATAATAAAGGGTCCAGGCTGTCTGGTAAGAGTCCGACCTATTGTGAATGTTCACTCGGTGAAGTGGTTGGATAACCGTATCCACAGTTGAATGGAGTTTGTCATGTGACCATTATGGTCCATTTGAGAGACTGATTTTTCTGGACTGTTTGTTTATTTTTATTTTGTATCAGTATTTTTAATATCAATCACTGTAGCACAACACACCTCTATTTTGTATGCTTTTTAACATGCCTGGCTCTCCACTATCTAGCTCACTGATCTAGTGGCCTGTACTGCTTGGACTGCATTTGGTGCTCCTCTGCCTCAGAGCTGCTTTTTCCTTGCCTAAGTGTAAGTGTGGGTATTGTTTTATAAACAAACATAGTTACTTTTTAATAATCCAGCTCCTTGGCTATTCTGTTTCTCTGCACAAGAAAAATACCTCAGCATATACATCCACACCTTAATGACACCTTAATCCAATCACAATAGAATGTGTAGGTGCTGATTGTCAAATAACAGAATGAGAGGTGTGAACCTTATGGAACCACCCTGCCCTAGTTACATCCCATTGTTGGTGTTAGGAAGCCTATGCATGTGTTCCAAGATTTACATGATTAAATGTGTTGGGTCTTTAGAATGTACAAGTTTATGTCTCAGTGTATTCATGGGCTTGAAAGACACAGGGATGTGATGTTTGTTAAAGATATGAGATGACTATGTTGCTTTATGCATTCTGTTTCTCCTTTCTGTTTGAATCTCCCATGTTTTTTGTTTGACCTTATGAATATTTTAATCAAGGCTCCTCAATCAAGGGTAGGAACAAACTTTCAAAGCACCTCTGATATATCTGTGTTCTTTGTCCTAAGATTCTTTGCTTGTTGTTACCATCTTGGCCCAATAATGTAGAGCCCTTAAAGCTTGTTTTCCTGTGGGTGATGATAGTCAAGAAGCAGATACTGGTCCGTGTGGGTAGGATTCCTGTTGCCCTCATAGTCGCCCCCCCCCCCTTCTTTTGGCACGTAATACACAGTTCAAAAAGGGTATTTTGCAATACTGCACTTCTTCATGTGTAAACTTAATGCATTTGTCCACTGGATTTATGTGTTTAAAGCAGGAGTAAACCCTCTGAGGCCGCGTACACACGAGAGGATTGTCCGTCCAACTTAGTCCGCTCGTGTGTGGGCTTCAGCGGACTTTTTCAGCGGACAGTCTGGCGGACTAAGTCTTTCGGAATTTCCGTTTAACAGTCCGTCCAACTTTGGTTTCAGCGGACAGTCCGCTCGTGAGTAGGCTAGTTGGACGGACTAAGTATGGCGCATGCTCAGAAAGGATTTACACGGCCGAAGGTTGCATTGCAGTGTATTGGACGTCGTATTTCTAGTCCCGTCGTACGTGCTGTACACGTCATTGCGCAAGCTTTCAGCGGACTGTCTGTTCATCGTGTGTGGTCAAGTCCGTTCATTCAAAAGTAGGACGGACTGTCTGTCGGATTGTCTGACGGACTTAGTTGGACGGACAATCCTCTGGTGTGTACGCGGCCTTACTTTTATTTTTACACCTGTAAGGGAAAAGGCATAATGAGCTAGTATGCACCACATACTAGCTCATTACGAAATACTTACCTTAGAACGAGGCGCCGGCATCTCACTTGGTCCATGCCGAGGAAGCTGACATGTTCCCTCGGCGTGTCTTCCGGGTATCTTCCACTCACAGTGCCAGAGCCGCAATGTCGTCACTCCCATGTTTTCTTCCCGGCAGGGTCTGGCTTCTGCTGGACTTTCAGCCAAGAATCCCTGGTGTGCATGCCCCGCTGAAGTCAGCGGCTCATTGCGAGGGGAATATCTGCTAAACCGTACAGGTTTAGGAGATATTCTTTTTACCTACAGGTGAGCCTTATTATAGGCTTACCTGTAGGTCAAAGTAAAACATTTAACTATACAACCACTTTAAAGCCTGTATTTCTAATGCTCTAATCTTAATCCATTTATTATCCAAATACCCAAACCAATAACTTGGTATTATTTTTCAGGAAAAGAACAATGCTTCCTTTCATGTACAGGTTAGCTACAATGGTAGGACTGGTGATCCCTGAACACAGTCATGTTTCTGTCTGTAGAAGTTATCCTTGTAATTGAAATATGTGGTGCTGAGACAAAGGCCCAGCAAGGAACAAATTAAGGCGTTGATTTACTAAACTGTCACTTTGAAAGGGAAGTTGCACTTCACAAAGGAATTTTCCTCAGAGCTTAGTGAATGTGGTAAAATTCCAAAAAGTTTTTTTTCTTTGCAAAAAATAACAAGTCAAGTTCAAGGAAACTAATGGATGATGGAAGTCAAGAAGTAAAGCAAATAGTCTATTTGTCTTTAGTAAATCAACTCCTTAGTCTGGATTGAGTTTTGTTCAACTTTTAAGAGTCTTATCTAATTTCAGATGTTTACAGGGGAAACAGGATGTGACATCATAGGAAACCATTGTTTCAAGCTATATACCTTGTTGACAAATCCTTTAGAGTTCTAAATATGGTGTACTATGTTGCCAAATAAGGATTTCGGATAGTAGCCAGATACTTAGTAATGTTATATGTGACATAGTTGATGATGCTGATGGGGACCCTCGTTGAGAATTTTAGGGGGTCCATACAGGCATTGTATAGCTTGACCAAGATAAAGGTTGCAATACAAGGCTTGATCAATGGCTTTTTTTTTTTTAGCTGTTGTAAACAGTCTACAACCCTTTTGCTGTAAGCACTAGTGTGGTTGCTAATGAGTGTCCCATAAGTGTTGGCATCACTAAGAAGAGTGCTTACATTAAAATAGTGATCGAATATATTTATGACCACGTGCATCTACATTTGTCTGTTGGCAGGATGGTAATGCTTAGATCCCTTACTAGACTATGCAAGAGCCCTCTTCTCTAGTTAAGTCAAGTTGGAAAGGGGTGTTTTGGCAGTGAAATGCTGGGATAGCCTTCTGTCACTCATTGGAACTGAGGAAGGAGCTTGAATAAGGTATGAAACATCCTCAGCATTACAAAACAAATCCAGCTGAAGCTGACTAACTTCTTCTAGCTATACTTTACCATGGATACATTAAAACCTTCACAGGCAAATAGTTAAGTAGAGTCAATTAGGGCTAATGAAGGGTACATACATTTTCAAATTAAGGTGTCTTTTATGAAAACACGTTTTACACTTGCGAGGCTGCCAGAATTAACATTATATACAGATGAAAGAAGACCACTGTTCTGAGACTTCATGAATACAGGAACTTCTGTTAACACTGGAATATAAAATGGACCTGCAGGTTAAACTAACAGTTCCTGCACATTATACTGGCTGAGCAGATATAGCTGGGAAGAGGAGCCCTGGGTGTTAAAGATGCGAGAAAGGTCTTTAATTTAATTTATGAGGGACAATGAGACCTAGATGCTCAGACCAGATTTAGCAATGTCAACATTAGAGATAAGTGGACTGAGGTTCAGTGAAACCAGCATAAATTACAAAAACTGCACATTTTATCCTTTTTTCTGGCCTTTTCCAAGAATAATTCTCAGGCTATTGTTAAAAAAGTGCATTGGTGGGGGGCGTGGCCTGCAGCGGAGACGGATGGTCGAATAAAACCGGAGCTCCGCTGCTTCAGGGACTAAGCGGCTCATAGCGGACCATCCAGGCACCCTTTTCGTTCTGATTAACGGCAATTCAGACTGGGCAACCGCCAAGACCATGCCTTCTAAGCGGTGCAACGCAAGGCGCCCGCAGCACTTAACGGACTTCTTCTCCATTAAGGCTAATGACGGTAAGCAAAATGGCGCCGAGGCCTACATCACTCTGGCAGCCCTGGCGCAGAAAAAAAAGACCAAAAAAAAAGGGCAATCCACCTACAATAACCAACTCACCCGATTCCCAGCACTATTATCCACTGTTCCCAGCATCCCAAAGCCCTGTAAAGTCCAGGCCTAGACTGAATGGCAATACAGTGGACAGCCCAGCACCAGACTCAGGGGATGACACAAGAGACATGCCGGAATTGATTGAATCCTTCCCCACACAGAACCAGCCTGTGCTGGATACTATGTTAAAGGACATTATATTGTCCCTGAGAAGTACCATACAATCTGATATAGCCTCTTGCATGCACAAATTTAATCGAGACATACAAGTAATGGGAGACAGGGTGGACCACATTGAGGTGACGATGGGGTAATATGCTAATACTATTAACGATCTAGTTGACGCGTATGAAGAGAAAGAAAGCAAAAATGAATGGGTCAAGGCAAAGTTAGCTGACATGGAAGACAGGTTGAGGAGAAACAACCTGAAAATTAGGGGGATCCCCGAATCGGTGCAACAATCTGACCTGGGCTCCTATGTTACAACGCTTTTCAAAAATCTCATTCCTGAACTTACTGACCTAGATGTAACCATTGATAGAATTCATTGGTTGCCAAAACCATCCCATCTATCGGATCATATCTCTAGGGATGTACTCCTCCATCTACACTTCTTCCACATGAAAGAAAATCTCATGTTGTGCATGAGGAGGCAGGATACTATTCCTCCACAATATCAAAATGTACAATTCTTTGCCGACTTGTTACAATATACACTGCAAAAAAGAAGGAACCTGAATACTGTGACAAAAGTACTTAGGAATCATAAGATTGCATACAAGTGGGGATACCCTACAAAACTAACAGTGACCAGAGAGAATCGCACCCACATGATCACCTCCCTAGACAGTGGAATAGCTCTCCTGAGGGACTGGAACATCCTCCCTGAAACAGATAAGATGATCCCAACCACCAGTACGCCCAGGCAAGTGGACAGGGAATGTTAAGAAGTCACCGTTAGGAATGCTAGAACACATATGTGAAAAGGGCCGGACGGTCATAATTCACTCTCTAGTCCCTGGAGCATAGGGCCAAGGACTGTATGGTCGGACTAAACCCCCATTTTATATCAGCAGCTCGCTGCTGTATGCAGGAACTCTGCTTCTTCTATTTTTGATGCTCCAAGTTGGGCACCTTGTAATGTTGCTTAGTTACAATGTTTTTCAATTTTTTTTCTGTCTGTTACTCTTTTATTTGCGTTATATTCCTTTTCCGCGAGTTTGGATGAAGATGACCATAGGAGAAAGCAATAGACACCACCAAAGGACCAGTACAAGCTGGACCCAAATCTACTGGCAACTACTCAGTAGACATGTGCAAAAGGAAAAAATTTGTTTAGTTTAGTTTTGTTTTAATTCGTTAATTCATTAATTTCGTTTAGTTATATTAGTTAACTTCCTTAAATTCGTTTTCGGATTTCGTTTAGTTTTCTACTGAATTCGAAAAATCGGCCTCATTCGAAATGATTTCAACATGATTCGACATTATTTCAACCACATTCGAAAATATTTTGTGACCCGACTTTAGGGCCATGTATCTCGGGGCCACTTAGTGCTAGAAACTCCAAATTTGGATATGTTGTAGTGCTAGTACTATTGTGTTTGCATACCAAATTTGGGGTTTCTAGCTATAAGTGACCCCGAGATATGTGGCCCCAAATTCGGGTCGCAAAATGTTATTAGTTAATAGAGCAGAGAATGACATTTTGCGACCCGATTTTGGGGCCACATATCTCGGGGTCACTTATAGCTAGAAACCCCAAATTTGGTATGCAAACACAATAATACTAGCTCTACAACATATCCAAATTTGAAGTGTCTAGCATCAAGTGACCCCGAGATACATGGCCCTAAAGTCGGGTCACAAAATATTTTCGAATGCGGTTGAAATAATGTTGAATCATGTTGAAATCATTTCGAATGCAGTTGAAATAATGTCGAATCATGTTAAAATAATTTCGAATGCATTTGAAATTATTTCAATATGATTCAACATTATTTCAACCGCATTCGAAAATATTTTGTGACCCGACTTTAGGGCCATGTATCTCGGGGTCACTTGGTGCTAGACACTTCAAATTTGGATATGTTGTAGTGCTAGTACCATTGTGTTTGCATACCAAATTTGGGTTTTCTAGCTATAAGTGACCCCGAGATATGTGGCCCCAAAATCGGGTCGCAAAATGTCATTCTCTGCTCTAATAACTAATAACATTTTGCGTCCCGATTTTGGGGCCACATATCTCGGGGTCACTTATAGCTAGAAACCCCAAATTTGGTATGCAAACACAATAGTACTACAACATATCCAAATTTGGAGTTTCTAGCACCAAGTGACCCCAAGATACATGGCCCTAAAGTCGGGTCACAAAATATTTTCGAATGCGGTTGAAATAATGTCGAATCATGTTGAAATCATTTTGAATGCAGTTGAAATAATGTCGAATCATGTTCAAATAATTTCGAATGCGGTTGAAATAATTTCGAATCATGTCGAATTCATTCGAATTCATTCGTTATATTTCTTTCGTATTCGTTGTAATTTGTTATTTTTTTATTCGGACATTCGGATGCATCCGAATGTCCGAAAGATGCAAAATTCGGCCGAATTTCGATTCGTTACGAAACGAATTGCACAAGCCTACTACTCAGGATCGAATGCATAGAGGAGGTCTCAACCAACTTGGCCCGTAATATGAGTACAGCATATTTCCCGAACATAGATTGCCCTTTCGTTCCTAGCCCTCAATTTTACCTAGAAGGCAAACATGCTCCCAGGAACACACCTTTATAATTTTCAACTACTGTAGTTTTATAACACTATGACACTTAATATCCTTTCCATAAAGGCCAGAGGGCTTAATCACCCTATGAAACGGAAGTCCTTGTGGAGGGAAGCCACACTTCATAACAGTGATATCATCTGTGCACAGGAGACGCATTTCAGCTCCTTCGCTCCCCCTAGATGCTCCCATGAGAATTATCCTTACGTTTTCACTGCTAACGCAGAATCTAAAACCAGAGGGGTACTTATTGCCATCAGAGACACAGTGGCATTCAAACTACATCAAGAAATAATCGACCCATGTGGTAGATTTTTGATACTTGTGTGCAATTTGAACTCTACAACCTATACAATCGCTACTGTATATTCCCCCAATGTGCACCAAGTCCACTACTTCAATAAATTAATGAAAAAGATCCAAAAAGGTCTACTGATTATTAGTGGAGACTTTAACGCTACTCCAGACCCGACATATGACTCGACTTCTCTTTCTAAACGTACCATTGCTGCTCTACTACCATCGATTCACAGCAACAACCTATATGATGCATGGCGCTGTCTTCATGCAAATGAAAGGGACTTTACCTTCTTTTCCTCGCCGCATCAAATCTACACAAGAATAGACGCCCCAGTGGTTTTATCTATTGCAGACCCAACCGTAGTGAAACAAAGCCCATTATGGAAACTCAATTCATACCTTATACAGCGAACAGAGACAAAAACAATTATCCAAACTCATCTACAAGAATTTTTTTTCTAACAATGTGGGCTCGGTTCAAGACCCCTCTGTTCTGTGGAATGCCCATAAGGGGTATATTAGGGGTATTCTGGTGCAACTTGGTGAGAGGGCAAAGAGGCAGAGGCTAAAGCGGCTGAATGATTTAAATAAAGAAATCGCAGAACTAGAAAACCAAAATAAAAGTAATACTACACCAACACTATCCGAGAAATTATCCCAACTTAGACATAACCTTGCTACTAGAGGAATTTGAAAAATCATCTAAGCGATTGAAAATGAATTATTATGTACATGGTAACAGAGCTGGCCAGCTCTTAGCACACAACATAAAAGGCAACAGATACAAAATAAAAATTCCATATGTAATTATATCCATCCCCAAACTAACGCCCACTCAACTCCACTCCTTAAACAAGCCCTTCACTGACGCAGATATTCATAAAGCTATTGCAGTAATGCCATTGAACAAGTCACCGGGTCCAGCCGGTTTTAGTGGAGAGTACTACAAAGAATTTGAAAACCTGCTGACTCAACGTTTAGTGCAAATTTTTAATGATGCCACCGCTTCTGCATCTTTCCCTCCAGAAATGTTAGAGGAGATAATTGTTACTCTGCCAAAGCCAGGGAAGGATCCAGACACTCCTTCGAACTTTAGACCAATTTCGCTTCTCAACACTGATATGAAATTGTATGCAAAATTGATAGCATTACGCCTGGTTGAAATTATTCCCACACTTATCCACCCGGATCAAACGGGGTTTACCCAGGGCAGACAGACGTCGGATGCCAAATGTAGATTGGTAAACATCATGAATATGGCTGAGGGAAAAAGGAGGCCTTCTCTGCTCATGACTTTGGACGCAGAGAAGGCCTTTGACTGCATACACTGGCTATATATGACCAGAATCTTGGAATCATTTGGCTTTGTCGGTAGTATACTCACAGCCATCCTAGAATTATACTCCAAGCCTTCGGCCAGGGTGTGCGTATCCGGGGTCCTGTCTACACCATTTTTAATTTCCAATGGCACTAGGCAGGGGTGCCCATTGTCCCCATAGATATTTAACCTATTAATGGAACCCCTAGCTACATATATCAGAAAGCATCCCCACATTAAAGGCTTTCTGGCCGGTGAAGGAAGCCATACCATTAGCTCATTCGCCGACGACATAATTTTGATCATGACTGATGTGGAATCTTCCCTGGCTGCAGCACATGATACATTGATTTTATTTAACCGGGTCTCCTACTACAAGGTTAATGATAGTAAGTCTCATATACTTGGTCTAGGCATTAACCAAACAACACAAGCTACCCTTGAAAAACAATACCCCCATTCTTGGAGCAAAAAAGGGATACAATATCTGGGTACCACATTAACAGCCAAGACCCACCAGCTAGTTGAAGATAATTACAGTGTGTTTCTCAATAAATTAGTGCCCAAACTACAATCCCTATCTAAAATAGAGTTGACTTGGTCTGGCAGATTAGCTGCCCTCAAAATGACTAGGGATGGCCGAAAGGTTTGCCCGGCGGTCGTTTCGCGGCAAATTTCGGCTGTTCGCGGTCCGCCCGATCGGCGGACTATTGGCGCCGTTCGCCCGGCGGACTTTACTGTGTAAAAGAACTTTGACCTATGATGACACATCCATCATGGGGTACAGGACAGCCAATTGAGACATTACAGCACATGGACACTTGGACATTCCCCCTACCTTTTAAATAGACCCGATCCGGCGAACATTTTACATTCTTTCTTCTGTCACTATAGGGAGAGGTTGCTGTGTGGAGCAGGGAGAGATTGCAGTGACCCAAATCGCTAGCTATTTGGTACACAAAAGTTCTTTTCAGGACTGGTATAGGTGTTAGGTGTAGTTCAGGATATAGGTTTGCTGTGCTACTGATTGTTGCAGCAGCCTGAGTGTCTTTTGTCAGTTTAGAGAAAGGGACAGGATGGTGTGTGCTGCAGGGACAGTCAGTTTAGTCATTAGCTGTTACTATCAGGTCCACAAAAGTGCTATTCCAGTTATTGTTCCAGTAGCCTCTGTTTTTTCAGTTTATATAGGGACAGGCAGGAAGCTGTGTGTGAGGCAGTGAGGGTCAGTTTAATCAGTAGCTGTTACTATATTAGGTCCACATAGAAATAATATTATACTTGACTGCTGCCCTTCTGCTGCAGTCTGCTAATCAGTCACACACAACCTACTTGTTCCATAAAGGTCCTTATAAGGACTGGTAATAACCTGGTGTAGGGTGCTATAGTACATAGGGTTGAATGAGGTACAGTCTGCTATTCTATAAGGACTGGTATAGGTCCACAATACATAGGGTTGAGGTGCACTTCTGCTGACCGCTGCCCTATACTGCAGCAGTCCTTCATCGGTATAAGGACTGACGTACAGTCTGCTAATCAGTCACACACAACCTACTTGTTCCACAAAGGTCCTTATAAGGACTGGTAATAACCTGGTGTAGGGTGCCATAGTGCATAGGGTTGAGTGAGGCACAGTCTGATAGTCTATAAGGACTGGTATAGGTACACAATACATAGGGTTGAGGTGCACTACTGCTGACCGCTGCCCTATACTGCAGCAGTCCTTCATCGGTATAGGGACTGACGTACAGTCTGCTAATCAGTCACACACAACCTACTTGTTCCACAAAGGTCCTTATAAGGACTGGTAACTTGGTCTGTCTAGGGTGCTACAGTACATAGGGTTGAGTGAGGTACAGTCTGCTATTCTATAAGGACTGGTATAGGTCCACAATACATAGGGTTGAGGTGCACTACTGCTGACCGCTGCCCTATACTGCAGCAGTCCTTCATCGGTATAGGGACTGACGTACAGTCTGCTAATCAGTCACACACAACCTACTTGTTCCACAAAGGTCCATATAAGGACTGGTAACTTGGTCTGTCTAGGGTGCTACAGTACATAGGGTTGAGTGAGGTACAGTCTGCTATTCTATAAGGACTGGTATAGGTCCACAATACATATGGTTGAGGTGCACTACTGCTGACCGCTGCCCTATACTGCAGCAGTCCTTCATCGGTATAGGGACTGAGAGTTTTGTCACAGGGTCATTTAAAAAATGACAGGCAGAGGAAGAGGCAGGCCCTTCCGCAGGGGTGGTAGGAGTAGGGCAGGAGCAACAGGCTTGAGCCAAAGTGGGAAGTTGCAGAAGGTGTGTTCAATTACTTTAAAGGACGCACCAGACTTGGTTGAGTGGCTCACTCAGCCTTACTCTTCTGCACCCTCCTCATCCTCTCGATCTGCACCCTCTTCTTCACTCTCTGCTATGTGCACCCCCAAAGACACTACCACCAACAACACCACCACCACCACATACCTTCCGCTTGAGTCACAGGAATTATTTTCCGATCCATATCAAGACATTTCTGATGCGCAGCCACTCTTGGTATTGGATCAGGAAGAGGAGGTAGCAACAACCGCTACTCAGCAGTCTGACGACAGTACCCAGATCAGCCCAAGGAGGAGGTTGGTCCCGCTGTTGCTGCCTACTCCGAGATCTCTACTTATAGCGGTGGGGAAGGTGATGTCGATGATGACGTGTCTAGTGATGTCACGTGGGTGCCCACAAGAGAGAAAGAGGAGTTGAGTTCAGAGGGAGATATGGACCAGCAGATAGGGAGGAGAAGCAGGAATAACTTACATTGCACAGGAGGGACAAAGCAGACTGCAAATGTATCAGGAGCGAGTCATCGACCATGTACGGTCACATCTGGAGCTCCCAGGACACCGACACATGGCTCCGCAGTGTGGGCTTTTTTTTAACGTGTCCGCTGCTGACAATAGCGCTGCCATCTGCAATCTTTGCAGTCAACGCATTAGTCGCGGTAAGCCCAACACTCACCTAGGGATGACCACCTTAAGAAGGCACACGAGCAGCCATCACCGAGCCCAGTGGGAGCAACGGAACACACAAAGCCACACTCCAGGCTCTCACCGTCCAGCCTCGTCTTCTACTTCTCCTTCTCCTCTCTCCTCACAATTGTCCTCCACTCCACCTTCCATTACGTCAAGCTCACGTTTTTCTGCAAAAAGGCAGGCTTCCGTGGGCCTAATGTTCGAGCGTAAAAAAATGATGACGCCGGATAACCCTCTTGTCCAACGGTTGACGGCTGGCTTGTCAGAACTCATAGCCCGCCAACTACTGCCATATAAACTGGTGGACTCGGAGGCCTTTCGCAAATTTGTGGCCATTGGAACACCACAATGGAAGGTCCCAGGAAGGAAGTATTTCTCAGAGAAGGGCATCCCAGAGCTATATGGCCATGTTCAGTGGCAAGTGAATGTATCTCTGGCACACAGTGTCGGTGCCAAGATACATCTGACCACAGACACGTGGTCTAGCAAACACGGGCAGGGAAGGTATATCACTTTTACTGCCCACTGGGTGAACCTTCTGACGGCCGTCAAGCATGTAACCCGTGGCACCCGTGTAGATTTGGTTTTACCGCCACGGATTGCATGCAGGCCTGACTCTTCTTCTCCTCCTCCTCCTACTCCATCCAGCACAGAGACCTTCTTTCTTCATTTGACTCACTTCCTTGTCCAAAAAAAGCACACCGTACTATATGCCCGTACCCTCCTCTTTGAAGAGGTTGAGCGGTGTCATATTTCTACTGGGGCTGTCTATTATGAGGGGCTCCCACCATCCCTGTGCTGTGCTGACATCCTCCTGGGGCTGTACCTCTGCTGTGCATATTATGAGGGGCTCCCAAAATCCCTGTGCTGTGCTGACTTCCTCCTGGGGCTGTACCTCTGCTGTGCATATTTTGAGGTGCTCCCACCATCCCTGTGCTATGCTCATTATGAGGGGCTCCCACCACCCCTGTGCTGTGCTGACTTCCTCCTGGGGCTGCTTTTTATGAGGGGCTCCCACCATCCCTGTGCTATGCTGACATCCTCCTGGGGCTGCTTATTATGAGGGGCTTTCACCATCCCTGTGCTATGCTCATTATGAGGGGCTCCCACCATCCCTGTGCTATGCTCATTATGAGGGGCTCCCACCATCCCTGTGCTATGCTCATTATGAGGGGCTCCCACCATCCCTGTGCTATGCTGACTTCCTCCTGGGGCTGCTTACGGTGCAGGTGTCAGTGCTGTATATCATGGTGCTGATGTCAGTACTCTCTATCACAGTGCTGCTGTCAGTGCTGTATATCACGGTGCTGGTGTTAGTGCTTTATGTCACGCTGCTGATGTCAGTGCTCTCTATCACGGTGCTGCTGTCAGTGCTGTATATCACGGTGCTGGTGTTAGTGCTTTATGTCACGCTGCTGATGTCAGTGCTCTCTATCATGGTGCTGCTGTCAGTGCTGTATATCACGGTGCTGGTGTTAGTGCTTTATGTCACGCTGCTGATGTCAGTGCTCTCTATCACGGTGCTGTTGTCAGATCACTCTATCACGGTGCAGGTGTCATTGCTGTATGTCACGTTGGTGATGTCAGTGCTCTCTATCATGGTGCTGGTGTCAGATGACTCTATCACGGTGCAGGTGTCATTGCTGTATGTCACTCTGCTGGTGATCATCTCCTGCACCCTCTTCTTTGCCTACCCTGACCTTCCCTCTCCTCCATTGCCTTCATGCGCTCCACAGTCCTGAATTGTCACAACAATTTCCCGTATAAAAAAAGAATGCTTGTAGTTGTCGATCCCAGATTCACCTCATACATGTGTTATGTCATTGGCCATGTGGTGGAACTATGTTTGCACAGCTATTAATTATTTTGTGGCTGCAAATTTGACCTGTAGGTTTGCAAAGTTCGCCTCCCATTGAAGTCAATGGGGCCCGTCGCGAACGTTCCGTCGGAAGTTCGTCCATCACTAAAAATGACAATTCTTCCTCAATTTATCTATATGTTTTGCACACTCCCCATTCCTGTTTCCGATTCCTATTTCACTAAAGCCCAGTCCATAATAAATAATTTCCTATGGCAAGTGAAGAAAGGTAGATGCATATTCCAAAAATTAATTAAATCAAGAACAGTTGGAGGCATAGGACATGCTATCCTAAAAGACTACTACACAGCAGCGTGCCTAGCCCAAGCCAGGCAGTGGTTCTTACGCAAAGCCACTGCTAGGTGGCACGAGTTAGAAATTCATCAATGCCCCTACAAAGAACCCCTAGTTCTACTACTAACAGCTCGATTCACGACTAGACTCCCTACAAATATCTCCCAACCTATGTCAGCAACTATATGTGCCTGGAAAACCCTGTTACACACTCCAATAGGTGATACACCGTCCAAATCCATTCCACTGCCTATACCTAGCTTACAACTCCTGATCCTAAACCTAAAAATTAAACATTGATCTTCTAAAGGTATTGACTAAGTCACTGACTTAAAAATAGGCCCAGCAACCAAAACCTTCAGAGCATCACAATTAGAATTTGGATTGCACTCGGACGATATATTTACCTATAACCAAATTTCACATTTACTTTCATCTATTCCTGATACATCTATTGTCATACCATGGAAAGTCTATCTCTATTTCACAAGCCCTCTCACCTCTATCAAAGAAATCAACGTTCATCAAAACCCCTTCTATGAGATCATGGGAAATAGACCTATCAAACACGTACATCAATGACCAATGGCTTATATCAATATCATCTACATATAAAACCACTAAAAATGCCAACTTGTGGGAACTATACTATAGTTGCTGCTAAGATGGTACCTAATGCCCACAAGGATTGCCAGTTTTACTCCACATGCCTCGCCAATGTGCTGGAGGAACTGTGGCAATAGGGGTACATTAATCCATATTTTCTGGAACTGTCCAGAGATTCGATCCCTATGGACTTCTATATTTAACTTAATAGCCAACATCACAAATGTCACTATTTCTCCAAATCCAGAACTAGCTATTTTATCCCTGGGAATAGATAACATCCCTCCCCGATTAAGGAAAATTATATCCCATATCCTTCTAAGTGCTAGACTAGAAATAGCTAGAGGTTGGAGGATGGTGGCAGCACCAACAACTTCAGAGGTCCTTAGGATGTCACACTTACATATTACATATGAACTGTTGTTTGCCTCAACACAGGGCAAGTACCGGGAATCTTACCAAGACTGGAAACTTTGGTTGGACTGGTGTACATGAAATAAAATTTGATAATTTACTAACATAACTGCTTAAACTAGCTCAGCTAATATACTATGGAACCAGGGGGCTAGGTGTGGAAACGTTAATACTCTTGGGAGAGGGTCCCGGTCTCTCCGGCCAAGGCACAGCTAGATCCCAAGTGGGGCATCTGGTGGTGGGACCTGGGCTCTCAATCCGAAGGAAATCTATGCCCAGAATCATAGCCGTGACTTAGCTGATTACGTGTTACTTTTGTTTTGTATGCTATGTAAATAACTAGAACCTTTGAGAGATACACGGTGAACCTTAGCTCATATAGAGTGTAAATTTTAGTTCAATATACTAGGAATGAGCCGAACACCCCCCCGGTTCGGTTCGCACCAGAACTTTCGAACGGACCCCAAATTCGAACGAACTTTAGAACCCCATTGAAGTCAATGGGACTCGAACGTTCGAAATTAAAAGTGCTAATTTTAACGGCTAATATGCAAGATACTGTCCTAAAAAGGGTTTGGGGACCTGGCTCCTGCCCCAGGGGACATGGGTCAATGCCTAAAATGTTTTTAAAAATGGCCGTTCTGGCGGGAGCACTGATTTTAATGACGATTAAAGTGAAATATTCCTTTAAATATGGTGCCTGGGGGGTGTCTGTAGTATGCCTGTGAAGTGCCACGTGTTTCCCGTGTTTAGAAGAGTCCCTGCACAAAATTACATTAAACGGACATAACACCATTTAAAACTGCTTGCGGTTTTAATGTTATATCTGGTTCCTGCAATATGGTTGAAAACCATTGAGAAAAATGGCATGGGTAGCCCTCCCTGCCCATTACCAGCCCCTTTGGGTCTTGTACGCATATCAAGGGGAACCCTGTACCCATATTAAAAAAAGGAAATGCGTGTGGCCCCCAGGCCCTATATACTCAGAACAGCAGTATACAGGCGGTGCAAACAAGACAGGGACTGTGTAGGTTTGTTGTGTTAAGTTGAATCTGTTTGTAATTTTCAACTGGTACATTTTTAAAGTGTAGCTCCAGTCAAAAAAACTATTTTTAAGCTTTTTGGAAAACATAGGGAAGGGTTATCACCCCTGTATAATTTGTTTTGTCGTCCATCTTTTTTCGTCTCACTTGTTGTTGTCTCCTTCCGTTTGCAAGTAGGAGATGTTTGTAAGTTGGATTTCTGAAAGTAGGGGCCTGCCCTATATGCTCTGCAGAAATGGCGGAACAAGGTGTTGGTTTTGCCACTACATTGTAAGCCCTCAAAGTGACTCTTGCTGGGCGCTGGAGTGCCCTGCTGTGAACGATTATATCAAGAATTGTAATTACATGCCATTGTTGAACAGTGGTAGAAAAATTGACCTTTGGTGGTTGTGGTGCTGGTGCCACAACACTATAAGTCCTCACCATTACTCTGGGTGGGCACAGGAAGGGGCCCTCCTGTGAAATATTATATCAAGAATTGTAATTACATGTCCCTGTTAAACAGGGGCAGAAAAATTGGGCCTTAGGCACTGCTGCGGGTGCCACCACACTGCAACCTCTGCCATATACTCTAGTTTTATTGCAGGAATTAGCCCTGCTGCAAAGCATTGCATCAAAAATTGTACTTAAACGCCCCTGTTAAACAGGGGCAGAAAAATTGGGCCTTAGGCACTGGTGCTGGTGCCACCACACTGCAACCTCTGCCATATACTCTAGTTTTATTGCAGGAATTAGCCCTGCTGCAAAGCATTGCATCAAAAATTGTAATTAAACGCCCCTGTTAAACAGGGGCAGAAAAATTGAGCCTTAGGCACTGGTGCTGGTGCCACCACACTGCAACCTCTTCCATATACTCTAGTTTTATTGCAGGAATTAGCCCTGCTGCAAAGCATTGCATCAAAAATTGTAATTAAACGCCCCTGTTAAACAGGGGCAGAAAAATTGGGCCTTAGGCACTGGTGCTGGTGCCACCACACTGCAACCTCTTCCATATACTCTAGTTTTATTGCAGGAATTAGCCCTGCTGCAAAGCATTGCATCAAAAATTGTAATTAAACGCCCCTGTTAAACAGGGGCAGAAAAATTGGGCCTTAGGCACTGGTGCTGGTGCCACCACACTGCAACCTCTTCCATATACTCTAGTTTTATTGCAGGAATTAGCCCTGCTGCAAAGCATTGCATCAAAAATTGTACTTAAACGCCCCTGTTAAACAGGGGCAGAAAAATTGTGCTGATGGCATAAAACAGAACCAGAAATGTTCTTCCAACATATCAGCGGAGGAGGAAGAGGATAGACAATCAACATAACAGGACAGTCACTCAGCATCAGCATAGGCAGTCTTGAAGGGATGTGATATTTAAAAAAAAATTATTCTGCTACATCAGCTTCAGGTGCTTGGTAGCTGTGGGTGATCCAAGACTGATTCATCTTGATGAAGGTCAGTCGATCAACTGATTCGGTGGACAGGCGCACCCTGTGATCCGTAACAAAGCTACCAGCAGCACTGAAGGTGCGTTCCGAAAGAACGCTGGATGCAGGACAGGCCAGTAGCTCAATTGCATACTGTGCAAGCTCTGGCCAGTGATCCATCCTCAAGACCCAGTAAGCCAGAGGATTTTCGGTGGGAAAGGTGTCCAAGTCTGACCTTGCCCCTAGGTATTCCTGCACCATGTAAATCAGACGCTGGAGATGGGTGCTGGAACCGATCATACCTTGGGGCTGCGGACTAAAAAATTGTCTGAAAGCATCAGTCAGACGGCCACCTTCTCCACCGCTCCTTCTGACCGATGCCTCAGCAACACGTTGTCCAGGACCAGGAGTTTGTAACCTCCCAGTCTCTGGGAACACGTTGCACAGACCTTTCTGCAAGGCCTCCCGGAGATGTCTCATCCTCTGCTCCCTCTGCGATGGCAAGATAAGGTCGGCAACCTTACCCTTGTACCGTGGATCAAGGAGAGTGGCCAGCCAGTAATGGTCCCTCTCCTTGATCCGAAGAATACGAGGATCCTTCCGCAGGCTTTGCAGGATCAGGGAGGCCATGCAGCGTAGGTTAGCTGAGGCATTCGGTCCGGAGTCCTCTGGGTCACTAAGGACAACATGATCCGCAGCTACCTCCTCCCAGCCACGTACAAGTCCACGTGTTTCTTGGGACTGTAAATCATCCCTACAAGACTGCTGCTGCTGCTGCTGCTGATGCTGAGTGCCAGCCTCCACCTCCATGCTGACACAATCATCCTCGTCCTCCTCTTCCTCCTCCTCATCCTCTTCCTGTGTGATGGGTGGCACAGCAAGAACACTGTCTGGATAAAGGGGGCCTTGAGAGGCAAAGAAGTCCTCCTCTTCCTGCCTCTGTTCTGCCTCAAGTGCCCTGTCCATTATTCCACGCAGCGTATGCTCCAAGAGGTGGACAAGAGGTACAGTGTCACTGATGCATGCACTGTCACTGCTCACCATCCTTGTGGCCTCCTCAAACGGTGACAGGACAGTGCATGCATCCCTGATCATGCCCCACTGGCGTGGTGAGAAAAAACCGAGCTCCCCTGACCCTGTCCTGGTGCCGTAGTCGCACAGGTACTCATTGATGGCCCTCTGCTGCGTGTGCAGCCGCTGCAGCATGGCCAACATTGAGTTCCACCTGGTGGGCATGTCACATATAAGGCGGTTCTTGGGCAGGTTCAACTCCTTTTGGAGCTCAGCCAGCCGAGCACAGGCATTAAATAATCGGCGGAAATGCACACAGACTTTCCTGGCCTGCTTCAGGACATCCTGTAAGCCGGGGTACCTGCCCAAGAACCGCTGCACCACCAGGTTAAGGACGTGAGCTACACAGGGCACATGGGTCAGTTGTCCCTGTCGGAGGGCGGAGAGGAGGTTGGTGCCATTGTCACAAACCACCATTCCTGGCTTAAGCTGGCGTGGCGTCAACCACCTCTCGGCCTGCCCCTGCAGAGCTGACAAAACATCCGCCCCAGTGTGGCTCCTGTCCCCCAAACAAACCAGCGCAAGCACGGCATAGCATCATTTTGCCTGCGTACTTGCGTAGCCCCTGGAACGCCTGCGAAGCACCGCTGGTTCTGAGGACAGAGCACTGGAAGAGGCCATGGAGGAAGAAGAAGAGGAGGGGGTGGAGGAGAGAGGTGTGTCACAACCAATAGTAGCATTTTGGAGGCGTGGTGGCGGAACAACCTCCAACACTACTGCACCTTGTCCTGCATCCTTCCCAGCTGCCAGAAGAGTGACCCAATGGGCCGTGAAAGACAGGTAATGTCCCTGTCCATGCCTGCTGGACCATGAGTCAGCGGTAATATGCACCTTACCGCTGACCGCCCTGTCCAGCGAGGCAAGGACATTGCCTTCCACATGCCGGTAGAGAGCCGGAATCGCCTTCCGTGAGAAAAAGTGGCGTTTGGGGACCTGCCACTGAGGAAATGCACATTGTACAAACTCACGGAAGGGGGCCGAGTCTACCAACTGAAAAGGCAGCAGTTGAAGTGCTAGCAATTTAGCCAAGCTAGCATTCAACCGCTGGGCATGGGGATGGCTGGGAGTGAACTTCTTTCGCCGGTCCAGCAGCTGGGGCAGGGACATTTGCCTGCTATAATCGGACGTGGGGTGTACCGCTAGCAGAGTTCCCGGAAGCACTTGGCTGTGACACACCTAATTCTACACCTTCATTCCTCTCAGAGCAGGTTTCAGAGAGGACTGAAGGTCTAGTGGGGTTGGAGATGCCAGCTGATTAGGAGCAAGGAGAGGTCCGCTTTGTTCTTTGGTGTGGGTCTTTGAGGTACGCTTGCCAACGAGCTGCATGGCAGGTCAACATATGTCTGGTCAAACATGTGGTGCCCAAGCGGCTGATGTTTTGGCCACGCGAGATACGCTTGAGACATATGTTGCAAATAGCAGCGGTGCGATCTGATGCACTCATCTCAAAAAAGCCCACACCAAAGAACTTTTAGAATAACGCGCAGAGGCAGCGCCCTGCACAGGCGGAGCTCTGCGGTGTGATTCAGTCGGTGTGCTGTCCCTAAGCTGGCCCCCGGAGGGCATCCTGCCTCGTTGGACATGTGCCTCCTCCTCCTCCTCCTCCTCTCTCCTTCCAGGCACCCATGTGGAGTCAGTGCCCTCATCATCCCCTCCCTCTTCATCGCTGTAGCAAACCTGGCAGTATGCTGCAGCTTGTGGAACATGACTGCCAGATTTCTGTCCTTCTTGAGCATCCCCTCTCTCTGCCCTCACGCTACTGCCTTCCTCTAGCTGAGTGTCATCATCAGAGCCCACAAAACACTGGGCATCCTCCTGGATCATGTACCCAACACTGTGCTCAAAGAGTTCAGGAGACTCCTCAGGAGGACGTGGTGGGTCTAGGGAAGGAGTCACTGATGATGACATTGAGAGGAGGGAAGACGATGCGTTGACAGCTGCTTTGCTAGTACCCTGAGACTGGGTGAGAGAGGATGAGGAGGATGAAGAGGGCTTGGTCATCCACTCTACCAAGTCGTTGGCATGTTGCGGTTCAACATGCCCAGCTGCCGAAAAGAAGGACAAGCGTGTCCCATGGCCACGTGCTGATGACAATGCACCGCGTCCATGACCAGCACTGTTGTCTCTAGACACAGAGCCTGCTTGCCCTCTTTTATCGGCTCGCGCCTGTCTGCCTCTCCTTGCTGGCCTTCCAGACATGGTAATGGCCTGAAGGGAGTTGGGTAAAAAAGCAGTTGGGTAGTGTATATTGTGCTAGAGGCACACAACACCCACTAACTCCTGCAGATGCCTTTATTATAGAACACCAGAGATAAAGGGGTATATACAGATGTATACTGTGCTGTGCTGGAGGCACACACAACTTCCAATAACTCCTGCAGATGGCAAGTGGTCTCAAATAGAGAAGAGCTATGTAGGTGGATATAGCGGTATGTACTGGGTACAGAGCACGCAGACAGCACGCACTAGCTCCTAACACTACTGACTGCAAGCTCTATTATAAAAGATAGATCACTAGCTATATAGGTGAGGTGAATATAGTGGTGTATACTGCGGTCAGGGCACGCAGACAACAACCACTACACAACAGCAAGATCGAAAATCGTCCGAAAACGATCGGTGTGTACTGTGTTTAAGGTACACAGAACACCCACTGCTTCAGACGCCAAGACACTACACAAGGCCGCCGCGCTGGCGGCCTTATATAGTGTGGGGCGTGCACTACACAGCCTGAGCTATGATTGGCCACAAGCATCCTGCCTGTGGCCAATCATGGCTCTCCTCGCTGCTGGCGCTGCGATTGGCCAAGCATGCGGGGTCACAGTGCATGCTTGGCCAATGAGCCAGCAATGCACTGCGCCATCGCAGTGCATTGTGGGCCGTGAGCGCCACACGAATTTGGCGGGAACGGACCAAAATGTTCGGACTTCGCCGAACGGATGAACAGCCGATGTTCAAGTCGAGTCGAAGCTCATCCCTACAATATACCAACACATAGATTGGAGATCGTTGTATGTGATACAAACTCTACGTTATACAATATCTTGCAAACCGATCCATGTTGATAAATTATATTTGTACAATACTTGTGGAAATTTTCAATAAAAAATTATTGTTAAAAAAAAGTGCATTGGTAGCTGGGAAATGATATAGGGTTCATGTACAAATGCAATATAGATCAATAAATAAAAACACAATCCTATAGCTGTATGTAAAGTTATGGAACAGTATGAGTTAATGTAGTAGCACTACTGCCACTATATGACTAGTCCCCAGCTGACCTCTGTTTTAATCACACTGAGCTGATATTATGGGTACCATCACTGACCAAGTATGGATAATAATGTCCAGCTGGTATGTTGGCGGTGGTAGTGTGACCAGAAAAATCATTAGGTAGCAGGTCATCGTGTCAGGTGACAGCTTATTGTGGCTGTGGGTCATCATGTTGACACTGGATTACATGGATGGATGATGTGATGGATGCTGGATTTACCTTGTAGGACATTACTTATATTTTTTAAATGTACCCAGTACTTATTCCCCTGGACAAAGAAAAAAATGGAGGCCTGTTTTTATAAAGGAGGCTTTCTGAATCTGATATGTTACCCCTTACCCTCTTACTGATTCACAAATAAAGTTAAAAAGCAAAACCGGGGCACTGTATGTACTCAAGCCTTGCAACCGGGACAGTGTGTGTACTCAAGCACTGTGAGTAACTGGGGGTCTGTGAGGACTGAGACACCGTGAGCACCTTTGAGTACAGAGATACTGTGTGTACCAAGGCACTGGGTGCAGAAGAGGACACAACGGGCCATGTGATTAGGGTATAAGAGTAGAAGGAGAGGATACTGAGGGCATATGATCAGTGAGCAAGAGCAATAGGAGAAAATGTTAGGGGCCGTATGATCAGTGAGAGGGGGCAGGAAAAAAGGATGCCTGGGGGCTATGTGATTAGTGAGTGGGGGCGGGAGGAAAGGGATCTGGGGGATGTGATCAATAAGTGGGAGCAGGAGAAAAGGATGCTGGGGGTTGTGTAATCAATTAGTGGGTGCAGGAAGAGATGACAATTGGGTCTGTGTGGTCAGTGAGTGAGAGCAGGAGGAGAGGACTCGGGGGGGATATGTGATCATAGAGAGGATGCAAGCTGATGCTAAGTGCTGGTAGAGAGCTGCCAAATACTAAAAAGTACTGAGGGGTCACTGTGAGTGCTGAGGGGTTTGTTATCTTGTTACATCCTCAAACAGTTAGGCAAACAACAAGTGTTCAGTATAAAACTGGTAAGTAAAGTTAACAATACATTATACAAAATATAATTCCTTCTTTTCCCTGGATTATACCCATTATGTAACATTTCCAGAAGGAGTGGTGAAGCAACTCGGTGCACATCCTGTGCCATCTATACATTACTTGAACAACTGTTAGAAGGTGAATATTACTGTGCTAGTAATATGAAATGTTATTTCTTTGGAAACACAGATTCTAAATCTAAGGAATCAGTGGACAACACTGCAAAGTATCAACAACCTGAAAGAAAGTTTGGATCATACCCCTCAGGTGCAGGCCAGGACCAATATAAAGAAGGGTGGAGATATTGAGGTGCAGGCACCAGAGCAGAGTAGTTAGCTAACAGTTAGAAGAAAAGGTAAATAAAAAGGCATTAGAGAGGCTAGTCCTGAGCTGACACATCCCAATAAATACATCCAGTTGCATGATGTTGAGTTTTGTCAGTTCAGGAGTGGCATTGCTGGTGAAGAGTTCCTCCCCTAGCTGCCAGGGAAACAACTCCTCCAGTGAGAATGGGGCAAGGTTATAGAAAAGGTTAGGCAGATAATGGTGGTAGAGAACTCAGTTATTAGGGCAGATAGGAAAATCTGTCACAAAGAATGTGATTGCTGAACAGTAAGGGGTTTACCAGGTTCTTAGATTTGGCACATCACGAATCAGAGAGGAAGATTGTCATTTGTACCATGTGTACTGGTATGTACAAAGTCAGAGGAAGATGGAGCATAAAAAATAATTACAATGATTAGGTGCTACATTAAAGAAAAGGACCTCCAAGGTAGTATTGTCAGAAACACTCCCTGTAACTCGAGTCACACCAGAGGGGCATCAGGAGCTTAGAGAACTTAACAAATGACTGAGGGAATGATGAAGGAAGGAGTATATTGAGTTCATGGAGAACTAGGGATGTATTTCCAGTTGGTTATTGACTCTATAGCATAAAGTGACCGCACCTAAATTGGGAAGGTATATTTCTGTTGGGGAAGAAGATGACCAGAAGGTTGAAGGGTCTTTTAAATTAGGTGGTGGGGGGATGGTTTTGAGGAACCTGTACCAGTCAATAAGCAAAAGTCAGAGGGTGCTGATGTGGAAAAAGTTGGTAGTGGAACTAGGGTACACAAGATCAAGGCATGTTGACTGGGAGAATCCTATTGCAGCTTTAGAACAAACATTGAGAAAATAAAAAGAGCTTACACAATAATAAAAGGCATGTTTACAAATGTGGTTAATAAAATGGAAGAACTGCTGATACATGAGGAGGATTTCAACTCCTGTATGTTAAGAGCAACTTGCTAGTGAATATTGCTGACAGGGCAAAGGAGGCCATGGAACCCTTGTAGCTGGAGTTTCAAAGAGAGGAAACAAACAGTAAATTATTAGTAGGTGTATGCTACAGGCCCCTCACCTTCAGAATGAAGAGGTGAAATGTAATCATAATGAGAGATTTCAATTATCTTGATATTAGCTGGGAAGAGGGAACTACTCTCTCATCTTAAGCCCCGTACACACGAGAGGACTTATGTCCGACAGACTTCCGAAGGAGTTCCGTCGGAGTTCTGCCGGAGTTCCGACGGAGTTCTGACGGACTTTTCGGCGGAACAGACTTGGCCACACACAATCACACTAAACTCCGACGGATTCGAACATGATGACGTACGACTGGATTCGAATAAGGAAGTTCATAGCCAGTAGCCAATAGCTGCCCTAGCCGTCGGTTTTAGTCCGTCGGAATAGCATACACACGAGCGAATTTTTCGAAGGGACCGGGTCCGGCGGAGTTCCTTCGGAAAAATTTGAAGCATGTTCCATATTCTAAAGTCCTTCGGACTTTGGCGAGTCAAAAGTCCGTTGCAGCCCACACACGATCGAATAGTCTGACGGACTCAGTCCGTCCGACTTTGGATGTTGAAAAGTCCGCTCGTGTGTACGGGGCTTAAGGGTAGTCATTTTTTGCTTTAAAGTCTTGAAGGACAATTTCATGTGTCAATTAGTGGATGCCTCAACTAGAAATACGGCTTTTTAGACTTATAACATAAAAACGTAGAAAAAATAGCGAACACAGTGGGGGGTTATTTACTAAAGGAAAATCCACTTTGCACTGCAAGTGTACTTGAAAGTGCACTGAAAGTACACTTGGAAGTAAAGTCGCTGTAGATCCGAGGGGCACATGCAAGGAAAATAAAAACAGCATTTTAGCTTGCACATGATTGGATGATAAAATCACTACTCCTTAGATTTAAAGCGTCTGCACTTCCAAGTGCACTTTCAACTGCGCTTGCAGTGCAAAGTGGATTATTGTAAATAACGCCCAGTGTAATTATGTTCCCCATAAATCATAGCAAAAGGAGACATGAGGGTAGGAAAAGAACATTTAATTTCAAAGGGCGGCTTTACTAAACTACGCCCCATACTATACAACATTAAATAGGATCAAATTCCAGAAACAAAGAACACTGAGGAAAAATGGCCATGTTTTAAGTACATATTAAATAATGGCAATAATTAAAAAAAACAAAAAAAAAACTAAAGTTAAACTGTGTGGCTAAATACTAGCATAAACAAGCAAATAAATACTTCAACACTGACTCTACTACTCACATGCTTATTTGGTAAATCTGCATTTATACCCCCATCTACTTCAAACTGACCACTGACTCTACTACTCACATGCTTATTTGGTAAATCTGTTTTTCCTGACGCCTTCATGGCAGCACACACTGGGTTGTGACTCCGCCCCCACAACCTGACAGGATTGGATTAGCTATAAATTTGAAGGGGAGACCCCCCGCTGCATTCTCTTTTTTTTCCTCACCTGACAGGTTGGTCGGACGTGTTTCCTTGTTATAGATGAAAAAAGCCTCTACCGCATTCGCCCCAGCAGGTTCAAGCCTCTCCTGTTTGAAAGTCCCTCCTGTACAGTCTCTAAAGGAGCTTCTATGGAGGGAGCCCCTCGCTCTGGTGGTCTCAAGGGGCATTTTTACTGGCACTTTGACAAAGCTTTAAAGAAGCTTTCTTTGCAGTGGATTCCCTTTTTCTTGCCTTTCCCCCTTTTTTTCATATTTATTTTCACCTGGCCCCCTCAGGTTTTGTTAACTTTGAAAAAAAAATGTATGTACCTTTTTTATCTCCAGCGGAGGGAGCAGGTCTTGCTGGTACCTTTTATCACTCTCCTGCGCCGTTCGTTCCGCCGCACTGCGCATGTCCAGTCTTAGGATTTTCGTTCCTAGGCTTTCCTTGCTGATTCCCTCTTCCAAGATGGCACGGGAGTGCTCGTATCACTTCCGTGCATGCGCGGAGTGTCATTCAGCGGTGGTATGGCACCATTTTTTAAAAACACAGTGCTCCTGTGTAAATTCCAATACATGATGTGTTGCTGGCTGCAGCTGGGAAAAAACTGCTCTGCATCCCTAGATTCAGAATTCTGCTAAAGGTAAGTCCCTGTGGGGTTTCTTTGTATTCTTTTTACTAGTTACTTTTTTGTTATATTTAATGTTAAATATTGTTAAAATATTATTTAAATTTTTATGCTAAGTATTTAATTTATATTTTCCTATGCAGTTAAATGTTAAAAAAAAAAAAATGTGTCGGTGCGATTCATAGTAGTCCCTTCCTGCTTATGCGTTCTTTCTTACGTTTTAGACTATCCTGTACCCTTTTCTTATGGATTCCACTACCCACGCAGACCACCATCAGCAAGTTAGGTAAGAGGCTTTACCGGTTAGGTACGTATTGAAGGGGAGATCAAAAGAGTGCCAGGTGCTTAGTGCTGCCTTTTTTTATTCCGGCAGCCCGGCTGAGTCAAGAACGGCAAGTTCTAGACAGGGGAGAACATCCAGCCATACCTCAAGCAGGAAATCTCATAGAAGCCGCTCGAGATCCCCTTCCCACCACCGGAGGCATAGCCATTCACGGCATAGCCACTCACACTGCAGCCAGTCAAGACGTAGAAAATCTCCTCCCTCGCACTATCAGAGTCGCCATGCTTGCCCTGCACCAAATGCCTGCTGGGTTTGCGGTGCCAGACAAGCTTGCTTGTCGTTCCTGCTTCAGTGAGGCCACTAGAGAAAAGGAAGCAGATGCTAGAATGGCCACGGATCTCATTAGGGAGTCCGTACGGGAAACATTGCTGGAGTCAGCTACACCGGCTATGGATAGAGCAGTTCCTAGCACATCCTCTGCGGAACCTCGTATCACCCAAGCATCAGAATCCTCCTCGGAGGACGAGTGTCAGGATATGTCAGCCGGCTTTGACTTTTCCCCGGTGGAGCCTTTTGTGAAATCCGTTGGCAGGAGGACGCGGCTAATCCTCCGAAGGTACGGAAATATTTTCAGAATTTAAAAAGGGATACAGAAACCTTCCCTTTTATTGAGGAACTTGAGGACCTCATCAAGGACAAATGGGAAAGATCAGATAAGAGAGCTAGCCTCTCTAATAGACTGGCGAAAATGTACACCTTGAAGGAAGCGAAAGTGAGGCCCCTAATGAACGCCCCCGTCGTTGACTCTTCATTGATGCGCTTGGCCCATCACGTAACTTTACCGATCGAGGATGTGGTCTCTTTCTGGGATGTTTTGGATCGGAAAATGGATCTGGAGTTAAAAAAAAGCTTATTCCACAGCGGGAGGTGCCTGTAGACCAGCGATTACTACGGCGGCAGTGACCAGGGCCGTCTCAGGATGGGCATCCGAAGTGGAGAAGGACCTCAGAGATGGCGTCAAGATGGAGAAAATAATATCTTCCCTGCAGGAGATCAGACTCGCAGGGGATTTTGTAGCAGAGGCCTCGGTAGATGTTATTAGATCTTCTGCAAGGTCAATGCTGCCTTTGGTGATGGCAAGAAGAGCTCTATGGCTCAAGCCATGGGTAGCGGACGCAGCCTCTAAAACTAATTGGTGTCGGATTCCATACGATGGTTCAAACCTGTTCGGTGCCAAACTAGATTCAGCCATCTCCAAAGTTTCCGGAGGGAAGTCAGGTTTGATCCCCTCCGACAGAAGACCTAGGACACAGAGAGGTCCAGCCTTCAAGCGCAATTTGCCAGACAAGTACCGGGAGTCCAGATCCTACCGTCCAGGTAGGGAGTTTAGAAGGGACTGGAGAAGCACAAAACCCTCCTTTCTCAAATTACAAAAATCCAAGGCCAACCCGGCTGGGGATCAGCCAAAATCATTTTGAAGATCCGCCTGCCCACCCGGCCCAGGTGGGTGCCAGGCTGAAAAGCTTTTCCAAAATTTGGGCAAGACACATAAAAGACTTATGGACACTTTCCACAATAAAATTTGGCCACAAGTGGAATTTCAAGAATGGTCTTCCACCAAGCTACTTCCGTGCAACCAGACTTCCGTCTTCATTGTCCAAGAGGAGCCTGTTAGTGAAATATATAACGGAACTGAGACAAAAGGGTGCAATCCTAGAAGTACCATCACACCAAAAAGGGAGAGGGTTCTATTCCCCTCTTTTTTTAGTGAAGAAGAAAACGGGCGACTTGCGACCCGTACTGGACCTCAAGAGACTCAACAGAGGCATCCAAGTGGAGTCCTTCAAAATGGAGAGCTTACAGTCCATTCTCCTAGCAATGAACCTAAACGACTGGATGCTTTCTATAGATTTGTCGGACGCTTATCTTCACGTGCCAGTTCACCCGTTTTTTCAAAAATTCCTGCGCTTCGCCATAAATCAACACCACTTCCAATTTCAGTGTCTTCCGTTCGGCATCTCCTCGGCTCCCAGGAAGTTTACCAAAATTCTGCTGCCACTAGTAACTTTCCTCAGGGAGAAAGGGTTACGAGTCCACCACTATCTGGACGACATCCTGCTGTTAGCGAAGGATCAGGAATCTCTGACTCTCCACCGGGAGATTCTCCTTGCGACCCTCCAGAAATTTGGGTGGATAGTCAACTGGAGGAAGAGCAGTCTGTAACCTACACAGAACATGGTCTTTCTGGGGGCAGACCTAGACACCAAATTAAACAGGATACAGCTTCCACAGGAGAAGGTCAGACCTCTAGTATGGAAAATGCAAAGGCTATTGTCAACAGACCAGTTGCCAGCCAGAGACTGCCTGAGTATACTGGGGTCCATGTCAGCAACAATACCTATGATACAGTGGTCCCAGTGGCACATGAGACCTCTCCAGAACTCGTTTCTCAGGCAGTGGGATGGAGTATTGATGCGTCAAACCATCTTGGTCTCCAGTACAGTGAAGCAGTCAATATGGTGGTGGACACACCACAGCAACCTCGGGAAATACAGACCGATAGTCCCTCCAGATCCAGAAATAGTAACTTCGGACGCCTGCCAGATGGGTTGGGGAGCCCATTTTCGAGACCTGGCAGCCCAGGGGCAGTGGCTTTTTCAGACTTTGGGCTTAGTCTCCAACATCTTGGAGCTCAGAGCGGCTTTCCAAGCCTTGCTAGCCTTTGCGCCTTTGCAACAAAGTGGCAGTGGCCTACATTCAGAGGCAGGGAGGTACCAGGAGTGTCACTCTTATGGAGGAAGTTCGGCCCATTTTAGATTGGGCTCAGATACATCTTTCAAGCCTAGAAGCAGTATATGTTTCAGCAGCGCAAAACATGTTAGCCGACTGCCTGAGTCGAGAGACTTTTTCCAACAACGAGTGGTCCCTGAACCCTCGAACCTTTGCTCTTTTGGCCGAACTTTGGGGAATGCCGGAGATAGACCTTGCAGCTAACCCAGCGAATACCAAATGCCTCAGGATCCTGTCAAGAGGGTCATTCCCATCGGCAGAAGGGGTGGACTGTCTGAGTCACCCATGGAATTTCAGGCTGGGATACATTTTTCCTCCAATTCCATTGATCGCAAGGTTTCTATCTAGACTCCGGAGATCCTCAGCGACAGTGATCACAGTTATACCACTGTGGCCAAGGAGACCATGGTTCACGACACTTCTCCAACTCAGCCTTCAACCTCCTATTCCCCTTCGGGTATCTCCGGATCTTTTGTCCCAAGGTCAGTTCCTGCACCCAGCTCCGGAGAAGTTGCACCTGATGGCCTGGAAATTGAAAGGGCTAGGCTGAGAGCCCAGGGATGTTCTCAAGAGGTCATATTGACTCTAATGCAAGCTAGGAAATTCACAACCAATTCTATTTATTCTAGAATTTGGGAAAGATTCTGCTCCATGGCTCAACAGAGAGGATAGAATAGCGTTTCTCCAGAGCCTGCTCACATTCTGGAATTTCTCCAGTTAGGGGTCAACAAGCGCCTGAGTCTAAGTACCCTCAAGATTCAGGTGTCTGCCCTATCAGCCAAAACGGACACGAAGTGGGCCTTTCATCCTCTAGTTGTCCAGTTCTTAAGAGCCTATCTGAAAATCAAACCCCCCAGAAAGTCGTTTTTTCCGTCATGGGATTTATCAGTAGTTTTCATGCCCTGTCTTCACCTCCATTTATTCCATCTGAAAAACTCTCTCTATGGGACTTGACCTTAAAACTGACTTTCCTGATTGCAATTACATCAGCAAAAAGGGTATCGGAAATACAAGAATTAATGATCTCGGAACCTCATTTAGTCCTTTTTCCTGACAAAGTGGTTCTAAGACCCTCGGAGCAGTTTATACCCAAAGTAGCCACTCCATTCCACTACAACCAGGATATCATTCTTCCATCTTTCCGTAATGATCAGGGGGATCCACACCCTCTGGATGTGAAGTCAACCATCATCAATTATCTATCCCCTACTACCTAGTTCAGAAGGACAGATTCTCTCTTGGTCATCCCTCACGGCTCCAAGCGGGGTCAAGCAGCCTCTTCACGCACCATCGCATCCTGGCTGGTTAGGATCATTAAAAAAGCATATTCCTCCCAGCAGCTGACAATTCCTGAAGGCATCAGGGCTCATTTTACAAGGGCAGTGGCTACCTCCTGGGCAGCATATTGTAGAGTATCTCCGGAGACGATATGCATCTTGGTCCTCCAGGCATACCTTTATTTCCCATTACAAAGTGGATTCAGCTTATTTGTCCATGACTGACTTCGGCAGATCTATCATTAGAGCAAATTCTTCTGCGTTATAAGGAATTAAAGTTTATTTTTTTTACTTGCACCTACCCGACTGACGAGTTATTTTCCAGTGTGTGCTACCATGAAGGCGTCAGGAAAACTGAAAATTGTATACTCACCTTCCGTAATTTTCCTTTCCTGATGCATCTTCATGGCAGCACACGATTACCTCCCTGACTCTTTGTGATGATATATACGGAGAATGCAGCGTGGGTCTTTTTTACTGTCCAGACTGGTCCCTGTCTATGCCCTCTTGAGCCACTATACCCAACCGTTGAGCGTGTGATTGTGCACACCTTTTTCATCTTAAGTTTGGGGCATCTGCGTGGGACTGTGGAGATGGGGGAAGGGTAAGCACCAATTTTTATCTAAAATAATTATGCACCGAAAAAATCCCTCTTTTCTCTTTTGAGTTCTCTCATCATTTAAAATATTATAACTGGGATGAGGTGCCTTTTTTCTTGGTGTTCATGGAGGTTAGAATCAAAAATAATTTAACATTATTTCAATGTTTATTTAGCTATTAAGTCTTACCTAAATTATGGCTTGTCTTATCTTTACAATTTTGGCCTTTGGTCCTGTTTCAATTTGAATGTGATGTGAAAAGATTTGCTCTGTTAGATGTGTGCCCAATATTACCTCCTGATTGATTAATTGCCAGATTCAACCCACACCCAACACAGTATAAAAACAAGGCCTTCTTTACGGGGTAACACATACAGGGGGCTGCATATACAGGGGGTTCTTCCAAAGAAGTGGGATTCTTTAAATAAGTGGAACTTCTGCTCTTGCACTTCAGTGATTTGCACAAAGCAACCCACAGCAGACTGCAGGTGACCTCATTTCCTAATTATCTCTCCTTCCTCTCTGAAACATGCACTCTTTACTTCTCCTCCTTTTCACAATTGCAGCCTCTCTCCTCAAACTCCTTTTCTTCACCCCCCTGCTCCACCCAACAATCTGTACATATCACCCTCACTTCTCCCCTCTCCTTACTACTGCACTCATCACCTCTTTCTTTTTTTTTTCTTTTTTTTTTGTTTCACAAAGTTTATTGAGTGAACCAGAACATAAGATACATCATAGAAAAAAGACATATAATGTCGCATATTATACATGTGATAATAATAGAGTACAGTTACAAAGGGGAATAGGAAAAATATTCATGTAGACAGTACAATATATATATATATGGAAAAAAGAAAAAAAAATAAGCAGCTTATTCCATCATAATACTGAAGGTCAGTTGGTAGTTTGGCTAACTGTACCCAGAGTATGGGGGGGAAGTATAGGGGTGGGGAGGGGTAAAGGGTGAGGAAAGGAAGGAGAGGGGGGGGGGGGAAGAAGGTTTAATATAGGGGGGGGGGGGAACAGTGCAGTGAGAAAAGTACATTATAATTACAAGCTGTATTTCAGTTCTACCTGAGATTTTCTCTTATAGAAGTAATTTTCTAATGGTTTACAATTGATTTATATTCCTGAGAGCTTTTATATGCTATCCATTCATGCCAGGTTGCGAAAAATTTTGTAATTTTTTCCTGAGATACACTTATAAGTTCTTCAATCTGCTCTATGTTGTTAATTCTCCGAAACCATTCCTTTTTCGTTGGAATGGCCTCAGAGCGCCAGTGGACGGGGATACAATGACATGCAGCATTGACCATAAACATTGGCAGTGATTTCAGATAAATTTTCCTGGGGATGTCATTTAAGTGAAGGAGGTATTGTGCTGCGTTAAAGTTCAAGTGTTCTGAGGAGATTTTGTTGATTGTTTCGTGAACCTCCATCCAGAAGGTCTGGATTAAGGGGCAGGACCACCACACGTGGAGCATCGAGCCCTCTTCTCGTTTGCATCTCCAGCATTTTTCTGAGGATGAGGGGGAGAACTTGTGTAGCATAGAGGGGGTCCTATACCATCTGGACAAGATTTTATAGCTGCATTCCTGAGTGGCTACATTTAGTGACCCTTTGTGTGCGTAAATATATAATTTTTCCCATTGTTTTTCGGATATTGAGATATCAAGGTCTCTTTCCCAATGTTCAGATGTTTTGATGGACAGATCAGGTGCCCCTTCAAAGAGAGAGTTGTATATGATTGATATAATATGTCTATGTGGGTCTTTCTTCGTACATAGGTCTTCAACAGTCGTTAGGGGTTTCGTCCAAAGGTGCGTTGTCTGTTTGTTGGTCAGGAAGTGTCTAATTTGAATATAGTTCCAATGGGGTATTCCGAAAGGTGTTATAGTGTCATGGAGGTCTTCTCTAGAGAGTATTTTCCCATTTTTGAAGAAATGTTTGGCTAGGATGTCTTTATGTGGCCAATTGAGTAAAAGAAAGTTTCTGTCTAATCCTGGTGGGAAGTCAGGGTTATTTCTCAGAGGTGTGAGAGGACTATACCAAGGGGTGGGGATTTTGGATTTGAATGTGTTGTGAAAGATTTCTAATGTGGGTCCAACTAAGGGGTGCGTTTTGATGTGATTAGAGTAATGTTTAGGGTGGATCCACGGAAGTGACTTGATTGAGGAGGTGAACTGAGATTGTTCTAACGTCACCCAATCCTTAACAGCTTGATGAATGTTCCAGTCTACTATACGGGTTAAAAGTGTTGCTTGGTGGTATTTCCTAAGGTCAGGGAGAGCTATACCACCCTTGTGTTTAGGGAGGTTTAGTCTGGCAAATTTTATTCTGGGGGTTTTGCCCCTCCATATAAACAGGGAGCACGCTTTGCGAAAGGCTGTAAAAAAGGATAGTGGCACTTTGATGGGGATAGTTTGCATAACGTATAGGTATCTGGGTAAGATTGTCATTTTTATTAATGAGGCCCTGCCAAACCACAAGATGTTTAGGGCGTTCCATCTTCTTAAGTCATCTCGTGTATCTTTTAGAATGGGTATATAGTTTAATTGGTATAGTGTTTTTAAATCTGAGGGTATTTCAATGCCCAAATATGTGATACTCTTTTCAGCCCAGATAAATGGGTGATTTTTCTTGCAGAGTTCAACAGAACTTTGCTGCAAAGTGATATTAAGAGCGTTTGATTTGGAGTGGTTGATTTTTAGATTGGAGAGAAGATGGAAATGTTCCAGATCTTTGAGGAGGTTAGGCAAGGATGTGTGAGGTTCCGATAGGAAGAGTAGCATATCATCGGCGAATGCTGCAACTTTGTAGGTGTTATTTTGGATTTCTATTCCCTTAATGTCATTATTTGCTCTGATTTTATTTAATAGTGGTTCCAGAGTGAGGACAAATAGGAGTGGGGAGAGTGGGCAACCTTGTCTGGTGCCATTTCGTAAGTTGAAGGCGTTCGATAGGTGGTTGTTTACACGAACTCGTGCAGTCGGATTGGAATATAGTACATTGATGTAAGATCTCATTTGGGGCAGTATTCCTATATGGTTCAATACTGCGTCTATGAAATCCCATGCCACCCTATCGAATGCCTTCTCCGCATCGAGGGAGAGAAAGAATCCTTGTTTTTGTTTTGAAGTTAACCAGTGACTAATATTTAAAGCTTTGGTCGTGTTGTCTCTTCCCTCTCTGCCAGGAATAAAGCCCACTTGGTCTAGGGTTATTAGGGATGTTAGTAAGGGTAGTATTCTGTTTGCTAAAAATTTCGCATAAAGTTTTACATCAACGTTAATTAAGGAAATCGGCCTATAGTTTGTGACCTGAGTTATGTCCTTGCCTTCCTTGGGTATTACAGTTATATGTGCTTCTAGTAGTTGTTTGGGGGGGCGTTTCTCGGAGTGTAGTGATTGGAAAGATTTCAGAAATTGTGGTTTTAGTATTTCAATGAAAGTCTTGTAATATTGTAGGGGTAATCCATCGGGGCCTGGGGCTTTCCCTATTTTCATCTCTTTTATAGCTTTGTCTAGTTCCGTGCCAGAGATCGGTTCTTCAAGTTTTTGGGCAGTGGCGTCTGAGATTCGCGGTGGACTGTATTTACTTAGAAAGTCTTGGATAAGGTTGGCTCTTAGGTCTGATTTTAGCGGACATTTGGGATTGGAAGGGATATTATATAGAGACTGATAATACAGTTCAAACTGTTTTGCAATCTCCTCATTCGAGGATTGTAATTTGCCTTGTTTGTCCATTATTTGGTGAATTGTTGCTGAGATTTTTTTGTTTTGCACTGCTTTAGCAAGCAGACTCCCACTCTTGTTTCCTTGCTCATAATATATCTTGTGTCTTAAGATATATTGCCTTTTGGTTTTGATATTTAATTCATCTGCGAGTAGTTTTCTCGCATTCGTAAGCTCCTCAAATGTTGAGATTGCAATAGTTCTTTAATGTGTTGTTTCAAGATTATGGATATACGCTATCAATGAGTTTATTTTGGATTGTTTTTCTTTCTTTATTTGGGCTAGTTTTTTTATAAATTCTCCTCTGATAACACATTTGTGGGCCTCCCATTGTGTGATTGTTGAGGTTTCACCGTTATCGTTACGAGCAAAGTAGTCTTTTAGTGTTTCATTAATTCATTGGGCGGCACAGTGGTGTAGTGGTTAGCACTCTCACCTAGCAGTAAAAAGGGTCGCTGGTTCAAATCCCAACCACGACACTACCTGCCTGGAGTTTGCATGTTCTCCCTGTGCTTGCATGGGTTTCCTCCGGGTACTCTGGTTTCCTCCCACAATCCAAAGACATGCAGGTAGGTTGATTGGCTTCTGTCCAGGATTGGCCCTAGTATATGGATGGGGACCTTGGATTGTGGGCTCCTTGAGGGTAGGGACCGATTTGAGTGTTCAGTGTGCAGGGATAGGGGCAATTGTGGACACTCACTCAGGTTGAACTGGATGGACTGGTGTCTTTATTCAACCTTACTAACTATGAAACTATGAAACTATTAAACTCTGAAATATCTTTGGGGTCTTTCAATATGGAAGTGTTCAGTCTCCATGTTTTTGTGCTAGTGTTTTTCTCTGGGAAAGTTAGAGTCATGGTGATTGGGTGATGGTCCGAAATGGTCATTGGTTCGATGGTACTGTTAGTCAGGAGGGATAGGTCTGATTGTGTCATAAAGAAGTAATCTATTCTTGAATACTTTTGGTGGACGCTGGAAAAGAATGTGAAGTCCTTGGATTGGGGATTGAGAGTTCTCCAGGAATCGTGTAACATAAGGTTTTGTAACTGAATTTTAATTTGTTTTAATGCTCTGTATGGTAGGCTCGACGCTCCACTCGAGGTGTCTATTGCGGGGTTTAGCGGGATGTTAAAGTCACCCCCTAGGATGAGAATACCGGACGCGAATGTCGTTAGCAGGTCTTTGATTTTACGGAAAGAGGCTACCTGTTTAGAATTTGGAGCATATATGTTTGCAATAGTGATGGGGTGATTGCCAAGTTTACCTTTTAAAAATATGAATCTGCCTCCAGGGTCAGTCATAGAGTCTTGGAGTTGGAATGATGTCTGTCTGGAAATCAAAATTGAGACCCCTTTTGTTTTCCCTTCGGGGTTTGTGGCGTGGTAGGCAAAAGGGAATCTTTTGTCTTGTAATTTCGGGAACTTTTCGGATTTGAAATGTGTTTCTTGGATACATATGATATTTGCTTTGTGTTTGTGGAATTCATTGAGTATTTTGGTCCTTTTTCAGGTATGTTAAGTCCTTTGGCATTAATTGAGAGAAGTTTGATCATTAGTGGAGTGGAATTCTGTTTACAGTTAGTTGTCTTAGAGTTTGGATGTATACTTCTAGGTGAAGGGGTATGTTTCAGAGAAACAGAAAATTAAATAAAATAAAAAAGGGGGGGTAGAGGGGGAGAAGGGGTGAGGGGGAGGAATGTGTAAAGGGGGTTTGACCGGGGGTAGAGATAGACCTGCTAGTCTACCCTTTTAGGGATCCGGTTTGTTCAAAGAGCAAGAGTGATTGCCCTTTGTGTGAGAACGGGGACTACTCAGGGCTCAATGGATTCTTGTGGTTGCTAATTGATTAGCGGTATACTAAAAAGTTTTTCTTCTTCTCTCCTGTTAGTTTCTTCCTTTCTTTTTTCTTTGTAAATTTCTCTTCTTACTATGGGATAACTTCCTGCACTCGGGAGAAGTCATTGAGATAATGCTTAACTAGATTAGGGCGTTTTCTTGATAGATTGGGCCAGGGTAGGGGTTGGTATTAGACCTACTATCTATTAGAAAGTTTCAGGGACGAGTTATTGTATTTTAGCCCTTAGTGTACTAATGGAGAAACATGACGGGGCAGAAACAGTGAGGGTGTACCAAGACATATGGCTTGAAAGGGATAATCAAGTATTTCGAGTGTCTACAAAAAAAAAAAGTGGAGCGGTTGGCTAACCTTTAGTGAAAGCCATTTTGTCTAACCTATGAGAGGTTTGTGTCAGATGCACCTTATACTAAGAACAGTGTAACAACAATGAGACATAACGGTAGTTTAGGTTAGTGTTTTGACCTATAACTATAATATCAGGTGTTAAACTATCCTCTATGTCTGTGTTTGACCATAGGAGATAGTATGTAGCGTGGAAGCGAGTATCTGAGATGTATGATAGTGAGTGGTGGCCTATTTGAGATAGCGATTGTGTTGTCGGTGGGCTGATCTAAGTGTCTCTCCTAGCGGATAATAGGAGGGTAGAAGATTGGTTGCAATCTAACGATTAGAATATAAACCATCAACCTGCCGAGGGGGAGGAAATCTCCCTCAGTCCTATCACCTTAAAAAACAACTCTGTAAGAATTCTGAACTTTAAACAATTTTAACCCGTATCAACAATGCATGTATCTTGATCATCTTATACTCAGTTCTATTATCGAGATAAACATATCTACGGTATTGAGAACACACACATACGAACATTCTATACTATGTAAAGACATAACTAGCAGGCTGTGCTGTGATCAATAAATTTGTTAACCTTAGACTGCCGGGAAAATGGCATTTTGTGACTTTAACCCTAAATTGTAATTACAGTCAAAGCGACAACAAGACTAACTGTTAGAGCATTGAAGTACCTTGAAGAATTTAAAATTCTAACTTTACCCTCCCCACTCTATTCTCCCCTTCTCCCCTCCCCCTTATGGTATTGCACCATATCTTTAAAGAGTGATTAATTGATCTACAACTTGGTTGATCAGGGGTGTTTAGGGACAATGTCACAGTAAGGAAGGTGCTCAATACTGTAGAGACTCAAAATGTCAGCTCTGGGGGGGGAGGGGTGCTAATAACCCAAATTTGTGAGGTTATCTATTCATGAATCAGGTCTGTATGAATCAGAGCAGGTAGGCATAGAAGAAATGTATTCTTCTTACTCTTTTGCGACCCCTTTCTTGCCCTTTATCCCCCTCACAGAGGCTCTTAATAGTTTTTCTTTGAAATGTCCTTCTTTGCGAGAGAGAGGGAGTTATGAGACAGAATACAAAGGGGAAAAAGGTGATGAGATAAAAGGTGAGTACAGAGCGGAGGTAAAAAGAGAACAGAAAAGAGTAATTGAAGCGCCGAGTAGGCAAAGTCACATTTTGTGGGAACTTCTAGAGGTTTGACTTATCATGGAAGATATGAGATCATGTGTCCATTTGCTCTCGGTGATCCATGCGGTCTCTGCGTCTGGGTGGGGAGATGCCGGGACTTCTTTGGAGAGCATTTCTTCTGTTGTAGTGCGGGGATGGTGATCTGCGGCGACGGTCTCTGTTTCTTTGGGTTCTTGGAGTGAGGTTGTTGAAAATTGCTATCCACGATTCGCTCGGTGTGAAGGAGCTATACCAGTCTGGTACTTCAATTCTGGGGAGATCTAGAGTTTCGGCAAATGACTGTAGGTCTTCTGGTGTGCGCAATAGCGCTGTGTGGCCTCTCCACGTGGCAGATAGGCAAAAGGGGAATTTCCACCTGTATGGAATGCCTCTGGTGCGCAGTTGCTCCGTGATCGGGCGTAAGGCTTTGCGTTGCTGTAGCGTGATATTTGATAGGTCTTGGTACAGTTTGATTTCATTTCCATTAAAAATGATTCTGCCTTTTTCTCTCGCTTTTTTAAGAATCGCTTCCTTCAGGGGGAAATTGACCAGGCAGCAGATTATGTCTCTAGGTGGATCATCATCTCTACCCCTGGGCCGCAGAGCTCTGTGGATCCTTTCAAATTCAATAGGGGATTCAGGGGGTCTGTCCAGGATGTCATTAAATAGTGCGGCAGCAGTCTGTTCAACTGGGTTTTGGTCAGTCATTTCTGGGACTCCTCTGATTCTAATATTGTGTCTCCTCCCCCTATTGTCCAAATCTTCAATGCGGCGGTGCATATCTATGATGTGATTTAAATGTATGTCAGCGTTTTTTTGTACCTGCTTTATTGCTTCTGCCTGATGAGCTGAGGCTTGCTCCATTGCTCCAGTTCTTGCTGCTATGCCTTGTATGTCTGCTCTTATTTCATTGATGGCAGCGGAAAAGGAGGCTTTTATGTCCATAGACATAGCTTGAAGGTTGGCCTGAAGGTCTGCTAGGCCGAACGGTTGGGGCTGGAGTGTTTCTTGCCTCTGTGGTCCGTTCGCTCCGTTCGCGGTGTCCGCGATGGCCGTGGAGCCGCCGGGCGGCATGGGCGCCTTAGGCGAGGCCGCGGCTTTGAGGCCTTCTCCGTGGGACGTCCGGAACATCGCTGGAATGCTCACTGGCGGCTGCTGTTGATGCTCCATCTGTGCCTGAGGCGATGGGGAGCTCCGATCCGCCGTTCCCTGGCGTGGATGACTTGAAATTAGCCCTGATTAAAATAGATTGTTCTCCCGAGTGCTGGAGCTCAGGGATTAGGCATCCATTTTCGTCCAGAGTTAGGCCACGCCCCCCACCTCTTTCTAACTCTAAACCCACTTGCTAACAAACACCCCAGGGTACTGAAGCATGTCCCCTCATACAAATCCTACTCTCATATTACCTCCCTTACTTTTCTACTTCTGCTAACCGCTGGAGATATTTCCCCTAACCCTGGGCCTCCCATATTTAACTGTACCCAACACACCCTTCACCCTACACCCTCTGGCAGTCGCAATGTATGCAATTTAGTCTTGATTTCTCCTCTTCCCGAAACCAGCTTCCCCCTCTCCTGCGCCCTCTGGAACGCTCGCTCTGTCTGCAACCAACTCACGGCTGTTCATGACCTCTTTGTCACTAATTCCTTTAATCTACTTGCTCTCACAGAAACCTGGCTCCATGAATCTGATACCCCTTCTCCTGCTTCCCTCTCCCAGGGTGGCCTGCACTGGACTCACTCCCTTAGGCCTAATGGACTCAAGGGAGGTGGAGTGGGACTCCTCCTATCCCCCCAATGCACCTTCCAGGTTATTCACTCCCCTCCCTCTCTTTCCCTCTCATCATTTGAAGCTCACTGTATTCGTCTATTCTCTCCTACTTCCCTAAGAATTGCTGTGATCTATCGGCCCCCTGGACCATTATCAACTTTCCTTGATGAGTTCTCTGCCTGGCTACCCTACTTTCTGTCTTCAGAAATTCCCACAATCCTTCTTGGTGATTTCAACATCCCTGCTAATACAAACACTCCTGCTACTTCTAAACTTCTTAGTCTAACCTCTTCATTTCACCTGAAGCAATGGGTACAGGCTTCTACTCACTCTGATGGCAACACCCTTGACCTTGTATTCTCCTACCTTTGCACTCCATGACACTTCTCAAATAATCCTTCTCCTCTTTCCGACCATCACCTAATTAATTTCTCTCTCTCCCTGTCTTCCAAGACCTTTCCCTCCAACCGCCTAACCATTACCCGTAGAAACTTTTGCAACTTCAACTCTTCTTTCCTCTATTCTGCTGCTGACCACCTCTATGACAAAATCTCTCCCCTGTCCTGCCCCAACCAAGCCACTTCCATCTACAATAAAACCCTGTCCTCCACCCTGGACAAGCTCGCTCCAATCACTACACGCAGAATCAGACCTCGACCCCTACAACCCCGGCAAACAGATGACACTAGAATTCTCAAAAAATGTAGTCACGCTCTTGAGCGTCTGTGGCACAAGACCAAGTCTCTCAAAGAGTTCCACCAATGCAAATCTGCCCTCCAAAAATACTACTCTTTCCTCCACACTGTCAAGCAGCTCTTATTAACACCTTCTTGTCCAGTCCCCGTAAACTTTTCTCTACGTTTAACTCTCTACTCCGCCCTCCGCCCACTGACTCACTCACTGCCCAGGAGATTGCTAATCACTTCAAAAACAAGATTGATACAATCCGTGATGAAATCTCCACTCTACAGATATCTCCCCCAGTTAAGACCCCACTACAACAGGTACTCTCAACACTACCTAATCAAAAACAACCTTCTTGATCCCCTTCAATCTGGATTTCGCCCTCAAAACTCAACAGTAGGGGTGGCCGAACAGTTTGCCTGGCGGACTTCCGTGTTTACTGTGTAAAAGAACTTTGACCTATGATGACACATCCATCATGGGGTACAGGACAGCCAATTGAGACATTACAGCACATGGACACTTAGACATTCCCCCTAACTTATAAATAGACCCGATCCGGCGGCCATTTTACATTCTTTCTTCTGTCACTATAGGGAGAGGTTGCTGTGTGGAGCAGGGATAGACTGCAGTGACCCAAATCGGTAGCTATTTGGTCCACAAAAGTTCTTTTCAGGACTGGTATAGGTGTTAGGTGTAGTTCAGGATATAGGTTTGAGGCACTGCTGTGCTACTGATTTTTACAGCAGCCTGTCTTTTGTCAGTGTAGAGAGAGGGACAGGACGCTGTGTGCTGCAGGGACAGTCAGTTTAATCATTAGCTGTTACTATTAGGTCCACAAAAGTGCTATTCAAGTTATTGGGTGAACCTTCTGACGGCCGTCAAGCATGTAACCCGTGGCACCCGTGTAGATTTGGTTTTTCCCTCCATGGATTGCATGCAGGCCTGGCTCTTCTTCTCCTCCTCCTCCTACTCCATCCTCCTCCCTCTCCTCCTCGGCTGACTCCTCCTTTTCCACTGCTAGCGTCTCTTCCGCTGCGCCGCCCAAGCTCCCCAGAACCTATTTGACATGCCAGGTGAGACGTTGCCATGCCGTGCTGCGTCTGTTGTGCCTGGAAGCCAAGAGCCACACTGGCCCGGCACTCCTTTCAGCTTTGCGTTCACAGGCAGATCAGTGGCTAACACCGCTAAATTTGACAATTGGTAAAGTGGTGTGTGACAACGGTGCCAATCTGCTTAGCGCAATTAAACAGGGCAAAATTACGCACGTGCCATGCATGGCACAAGTCTTAAACTTGGTCGTGCAGCGATTCGTTGTCAAATACCCTGGGGTCCAAGACATCTTGCGGCAGGCAAGGAAAATCTGGGCCCATTTCAGAAGACCTTACACGGCCATGGCTCACCTTGCTGACATTCAGCGGCGACACAATCTGCCGGTCAGACGTCTTATTTGCGATTGCCCGAAGCGATGGAACTCAAGCTTCTATATGCTTGATAGGCTGCTCCAGCAGAAACGTGCAGTTAATGTCTACCTGTATGAACTCAGGTTCTGGGGAGCTGGGTTTTTTTTCACCGCGCCAGTGGCTGCTCATGCGCGACGCATGCAGACTTCTGCGGCCATTTGAGGAGATCACCAAACTGGTCAGTCGCAGCCATGGCGCCATCAGTGACATGGTACCTTATGCCTTCTTTATGGAGCGTGCATTGCGTCGTGTCATTGATCAAGCTGTGGAGGAGCAGGAGCGGGAAGATGAGGAAGTCGCAATGCTGGATGAATTCCCGGGGGGGGGCTACTCTATCTGAGACAAGTCAACAACAGGAGTCTGAAGAGGAGTCAGAGGAGGATGGTGCCAGGGCGGATGAGGAGGAGCAAGAAGAGCATGCTTTGAACTTTTCTGGGATCCCTGTTGTTGTGCGTGGATGGGGAGAGGAGAATGAAGAGGACGACATTATCCTGGATGATGAGCAGGAGCCAGGCCACCACGCCGCTTCCAGTTTAGTGCAAATGGGGGCCTTCATGCTCCAGTGTTTTAATAGGGACCCCCGTATAAAAAGCATAAAGGTCAAGGACCAGTACTGGGTGGCAACGTACTTAGACCCCCGGTACAAACACAAAATGGTGGAAATGTTATCACCGTCACAGAGGGCTGTCAGAATGGAGCACTTCCAGGCCTTGCTTCGAGAAATGTTGCATTCTGCTTTTGCGTGCGCTGGCAGAGGAGCAATTCCCACTCCCAGAGAAGGAGTTGCGGGTACCAATCCAACAGCGCCTGCAAGAAGAGGCCGGTTTGAAGACGTGTTGGTGACTTCAGATATGAGGTCATTCTTTCAGCCGACCCATCAACAGGTGTCATCCGTATCCAGCATCAGGGAACGCCTAGACCGTCAGGTGTCCGACTACATCGGGTTAACGGCTGATGTGGATGCTCTGAGGAGTGATGAACCCCTGGACTACTGGGTGGGCAGGCTTGACCTCTGGCCAGAGCTTTCCCAATTTGCAATCGAACTGTTGGCTTGCCCCTCGTCCAGTGTCCTGTCCGAAAGGACGTTCAGCGCAGCAGGGGGGATCGTGACCGATAAGCGTACTCGCCTAGCTCACGACAGTGTTAACTACCTCACATTTCTAAAAATGAACGAGGCATGGATCTTGGAGGAATTCAACACATGTGACCAGTAGACCATGTATATGTCTATAAACAATTTTTTTAATCGGGCACACAGACCTTCTTTCTTCATTTGGCTCACTTCCTTGTCCAAAAAAGCACACCGTACTATATGCCCGTACCCTCCTGTTTGAAGAGGTTGAGTTGTGTCATATTTCTACTGGGGCTGCTTATTATGAGGGGCTCCCACATCCCTGTGCTGTGCTGACTTCCTCCTGGGGCTGTACCTCTGCTTTGCATATTATGAGGGGCTCCCACCATCCCTGTGCTATGCTCATTATGAGGGGCTCCCACCATCCCTGTGCTGTGCTGACTTCCTCCTGGGGCTGCTTATTATGAGGGGCTCCCACCATCCCTGTGCTATGCTGACATTCTCCTGGGGCTGCTTTTTATGAGGGGCTCCCACCATCCCTGTGCTATGCTGACATCCTCCTGGGGCTGCTTATTATGAGGGGCTCCCACCATCCCTGTGCTATGCTCATTATGAGGGGCTCCCACCATCCCTGTGCTATGCTCATTATGAGGGGCTCCCACCATCCCTGTGCTATGCTGACTTCCTCCTGGGGCTGCTTACGGTGCAGGTGTCAGTGCTCTCTATCACGGTGCTGGTGTCAGTGCTGTATATCACGGTGCTGGTGTCAGTGCTTTATGTCACGCTGCTGATGTCAGTGCTCTCTATCACGGTGCTGGTGTCAGATCACTCTATCATGGTGCAGATGTCATTGCTGTATGTCACGCTGCTGATGTCAGTGCTCTCTATCACGGTGCTGCTGTCAGTGCTGTATATCACGGTGCTGGTGTTAGTGCTTTATGTCACGCTGCTGATGTCAGTGCTCTCTATCACGGTGCTGGTGTCAGATCACTCTATCACGGTGTAGGTGTCATTGCTGTATGTCACGCTGCTGATGTCTGTGCTCCCTATCACGGTGCTGCTGTCAGTGCTGTATATCACGGTGCTGGTGTCAGTGCTTTATGTCACGCTGCTGATGTCAGTGCTCTCTATCACGGTGCTGGTGTCAGATCACTCTATCATGGTGCAGATGTCATTGCTGTATGTCACGCTGCTGATGTCAGTGCTCTCTATCACGGTGCTGCTGTCAGTGCTGTATATCACGGTGCTGCTGTCTGTGCTGTATATCACGGTGCTGGTGTTAGTGCTTTATGTCACGCTGCTGATGTCAGTGCTCTCTATCACAGTGCTGGTGTCAGATCACTCTATCACGGTGTAGGTGTCATTGCTGTATGTCACGCTGCTGATGTCAGTGCTCTCTATCATGGTGCTGCTGTCAGTGCTGTATATCACAGTGCTGGTGTTAGTGCTTTATGTCACGCTGCTGATGTCAGTGCTCTCTATCACGGTGCTGGTGTCAGATCACCCTATCACGGTGCAGGTGTCATTGCTGTATGTCACGCTGCTGGTGATCATCTCCTGCACCCTCTTCTTTGCCTACCCTGACCTTCCCTCTCCTCCATTGCCTTCATGCGCTCCACAGTCCTGAATTGTCACAACAATTTCCCATATAAAAAAGAATGCTTGTAGTTGTCGATCCCAGATTCACCTCATACATGTGTTATGTCATTGGCCATGTAGTGGGACTATGTTTGCACAGCTAGTAATTTTTTTGTGGCTGCAAATTTTACCTGTAGGTTTGCAAAGTTCGCCTCCCATTGAAGTCAATGGGGCCCGCCGCGAACATTACGGTTCGCGAACTATCGGCCGCGTTCGTTGTCCACGTTCGCGAAACGTCCCGTCAGAAGTTCGTCCATCACTACTCAACAGAAACTGCTCTTTTAAAACTCACAAATGACCTACTAACTGCAAAAACCAATGGACACTATTCTGTACTCCTACTTCTGGACCTTTCAGCTGCCTTTGACACGGTTGACCACCCTCTCTTCCTCAAAAAACTTTACTCCCTTGGTCTCCGTGACTGTGCTCTTCAGTGCCTTTCATCCTATCTATCCCAACGCACCTTCAGTGTCACTTACAATTCTACTTCCTCCACTCCTCTTCCTTTCTCTGTCGGAGTCCCCCAAGGTTCTGTTCTTGGACCTCTTTTATTTTCAATCTACACCTCTTCCCTGGGTCAGCTGATAGCCTCTCACGGCTTTCAATATCATTTCTACGCTGACGACACTCAAATCTATCTCTCCACCCCTCAACTCACTCAATCAGTCTCCTCACGCATCACCAACTTACTAACAGACATATCTGTATGGATGTCACAACACTTCCTTAAACTTAAACTTGTCCAAAACCGAACTTATAATATTTCCTCCCCCACGCGCCTCTTCCCCTGACTTCTCTGTCAAGAGTAATGGCACAACCATCCACCCATCCCCACATGTCAGGGTGCTAGGTGTTATCCTGGACTCTGAACTCTCCTTTCAGCCCCACATCCAATCACTTTCCAAAGCTTGCCTCCTCAACCTCCGCAAGATTTCTAAATTACGTCCCTTTCTAACCAATGAAATCACAAAGCTCCTGATTCACTCCCTGGTTATCTCTCACCTTGACTACTGCAACTCCCTCCTCATTGGTTCACCTTTAAATAGACTATCCCCCCTTCAGTCCATCATGAATGCTGCTGCCAGACTCCTACACCTTCCAAACGCACAGTGTCTGCTACCCCTCTCTGCCAGTCCCTCCATTGGCTACCACTTGCCCAACAAATTAAATTCAAAATACTAATACTTACTTACAAAGCCATCCACAACTCCCCCAGCTACATCACTAGCCTAGTCTCAAAATACCAACCGAATCGCCCACTTCGTTCCTCCCAAGACCTCCTGCTCTCTAGCTCCCTCATCATCTCCTCCCATATCCGCCTACAGGACTTCTCCCGAGCCTTGCCCATCCTCTGGAACTCACTACCCCAATCTGTCAGACTGTCTCTAAATGTATCCACTTTTAGGCGATCCCTGAAAACTTTCCTGTTCAGAGAAGCCTATCCTGCCTCCATCTAACAACTTCACTATTGTCTCCATTAGCTCATCCCCCACAGCTATTACCCTTTTGTACAACTTGACCCTCCCTCCTAGATTGTAAGCTCTAACGAGCAGGGCCCTCTGATCCCTCTTGTCTTGTATTGTATTGTAATGTCGACCCCAATGTTGTAAAGCGCTGCGTAAACTGTCGGCGCTATATAAATCCTGTATAATAATAATAATAATAATAATAATAATACTAATAAATAAATGAGAAAAAAATCCCTTTAAATAACTACAAGACTGAATTGTCACCATCAACATTCTAACACTACAAAGAATGCAATAAGAAATAATAATGTCTACACTTTGCTCTGTATCAAAACAATATGTGTGACTGATTTGTTTATTAATGTAATGGTTGGTAATGTTATGACTTGAAAATAAATTTAACATATTCACTTTTCTGTAACTCAAGGTGTCCTATCAGGGCAGCTAACATAAACCATGAAAGACACAAGACAGAGGAGAGTAGAAAAAAATCCCCAAAAACATTTAAATATATCAATAGTAAAAAGAGCATAGTGGCCCCATAAAGGATAATCAGGGGGAGTTGGGTACACGTGATAGGGAAAAGATAAATAAATTCTTCTTCTCCATTATTGTTAATACCACAACATGGAATGTAACTTTGTGGCTATCAAAAGCCATTGTTCAAAAAAACTTGAAAAAGTCAATGTGAATAAATTAGGCCAGGTGGCTTACTCTAGAGAGTCCTCAAAGAACTTATCATTGTTATAGTCGGTCATTTTTAAGGCCAGCTTATTGAGTGGAATAGTAACAGCTGATGTGCTACCAAGATTCAAAAAGAACAAATTATATATGTATGTAAACTATTGAAGGGATGATGAGGGATCATATTCAAGAAATGGCTGACAGCATGGATTTCTGAAAGATTGCCCTTGCAAGTCCAGCCTGTTAACATTCTATGAGGAGTTGAGCTGTAATTTGGATAGAGAAAGGCCTGTGGATGCAGTGTATCTTGATTTCACAAAAGGCATTTGATACAGTAACCTCTAAACGTTTAATTTTCAAAATGAGGTCGGTTGGCATTGACAATAGTGTATATACCTTGATAGAAAACTGGTTACTGGAACTGATGCCTAGGCCAAACCGTTTGCCAACTATAATTGTGAGAAAAGGCTTTTGGATGTCCAGTGGGTGGTGATAAATAAATGTTCTGAATGGTCTGGAGTTGTAAGTGGGATACCCAAGGCTCTATCCTGGGACCAATTCTGCATAACTTGTTCATAAATGATATTTAGGTAAGTGTAAATAGCTTGATTTTGTGTTTTCTAATTAAACAAAGCTAAGCAGAGTATTAAATTCACAAATAGACATAGTAATTTTACCTCAATAAAATATAGGGGTTGGCACCTACATGGCAAATAAGGTTTATTATTGAAAAATGGAAAGTAATGCACTCGGGGGCTAAACATATGAATGTACGTTACTTGTTGGGGGAAACCTCTGGAGGTATCAAGGAAGGAAAATAATCTGGAGGTCCTAGTTGATAACTGGCTCAGCAATAGCATGTAGTTCCAAGCTGCAGCAAGCAAGGCTAGCAGAATATTAGCATACATTAAAAAGGGTATCTACTCAAGAGGTAGAATTATAATTTTACCACTTTAAAAAAACTCTGGTTCAGCTACATCTTCAGGATACCATCCAGTTCTGATCAGCAGTCCTCAGGAAGGATGTGCTAGAATTTCATTTATGAGGAACAACTACAAGCATTAAACCTTTTCTCCCTGTAGAAGAGACGCTTAAGAGGAGATATGATCACAATATACAAATCTCTGAATGGTGATTCTAGCTGAATTTTTTAAATTACATCCACTGTTATTCAGAGTACCATACTAATTTGTTTATCTAGCAATAACTAGTTTACTTGGATAGTCATTACAACTTGTGCACAGTATATAGGATTTCATAAGTGTATATGGATTTACCCGATATTAGCCCTCTTTGACATATTTGGACCAATATTTTTGGGACCCTATATTGTGCTAGGTTGGGACACTGAGTACATACAGTATATACATGTTTAACATTATTTGAACAATACCATTATTTAGACATCTACAGGGAGCCTAACTGTGGGCCAGTATGAATGCAGTGCTGTTTTTTATATTTGATACCATATGTTGATAGCATATATGCCCATTTTTTGCCTACCTAGTTACAATCACTATAGAAGACATGTTTTGGCAGGTACTGGTTTGTATGTTTTCTCTGTGTCCCAGCTTTATATGCCATGGTGGGTATACAGATATACAGTTTATTCTGTATACTGTTTCATGGGTATGAAAAAAAGAGAACTGCGCTAACCTCAAATTCCCAAAGTGAATAGGATATGTGTGTGTGTGCTAAACCCACAGTATAAACCTTAGTGTCTTAATGTCTCTAAGGCCACCTCAAAAAATATAGTGCATACTATTATATATACAACTATGTAAAATTAAATACAAAGATAAGGCACAAGTGCATGTCAATGATGTGAGTCACCCAAACACAGTACAGATTGTATAGATCTCTGTGTATATACCCCTAAAAATAAAGAATGAAAGTTTTCTTAAAACTGAAAAGGTGCATAAAATAAATTACCAAGAAAAATATTTTGAAAAACTTTATGAAATGTCCATATGATTATATGACAAATTATTGCTGTAAAGTGTCCATATGGTAAATAAACACCAGTGAAGAAAAAATTTGTATGGATAGCTGAATTGGAAGTGCACAAATTAATAATCTTTTTCAGGAGTATAATGTGCTTTTCCCATCACCAAATGAATGAATTGGCTCCTTACCAGATCTGAGCGACCCCCCGTTACAGAGGGTCACCACAGGCAAAAACAATCAAAGGATATCCAGGTAGCGGTTCCCCCTCAGGCGATCCCAAATCTTTCACACAATAGGGCTATGGCTGTTGCTCCACATGTCACTCCCAACTCAACGTGGTATGACATAGGGAAAAACATAGGCTCCAGATAGTGTAAAACCAATGATTTTAATTTGCAAGTAACGAATGTATACACTTACATAAAAGACTTTAAAAGCAGGCTCAAAAAAGAAGCGTGCACCGGCCGGACACACGCCAACGCAGAGACATGGGTATACCCACCGTGCCAAAAGTGATATGACGCTATTACTGGTGTTCAGAAACAACACTACCTGACAGAAATAAGTAATACATAATTGTCGCATGCTCCTTGATTGATGCTGAAATCTTTATTATCTTTTCAGGAGGTGTCCATGATTTATTTCATTTATTTATGGTGCATTTGTGTTTACAGGGGAGATGATATCATCACATCATGTTAGTATGTGCTTGCTACTGTTTAGGTATAAGTATTCAAGGGAGGAATAGCCATACAGGAGTTTAATAACATAATGGGGAGAATTACTAAAACTGGCGCATGCAGAATCTGGTGCCACTGTGCATAGTAATCAGTCAGCCTTTAGGTTTAATTGTCAAAGCTTAATTGAACAAGTTAGAAGTTGATTGGTTGCTATACACAGCTGCACCCGATTCTGCGTGAACCAGTTTTATTAAATCTACTCTAATATTACCACTTTAGCTCTTTCTCAGGGTCTTTGTCCTTAATTGGACTGGGAGGACAGATGCCTCTGCAATAGATAATCCAAAATCATACACCATGACTTATAGTTACTGTTATAAAAAAATATTTTTCGATAGACATTACATTGAAATTGGGGTTATAACTTATGTGAGATTTATACATATTAGTGAATTATCTTGTATATTAAGGCAGAAATTGACCTTACAGGGGAGTGTTTTATTACGCTATGTACAATTTTTTTAAACAAACTGAATTACTTTGTGTATAGTGTATGATAAAATATTGAATGTATTGTGAGTAAAGATGAGCCAAACATCCCCTTGTTCAGTTTGTAGCAGAACTCCCAAACAGGGGAACAGTTCTAACCTGTACAGCAAACCCCATTGAAGTCTATGTGAGCCGAACAGGAAAAATCAAAAGTGTACATTTGAAGATTCATATGCAAGTAATTGGCCATAAAAAGGGGTATGGGGGTCCAGGTACTGCCCTGGGGGACATTTATCAAAGCAAACTTGTTTCTTAACAATCGTTTAAACCCTTTAAACATTGTTAAATTCTTTAAGCAATCCTTTTAATTTAGTGCCGAGCGAGGGGGGGGGGGGGGGGTGTCTCCTTAGTCTGCCTTTAAAATGGCCCATCTGTAGAAAATATAGAACATGATGTAGCAAAAATGACATTTCTAAAGAGAAAAAACGAGTCAAATCCTATTTAAAATGACTTGAGGTTGCAATTGCTGACACCTAGCTATTGACAAAAAAGAAAGAAAATAAAATAGCGTGGGGTCCCCCCAGTCCATACCAGACCCTTTAGCTCAATTCTTTTAGGGTCAGTGGATGGATACCATCTGGTCCAGGAGCTTTATCCACCTTTATTCTGTCTAAATATTTCTGGAGTATATCACTTTTGAGGAGTCATTGTGGATCATTTGGGGCTGTGTCAATACCATCCCCATTATGGTCTTGAGCTCTCCCATGCTCCTTTGTATACACAGAGCTGAACAAAGTATTTAATAAATTTGCCTTCTCTTTGTCCCCAGTCACCCACTCCAGATTATATTGTAAAGGGCCTATATGCTCAGACCTGATCTTTTATCATTAATATATATGAAGAAATTTTGGAGGTTTGTCCTACTATCTTTTGCAATCTGTCATTCGCTTTGAATTTTTGCATCCTTGATTTCCTGTTATATTCTTTGTAACACTTAAACAATGATAGTGTTCCTTTTCGTATATTTTTAAAGCTCTTTTCTTATTATTTATAGCTTTTTATAACTTTGGCTGTGAGCCACATAGGTTTTATTTTAAACCTTTAAGCCTTTTAAACTTATTGCCCATGTGAATATACTTTGCAGTGAGTTCACATATAGGGGTTTTAAAGAATTCCCATTTCTGTTCTATGTTCAACAATGCCAATATTCCCTCCCATTCTGAGTCTTGAAGAACATCCTTCATCTTTGGTAAATTTGCTCTCTTAAAGTTAAGTGTTTTTATATTTCTCGTATGTATTTGTGGCTTATAGCTAACATTAAAGGAAATCATGTTATTATTATAGCTACACAGATTTTCTTTCATATGAATATTGGTAATAAGCTTGGCATGGTTTGAGATTATTGAGTCCAGCAGAGCATTATTCCTAGTCTAGGGGCCTCAATAAACTGGACCATAAAATTGTCTTGTAATAGGTTTGTAAATGTTTTCCCTTTAAGGCCCCTTTCACACGGGGCGGATCAGTCCTCAGCGGGGATTGCTCCGTTGTCCCCGCTGAGCCTGCGGCGGACAGGGCGGTCTCCACACACTGTGCAGGGACCGCCCTGTCAGATCTCCACTCTCCTCTATGGGGATCGGATGAGCACGGACCGTCTGTCCGTGTTCATCCAATCCGCTCTGCAGATGGATAGAAAAATAGGATTTTCCTCCGTCTGCAGAATCGGACAATTGCGGAGGCGGACAATAGCGGGTGTCTGTGGATGTTCATCCGCAGACACCCGCTATCCCATAGGGATGCATGTATGTCCGTATTTCATCCGCAAACGGATGGATGAAATACGGACATACGGTCCGCATGTGTGAAAGGGGCCTAACTGTCCCATTACTCCAGTCAATTTCCGGGTATTTAAAGTCTCCCATTATTATCATTGTCCCAGCCCTTTCAGCCCTTTCCATCTGTGCAAGTCACCACCTCCTCATTAACACTGGGAGGTCTATAACAAACTCCAATGACAACCTTTGTAGTACTCACACCCATGTACAGTTCCACCCATAATACTTCAGACTCATCACACTCTCCATCAACTAGGTCCTCTTTCAAACTCGCTTTGAGATCACTTCTCACATAAAAGTTTTGGTTACCAATCCTCAGGACAGACATTTTTGTATTAGAAAGAGTTCAGAAAACGACAACAAAATGCATAAGGGGGATGGAGGACCTCAACTAAGAACATTGATTACATAGATTATAATTATTCATGCTAGAGAAGAGGTGCTTAAAGGAGATATGATACATTGCAAAAATATATCAAAGGGGACTCCATAAATTGTGATATACTGTCTATTCTAAGGTCTCTGAAGAGGACACATAGCCATGATTTGAGGTTAGAAGAAACGAGGTATAACATTATATTAAGGAAAGGGATCTTTACTGTAGAGCAGTGAAATGTGGAACTCCCTCCCTCAAAATGGGTACTAGCTAAGATTTAAACCTTTAAACCCCCAAAAACCTTTAGATGTCTTCCTCAGAAAGTAGAATATACAAGGCTATGGGAATTGTTAGAAAGAAAAAAAAAATCATACCTAAACAGAGGTTGAATTGATGGATCTGTGTCCTTTTAACCATGAAAACTATGTAACTATATTTTGTGAATTACATCAGCCTTGATGCCCACATATTTTTTTTTTTACAAACAGAATCCAGCAGGAATCTGTCATTTATCAGCGGTACTGCTACTGCCACTAATTGACAGAGTCTCTGGTTGCTATCATACAAGTGGTCTGTCATTTAATGGAAGCTATCACCTGGCTGCTGTTAGTAAACAAAGTAATTTTAGAGTATTATATGATACTGCTCCTCAAATTCACATGCAGGTTTCAGTTATCCCCAAAGCATGCTATTTTAAGGATATGTGTTTTTAAACTGCATTCAAAATGCTCTCTCCGCTAAACAGTATGTTTATAAGAAATGTCAGCATCAGTCCTCCATAGCAGTGTTTAGCTACCAATGCTCAATAGACTAATTTTATTTGATGCTACGAGTATGTTAATTGTTGGCAAATTTTTCACCAGATTCACCACATGTGCACTGAATTAACGTTTCCCTGTTTACTCATCACCATTTAAACCCTGACTGATGTTCTAAGTTTTATCAATTCTATCTAAAGTTTAAAAAAAATGAGAAAAAATGTATATCACAGCGTGTAGAACAAAAATGAGGATACTAGTATCTAGCGGAAAGCATTCTAAAACCTTTGTTTTCCTTTTTTTATTCTGTTTCATATTGTATAGTTGACACAGTAAATAAACACCCAGAACATTATTTGTACATTTTAAGACTAAGCTTTTATTTTTATTTTTTTCATATTACAAACCACTGTAGTGATATAAACACTCATTTCTAAAGACAGATATATGCATTTTCTGAGTTTGCAGATTTTTTTGATAATTTGTTTTTGAAGTCACTATAATCCACACATGGCATTTTATAATTCATTTTATATTTTATATTTTCAGTGAATATTTACATACATGAAAACATTCCAAATATATATTATTAAAAAAAAACACAAATAAAGCTATTTCAGACAAACACATTTATTTATTTTCTAATTAATGGAAGATTCAGTCAGGGACACATGGATACCTCTTTTTCTCCCAACTAATATCATTATATAATTTATCTGCCTTTCTTATTGAGAATAAATATACCACTCAGTCACATCACATGTGTTAAATAAATTTGATTAAAATCACTATCTGTATGAGATGTCTTAAAAAACGATGCAAACCCCCACTGTAGATTTAAGAGGTGATGCCGATCAATTAAAAAAATATTGTCTTTCTTTTTCCCCAGTGTTACAGTACATTTTAAATTGGATTTGCATATAGTTTAAATATACTGAAGGGAATATCCCTTTTTTACTGAAAATAAGACACACAGTACAGTAAGTTATATCTTATCTGTTTGTACCCTTTCTTTATATTTTTTTTTAACATACAGTATAAGATACTCTCTATACTTATAAACAGTACTGAAAACATCTCATGTTTTGTGGATCTTTATTGATGTATGTTCAACTGATCATACTTGCATGCACATACGATGACAAAGAGAAAATCTGGTCACAAACACTTGTATCTGAAGCAGTTTATAGCAAGTTGGTAGAGTCACAGCAGTGAGTTAAAAATTGAATACAGTGATGGTCTCTCTGGACCGGCACAGTACATATGAAGATATTATTTGCAATTAAAAAATGTAAGGGGCTTCAAACCCATGTATAGTCCTTACCTCCCATCTTAATTTATTTTTTGTTATTTTATTATTAATTTGTACAAATACAAATACAAGAACAAACCCTTTCATGACCACCATTGCTCTGGTTAGTTCATAAACAGGACACCATGTAAAGAATTTACACAAATGCACAGACAAACTGCAATTTTTCAGTATCTTGACAAAGGGAATTGTATCCGTATCTTTAACACACATACTAGCTACTCTTAATTTATTGACCCATCACTGCTCTGTGTAGATCTTCTTAGACTTAGCAGTACATTTTTCCTCAAACATGTTTTTAGAGCTATGTTTCTCAACATTTATCCAACATTCAGGATTTATGTTTGAAAAAATAAAGAAGTAGACATGTGTCCTCTATGTGTTGTACCACTGGTTTAGTTCCTGTTTAGAAAAACAAACTTTTTTGCATATATCATACTTAATAACAGCCAAACATATCAATAAAGTGGGATATTAATTTGCATATTGGTTAATACATTACTGATATGTTGGTTTACTAAGTATCATACAATGGTCTCTTGGGAATTATTCACACAGAATATTTTGTTTGTTAATATGTTTGGCTCAAAATATCCATTCTTGATATATATATATATATAAGAATTTGGTGATTGCTAGTATTAGGCCACTTATTAACTATAAAAATACAGGATAACATTCATCATGTATGACAGCAAGTTATCACAGGTGGTGTTTGCTCTTTTTTATTATGGAATATCATTGACTGTAAACATATCATTTTAATTTGCTCTATGGAATGCTCTTCATAAATTACAAGATATACATGCATCTTGACCACAAATGAGTGCTTTATTGTGATGACTGGTTTTGCAAATCTGAAAAATGGACAGTGTTTCCCAATACACAAAACAACAAAATAAAAGTTCAATAATTTAGCAATTAAATTAAAGAATGGTCTAATATATACCAAATTTTAATTTTGGTAAAATGTCCTCTTTAAATATAGTGCACTAAACCATTTTAATAGTAAACTACCAATAACTTAAAAAAAATGAAGATACATTTAAGATAAACAAATAAATTGTTTCCCAGTGTGAAAAATGGGTTATGGAAGATGGTGGTTTATTATATATATCATTTCACTATACAGAGATATAATCCATATAGTCTAGAAAACATGGATCCTAACAGGACTGCTTAGCATTAGCAATAATAAACATTGTCGCCTGTTTGTCAATTCTTTTGTAATTAACTGACATACAGTAATTCAAGTCTCTCTCCTAATTAAAACGTAAACAGGAGTAGAAGAACTCTGTCAAACTGAAAAATTGCAGATTGCTTACACAATATAATGTTTTCAAAAAAATACCAAGCAGTTGAAAATACCTTGATTATCTCTACTTAATGATTGCAATACTTGTAAAATGTTTATATAAATCTCAATATATTTAATATGTAATTCCATAAAAATGATACTTTTCTCTATTAGATGTTCTACTAGGCTAAAACTAAAGCATTATAGGCTGCATATTTTTTTTTTTTTTTTTTAGAACTTAACAACTCCACTGCACAGATGTAAATTTTTACTGGTACAAACAATTAAATTTTTAATTACTTTCCTTTTACAACTTTCAAAAAAAAAAGAAAAAGTAGAAACAGTGCTTTTTAATAACATTCCCCCTCCCACGTTATAAAAATCAGCAATGATATCAATAATTTAATATATTGGAAGAAATATAAAAAGAATGTAAATGACCTACCTAGCTTTTTGTTCTTTTTTTTTTCTTTTTACTTTTTTATATTTTCATACATTTTATTTTTTTTCGCTTTTATTTTTTATTTTTTTAAACTGTTATACATGAACATTGTAATTGTAATAGCTGAATACTATCTGATGGAATACTTAAAAAGGGGTACACTACAATAGTATTTCATCAGGTTGTATATACAAAGAATCAGAATCACAAATTTAACACAACCTTTGGCTCTGGATGATAAATAAATAATTTAGGACAGTCACTGAATGAGTTTTAGTGCAGTGGCAACCTTTTTGCTTTGATGTATCAGCATTTTAGCCCTCCCTAATAAACTGAGTTACATGTAAATGAAGATATGACTACTATAGTCACTTACACGCTTGCAAAATGTGATAATTCCAGTAGCTTAATATTCCGCATATATAATTGGTTTACACTCTTGATTGTGGCCTTAAAATATTTTTATTCATATCTACAGTAGTAGATCTCTAGGTAAACCACAAAAAAATCTACAGCCAACAATCAACTACAGAACCTTCATAAATTAAAGACCCACAATATTAAAATACACAGAACAAAATATCTGAGGTATAAGATAAAAAATGTAATGTTTCTCTTTTTGAGTTTTGTTTAGTTATTTAGAGTTGCTAAAATGATGCACTACTGCATGTATTGCAATACCCAGGCCTCGGAAAGCTTCTTTTTTCCCCCACACTGGAAGAGTTTTATGGTTTTGTCATTTAGTATGGAGCAAAACGGCTGTATCCCCCTCGGTATATACTAGCCTGTAATGAAGAAAGAACGAGACCGACATCATCAGCATGGCTCCTAGTCTTGGCATCAGTGAAGGGTGCAAAAGCATTCTGAAACAAAGCAATTTAATGGATTTGTTTTTGAGGTTCCTTTTAAAACAATTAAATTGATAAAATACTACAGTTTTCCCACCCACAACTAAATGTCAAATGCATAGCCGAATATTGAATAAAATAAAAACTACACCAACAACATCATCAAAGCACTAAGCTACTTTTATATTTGTCTTGCATATGTTAAATATTTATCTTTACTTTGGGTGTGTTTATTAGAACATACAGAAAAATATTATGGATTGGCATCAAAGAATAATTCTACCTATAATAAAAAGTCAGCACTTACTGAAAAAAATAACTGTTCAAATCTGAACTACACCTAAAACTTTTAATACAGATGAATGTCTCTAAATCATTATACTTAATTATTTAGTAGTAAAATATAGTAAAAAATAAACAGAAGACTTACCACGGCACCAACGCCGTAGGTTGCTGTTGGAGCAAGTGTGTGGTGGTAGGGGTCGGTAGCATAAACTCGTCCGTAACTAAAATTAAAATTAAGATATGGATTAAAATATTATTCTATGTCAAATAAACAGCAAAAATACCAATGATTCTCTACATATATCAAGAAAAAGTCAATAAAGGGGTGGAACAACATACATTTGCAGTATTAAAAACACTTTTGGGTAGTGTGACAATTACCTTTATATAAGGAAGAATATGTTACCAGTACACCATGCATGTGGCTATTATGGATAAGTGTTTGTGAACATTCAGGCAAGCATGACAGCTTGTCATGATTACTAAGGAATCATCAGGAGCCTACACCCCCTGCATCCTTATACTCCACCCGGAATCCCAGCTTTTATTATAAGAGGCCTGAGCTTTTCTTTATTAACTAAGTAGAACAATTACTCTTAAGTCACAGGGGTGGTCCGAGTGGGGATCCGTTGCCTCCTCAGCCTGTGTCAACCAACCCACATTTTGAGGGGGAGGTGCAGGGACTGAGGGGGCTGGGGATCATCCACTTGGAGCACACTTTTGACACAAGGTTGGGGACAGGTTTCTGTTCATATGTTTTTGTCCATATGTATTTGTTCGCATATTACTGCTTTTGAAATTCGTAATGAAAATGTTTTAGTCTGGGTAGCCATTGTGGGTGCAATGCTCCACCACCTAACTTTGAGGGATATATGTTACCCCCTCAGGGTCTGAGTGATATTTCACGTTTAAGGGATTATCGCCTCGTTTCTGATTCGGGCTATTCTCCCAGTATTCCCTGCTCATCGAAACTGACAGGATTGTTCCACCCAGGCACAGACTCCCGAATGTTTTTCACCACCATCAGGTATTTGTCTGCTGGAGGTGGGATTTTTTCTAACATGCTATTCCCCTCTGATCCATGGCTAGTTCAGCAAATGGCAGGGTAAAACTTATAAAGTTATTACCCTCAATGTACAGGGGATTAACTCCCCGGTGAAAAGAAGGAAATTATTCCAACTATACCACACCTTAAAAACAGATGTGTTACTTCTTCAAGAACCCCATTTCCCATCCTCCTAGAATCCTTCATTTATCCACCAAAGCTATGCTCAATTCTTTTTAGCAAATGCAGAAAATAAAACAAGAGGAGTAGCAATCTGTTTCTCCAAACACCTGCACTTTTCCCCCTCTAATCTAATCAAGGACCTGGAAGGGCAGTTTATCCTAGTGGAAGGAACCATAGACAGCAGGATGTACACTTTTGTCTCATACTACTCCCCCAACAAAGGTCAGAAAATTTTCTTTGAAACACTGATGAAAACCCTATAGCCACACTGCAGAGGCATGGTGTTGATAGGAGGAGATTCGAACACTGCGTTCGACCACTCCTTGGATAAATCTCCCAGGGGTCCCCGAAACTGAAATTACCTTCCAAACAGAGGCTAAAAAATGCACAGCTTCTGAGCACTTATGGCTTAATAGATATCTGGAGGGAACTCAACCCTCATACCAGGGATTATACACACTATTCTGCCCCACATCGCACATATGGACCACATCTGCAACAACCCCACTAGCGCTCTCCTCCACAACCCTTGACACATCTCTGTCGGACCATTCTATTGTTTCCTTACTAATGCAGCGACCACAAGGGGTCAGGGGAACTCCCAAATGGTGCCTAAACTAATCAATTCTCACCAACCCGACACACTGTACACTACTAGAAAAGAACTTGAAAGAATATTTCACAGATAATGACAACAACACTGTCTCTCTAGCCACTCTATGGGCAGCAAATAAAACAGTTATCAGGGGAAAACTAATACAACTATCCTCGCAACTAAAACGTGAATGTGAAAAGGAAATTAAGAGTTTGACAGGGGGATTTCTCATCGTAATCAGACAACACAAAGACCCAACCCCAGCAACTTGGCTCAGCTGGATACCGCACAAGCAAACTTTAATTTAGCCTTGACCACTGCAGCTGAAAAGCACAAAAGGGACAGAATAGGCTCCAGACTAGCAACAAAACTTAGCCCAAGGCTACATTCTTTAGCATTCCCCAAGATAAGATCTGCATCAGGCGATCTGACCCCAAATCCCATTAGAATTATGGACACATTCAAAAAATGAAGGAACGCCCCTAACCTTCTCCATCTAAATTGGATGATTTCCTTAGAAACATATCACTTCCCAAAATATCCCACGACCATAGAGAACTCCTTGACCAACCCTTCTCTTCGGAGGAAATCCTGTAGGTCATAAAATCTCTTAAAAATGGGTCATCCCCAGGCCCGGATGGTCTGTCAGTATGTTATTATAAGGAATTTGGACAGGTATTAGCTACCTTTATGTCTAGGTTCTTCAACTCTCTCCGGGATGGAGCCCCCTTAAACAAAGACCTAAATTCTGCATTCATATCAGTCATCCCCAAACCAGGGAAAGACACAAGTGATGTCGATAATTGCGCTTCTGAACCACAGGGTAGACAAAGCCTCCAAAGGAGACCAGTCTTAAAATTTCTTTATGCTTCTTGCGCAAAAGCACAGTGGCTAGCGCCTGGAAGAAACCTGCAGTTTCCCTTCAAGCAGCAAAAAATAAAATTTCCTGGATAATGTCCCAAGAGCAAAGAGTTGCCAAACTGCAAGATAAAATAACAATCTTTGAGACATCCTGGGAACCTTGGGCTAAATACATCAAAATACCACTCTATCCTGGTCACAATCTTCTTCAATGACAACATACTAACACCCCTACTCCCCTCCTCTCTTCTCTCTAGGGGATTCTCTCCCTACCAGCTCTGACTCTCCTTTGTCCCCCTTTCTTCTGTCTCTTACTACTTCTCGATAAAATTAAGGAAAAGTGGTAACTTTGAAAGTCCTGTAGTTGGTAAAAAATGTTTTAGCAACCTGAATGTTGGGCACCATTTAGCATTTCATCATAACTCATGGAATTATCACCATGAAAAATGTGACCTATGCAGGTGGCGGAGTCATCCCTTTTACATTCCTCCACTGACTCAATCTAAAAGGAAGCATGGATTGGGACAGTGGGGTTGGGGCCAGATTGTTCTGGCCAGACCCCCCTAGTCCACAGCATGAACCCATTGGGGTGGCGGGGGTACGGTCGGCGCAGGACAGACATAGTCCCGCAACCCACAGGACGATATATGTTAAATATCAAGGTCACTATATATATCTCCCAAAGAATTTCTCGGCAGCCTCATTCCTGTGAGCCCACTAATTAATTTTCTGAATGTTTATGTTATCTATTCCAAAGGGGGAACGATTATAAGATAAATACAACAATGTTTTTCTTTTCTTTTTTTCATATCAATTTTATCCAATATATTCTGCAAATATTATATTCTAGGCCTTGCAGGCAAATTTCCTATATTATACTGTTACTTTGTATTTCAATGACTGAAAACAATAAAAATATTGAAACAAACAAAAAAAAGTAATTAAGGTATACAATGTTTTTCAAACCATGTGTTCCATGTTGAATCGCATGTTGAAGTAAGCATTCCAATAATTTCTGACATATTTTGGAAAATTTTCTGACAGAAGCTAAGAGTTTTACAGTACTATAACATATGCAATGGATTCCTTGTAGAACTGCAACTCCTCCAGCATTGTGATGAGTAAGGCCGGCCATACACAGCTCAAATCTTGGCCAGTTCAGCAGGAAACAGTTGAAATTTGAACCGTTAATGGGCAAGCTAAATGTGCCAAGTTCAACTTAGGTACAACCAGCCTGCCGGATTCTATTGTGATCATCGGTAGCGGCTGCTATAGCCACTAGTGATAATTATTGTCTTCTTCTGGTATGGATGCCCCCCCCGGGGAGAAGACATTTACTAATTCCCCTGTCTGTGATAATGAGACACACCTAAATTGACTTCCCATTTGATAAAGGGAGCCAATTTTATAAATTGCAATTTATCTTGAAGCATCTTATAAAATAAAGATATCCCTTTAAGCAGAGGTGTGGACAAGGTATGGTAGTCCCAAATGGATAAGCATTTTGTTTGTCTATCACTGCAAGTAATGGGAAATTGTAAATATTTACAAATCTCAGTGGTAGGAAGAATAACTTCTTATACAAGGTCATTAGAGGGGCATAAGGGTGTCACTATTGTAGAGGTCTTTTATCATAGTGTAGCGCCGACTCCTGAAGAGCATGCGCTATGTGTTTTTGTCATTTATTACTCCTGGAACCGCAGTTTGGTTTTGGGTTCAATTATACTAAATTTTGATCTCAGTACCAGTCTAGCTGGATTGCATTGTGTTCTGCTTGACCATGGGTGGTGCTGTCATCTCTGGCAGGTTTTAGAACACAGTCCAGTTAGGTGCATTGAGTGCCAATTCTTTCTCGGAACCAGCCCAGTGGGGGTGTCCTCTTGTTGTGCATTCTGGGAGAGGGTACTTAAGGTGCTGACGTCACATGCTTCAGGGTTCCGGTCCAGAAGTACTTTCTGTCTGTTTGGTCCTGGTCCTCCTGACCAGCCCCCAGGGCTCTCATGGCCTGGGGTGCGGATGCACCCAATTCCAAGTCTCCGGGCTGGCTAGCCCGAGGCAAAGTAACTGGAAGAAGGATTCGGAGATGGTCCGGTGCCGTCTCGGTTTGTGGAGAGGCCCAGCAACTGGAGAAGTATCCAGGGGAGGATTCCTCGGGAGAAGGCCACACAAAAGGCTGGCTTCTCAGAAGGAGCCTGGAGGCTTAGTTGAAAGACCCCAAGTGAATCTGACCTTCTATGGTATCGCCGGACTGGCTGTACGATACTGGTTCCGTACGATGGTTTTCTAAGTTTGTCTGCATCCTTCATTTGTTCAAGTTTTCTAAAACAAGTCTGTGACAGAGACTTTATTCAAGTGTTCTACAACAAGTCTGTGGCAGAGACTTTATTCAAGTGTCCTATAGCAAGTCTGTGGCAGAAACTTTGCTTTATTTTAGCACTCTATCGGCTGCTAGGCCTAGTGAGAGAAGGACTATCCGATAAGGGTGAGGATCCAGTTGTGAATGGCTATTCTCTGGATTTCCTACGTGTGAGAGACTCTTTTCTATCTGACTAAGTTCCAAGAGTACCTGGACTTTCTACCTAAACCCTCTAACCCTTTTTGAGAGACTGTGTTTTGCTTATTCCTTCTTGCAAATCAAAATCCCTCAAGTGAATTTGGTGTCAGTCTCTACAGTTCTTGGGCCATCTGCCTCAGGAAACCCTTAGACATACACGAGGTCAAGAAGGTAACGATAAGTCCAATTAAATCGGCCACTCCTTCGGAGGTCAGTGCTACAATAGTAATTCCTTTTTTTTCTGCAATTGAGCAGTAGATAGATGGGACATTATTGCTTCTAGAGTTATAGAGTAAAGGGATGGGAATAGATAAGCCATGTGGTGGCTAGAGCTAAGGTCTCTTTACGTTAGAATTGAATCTTTCATAGGTAGGGAGAGGTTTGCCAGGTATCAGCTAGTAAATACATACATGGGTTTTATGTTGGGCTTAGATCCCGTTTAATCTCACTGCACAGGGCATTAGGGGATAGGGCAAAGCATCATTTAAGCTGGTCTTTGAGAGCAGCTGTATAATAGTCCCTAATTTCCACCAATCCCACCCCTCCCTTGCTTCTGTGTTAGATCAATTGGAATTTAGAATGCCAAGATCTGCCATTTTGCCACAGGAATTTCTTCAACAAGTGATTTAACAAGAACAGATGGGTAGTTTGGAGTGAAATGGAATGGGTAAAGTATGAAACAGCATTTTAGATAAAAGCAGCATTTTAAAGGATGTGAGATGCCCAGACCAGGAAAGCTCATGATTAGCTATGGTTGTCAATTCTCTGGTCATCTTGTCTATAAGCAATTTGTAATTCTGATCAGCTAGTAGTGCTGCTTTAGGTGCTAGCAGTTTGCTAAATAAGGGACTTCAGAGTCACTCCATCTTTATGGAAAATATTTTTTGGAGGTAGGATCTGATAGCAGAGCTCAACCCCTGGTCTAACAATAAGGATTTAGAGAAGTTAATTCTGTAATAGGTCAGATTACTAACAGCATTTAGAATATTGTGCGCATTGCCGGCTAATCTAATTTGATCTATTAAGAATAGAGTAATGTTTTTGGCAAATAGATTAATTTTGTGTGTTCTGCCATTGAACACAAAGCCTGTGATCTCTCGGTGTCAGTAAATATCTTTTACCAATGCTTATATTAATAAATTGAAAATAGAGGGCATGGCATTAATACTATGTAAAAAACAGAAAGAGACCCTAGGAGACACCACATCTTATATTGTGGTGAGTGTCCTAAAAAACACCCTTATTTAATGATAGAATAGTTCTCTTTGTTTTTGATAAACAATTGTTGAATCTTTTGTTTATAGGTTTTGGGGGACAAAACAAAATCTCCCCTCTCTTTTTTCATGTTTGGGGATATAACCCCCTTTTAAAACAACTATCAAATAAATACACTTGTCCGGCACTAATATTTGGATTCGTAGCAGTACTCTACGTGTGGGAGTCAGCCCTCATGGTCCCCATTGAAAGTACCTTTTTTAGTAAGTTTTTTTTTACTTTTATATATGTTTGGGATTATAGATACTATGTTTTACATGTCCCCATGGTGACCTATATACGCTGTGTACCCCCCCCCCCCCCCACCACCTGACTAATTGACCACTGATGTTGTTTGATATCTGTAACATATCATGCGTTGACCCATACTATATAGTAACATCTCTGAATGATTTGTTATGTTCACATCATGTATGTTTATGATTAATCATTTTTGTTAGATTCTGTTGTTTATTTCTATTACTTTACCAGTCACATTAATACCTCGCTCCAGAAGAAGCGTGTCAATCCACGTGAAACATGTAGAGCTCTCTTCTTTACAAACAACATACCTGATACTGCGAGTAGAAATTATATTTTGAAGATTATGAAATAAATGTATACTGTCTATTTTCAGAATTGAAAATGTATAGTCGCGGGTTATACTGTATATTATGGAGTCTATGAGTATTGTTGTGATAGATGGTTTTAGAAATTCTGTTGTTTGGTACAATGGAAAATATGTTCTTAATAAAAAAAACTTTGATTTTATTTTATGGTTATTGTTTTGTCTATGGTGCCTAAAAAGTCCAGAAGCCCCCCTTCTTGTTCTCTTTGTTGCAAAACGGTTAGGAAAGTGTAGGACATAAGGTGAACTTTAATAAATATTCATAATATTTTTCTAAAATAAAAAAATTGCCAATATTGTACATACACAGAATTGTGTTGCAAAGATCATTACCCAAATTTGTGCAACTTTTTTTACACAGCAGAACAGGTTAAAACCACATATAAGGCAGATAAGGTATTCAAATATCAAAGTGAATTTACACTTTGAAAGCACATTTACATATTTTTGTTAAATAAGAAGTTGTGCTGACTTCAATCCAGTCATATGCAAGCAAAAATCCTGCATGTGACTGGGTATCTTTGGCAAAATTAATTTTCATCTCATTTAATAAGCTTGAATGGAGATTCCCTTGCAAACTTAAAATGGGTTTTGCAAAATGAACATGCCTTCTTTAGCAATTAAATTACAAAAAAGAAAGGTTCGAGAAAGCAGGACTTACCCCCAAAACACATTGGTAATCACTATACTGCTTTGTAGAGAGACATGCACACAAGGCAGCTGCTGGGCCAGATTAACATAGGGGCTATTGGAGCTGCAGCTCCAGGCCCCTACCTTAATATAGGCCCAGAAGGGACGGACTGACCACTTGGATACTGCACTGCGTGAGACGCTCCTTGTACCTCCTGCAGCAGGGGGAATCTGAAAGTCGGGGGTGATTGGTGCGGCGGGCAATCACAAGCACCATCACCACGACACCATCACCACTCCCTCTATGACCATGAAGCAGCTGAAAGCCACTCCATCTCCTCTAGAGGGAGATCGTTGCTTGTAATTGCCCCCCCCCGTACTGATCACCCAAGACTGTCCATTAGATTCCCCCTGCTCTGGGCCCCCCTGTGTATGCAGTACTGACACCTTCTACTGCTCCATTCTCCCAAAAAAGTATTGTGAAAAAAATGTTAAAAATATAAAAAAAACTCCAACAAATAATAATAAATGAAGAAAAATAATTAAAAAATTTAATAAATAATTAAAAAAATTAAGGGCTCGTTCCCATGAGTTCTATTGCGCATACAGTGTGAATTTTCCATAAAAAGGCCCATCAAAATCCTCAGCACCAGGCCCATGATCTTCTTAATCTGGCCCTGGGCAGCTGGACCGCAGCCACTGACAGGAGAGCAGTGTGATTCAGCATGGAACATCCTGGCATGCACCATATTGCCTTGATGGACAGCATGCCAGATCTGGATGAGAAGGATTGAACCTACTACACCAATAATCCCATTGGTATAATTTTTCCCTACCCTCTCCAATGTGACTGTATATAAGGCACCTCCTACATTTCATACATGTAAGTGAAAGTATTAATTTCTTATAAAAAAAGTGATTTATTGTGCTAGATGTATGTGCCTCCTTATTCCTTTTTTGTCTTGCATGTTTTTACACAACCTTTTGCTGAGGGAGGGAAGCTGCAGGTGTGTCATGTACCAGGTGTGACCAGAACTACGTGGTTAGCTACAGAGGAACACCAAACACATGTAAGTGAAAATATAAATGATTTATTAAAGTAAGTGAATAATATAAGTACAACCACCTCCAATATGACACAGTGCAATAACCAACCAACAGACAGAGACCCACAAATAACAACAGACAGATAAGTACAATAAATGGGAAATACCAGGATCATAAACAATAGCCAGGCCAGGGTCATACACAGCAGATCAGCAGATGGACAGGGGATGTTCCGGAAACATAAATGTAAGCCAGGCCAAGGTCATACACAGGGAGATCAGCAGATGGGGTAAGGAACACAGGACAGGGAGAGGATGGATGGATCAGACTGCAGGGCAGGAATGCAAGGTAACAGGTGGGACAGGATAGGGATCGGGACAGGATCAGATACATGGGTCACAGGTTCAGGGCACAGGAACAGGTTCGGAATCAGGATCAGATCACATGCTAGCAGGTCAGGGTGCAAAGACGAAACCAAGGCAAAAATGTGAGTGCTTGCTGGGTATTTATAGGCCTGTAATTTTAGAAGGTGTTGTCTGCTCCACACTGCCAGAATCCATCCACTGCTGGATGCCAGTACTGTGGCCCAAAGATGACATAACATCAGCAGGGAAAAGCTCTCCTGACAGTTCCAAACTGCCAGGAGCCACCTGCTGGTGGACCTCAGTACTGCACGCCAAATTAAAGATATTACCAGCAGATGAAATTTTTCCTGACAAGGTGATCCGCAAGTGAAGGGCATCATATGTCAAAAGACATATGACTGATATTATCTATTGGACCTTATTTAGGGCAAATCTTTTTTTTCAAATCATTATACCCCATTCAGTGAAATACCCGTTTTGAATTACTTTTCTAGATGTTATTCACATACATTTTCAAAAATAAGTCCCTTGATCATATAAATGTAAAGACAATGTAGAATTTGAAATGTCTTGTATGTGAAAAATGACTTTTCTTTGTTTAGTATTATGACTTAGAAGTCAGCTAAATATTAGATCAAAATTTAATGGTAGTTATGAAGAAATCCAAAACATTCCTAAGGGTCCTTAAGCAATTCCACACAACTGTGTATTAATCATGCCTCTACTGTATTTTCTATAACTTTTCCAGATGATTCGTTTCCCGTCTCACCTTATTTCCTTCCTCCTTCATTTGAATCAAACATACAACCCTTCAGCCAATGTTAGCACAGCCACCTGCATTACTCCATGTAATAAATCAGCTATATGCAAATTTCAAATGGGCCCCGACTGATTTCTATAATTGTGCATATACCAGATGTTTCAGCTTGGAACATAAATCTTTAAATTTTGAATTTAAGCCAATGTTCTAAATGAGCAAATATAAGAAATCACACTCTTTTTGTATAGTATAATAGAACAGGTAATCTTAAAAAAGGACATTGATATATGTCAGCTAATTGACTACTGTTCTTGGGGAAGATCCAATTATAGAAATGTGCTTTCAGCCTCTGATCTTCCAGCTATGCTGTGTAAAGCATATGCAAATACTTTTCCAAATATACATAACAGTCTAACATAGGGCTTGGTTCACATTTGAGCAGCAAGCGACTCACAGCAGGGATCTGGTGTGTGCTGGTTTGCTGTTTCAGGTCTGATTTCAGCCTGAATTTAGGGCTGAATTCAAACCTGAAATGGACCAAAAGACGCACAGCAACACTGCAAAACGCAAAGGACCTGCGGTGGAGATATATGAACCGGCTCCATAGAGAGACAGTCAAAATATCCTGCTATTGCGAATTGGATGGAGTGATCACACATCCAATTCGCAATGGTGTGAACCCTAAAGCATACATTTAGAGAAAAAAATCAAAACAATATGCATAACAGTCATAAAACCTTTAGAATAAAGGATTGTGGATGCAATATCATAAAAAGGTCTTATTGCTTGAAAAAAAGTAATATTTTAAAAACCTAATACCGAACTATGGGATTGGTTTACTAAGACTGTGTTTTGCCTGTGCTTCTGTGCTGAGTAGGTCTAATTGGAGTGGTTTCATAATTATCAGTCGACTGTGGCATCTGAAGAGCACTAATGAGGGAATCTGCTGGCCCTGCATCCCTTTAGACATATGCCTATTGGAAATAGCTCACCAAAAATGACATTTTTGTTGAAGGGATGCCAGAAATCTAACTTGTATGTAGCAGACTTTTAGGAAAATTGGTGAGCCAATTACACAAGCAGGAAATTATATTTGTGGGGAGTGGTCAATACAGATTCTGTGTACAGAACAACTCCATGTAGTCATATTGCATTGCATTTATAGAAAATTTCAATGGCTGCAGATTGAAATGGAAAGGTCATTTTTGATAGCATTCAATTACAATATGACTTGTATCGCAATTGTACATTATTGTATATTATATTTTCTTTATTTGCTATTTTTCCCTTAACGAAAGTGGAGTTGCCCTTTAATTGAATAAGCTGAAATTAAAAGCTGATTGGCTACCATGCACAGCTGCACCAGATTTTGCACTTTTAGTAAATCAACCCCTATGTGTTCCGGGATTTAATAAAGGTTAGAATTTAGTGCTAGTAAAAGTATACAAAAAGGTTACCACAATCTTGTTAATAGCTGTGAAGTAATTGTACTTTGAACTTAAATAAATAACTAAATTAAATCAAATATACAATACTATTTGCAATTGTGTTACTGGATTGGATAGTTGTTTTGATCAGTGATTACAGTTTCACCAAAAAAAAAAAAAAAAAAAGTCATGTGCTTGACACAGACAGTAACATAGTGTGAACACGCAGGGAAATCACTTTAAAACAAGCCCTCAATCACTTTCTGCAGCTACAGGTTTTCCAATGAAGTTAATCTTCAATTTTCACAATATAGGCACTGAAATATTAGCTCTTTTTCTAATCATTTCTATGAAAGCAGAACGTTGGCAATCTGCAACTCAAGTTTGGAGCCTTTGTTGTGATCTTTAAGGATTTTTGACAATTAGTTACTTCACAGTACATGCACTCAGAGAGATTGGGGATGGTTTGATCTAAAGCTCTTTTGCATTTTAAAAACTAAGCAGCGATGAATATATTTTAGTATACAGCAATTTTGAAGACAAAAAACTTTTTCTTACTTGTTTTAGGTACGGTATTATACATTTAAAAATTATAGCATTATATGTATTATGTTTTACATCTGTGAACCATAAATGACAATGTAATAAGTAACAGTAACAATGTTGTTGTTAGGGGTCTTTTGTGTTGAGGCACATGCAGTTTGATCTCAATTCAGTTGAGAAGCTTAAACCATTTTTAACCACATTCTGTAGATTAGGATTCTTAGGTATGGTGCCCCATGCTAACAAAATATTATTTTACAGTATAGTCTGAACACACATGTGGTTTATTTGCAAACAAAACAGCTGCCTACAGTTTTTAATGACCCTTACATAGAGGCACAGTGACATTTTAAGGCACCAAACTGCATAAGTCTCAGAGGAATACAGCGTGAGAATAATCCCTACCCTCTGGCCCATTACAGCCTTCTCAAGTTCAACCATCCATTTTGTCATTAGCCTCCACACATTACTTGCTGTCTACACAATGCTTTTCACCTCCTCCTCCACCAAGTTTTACTCACAATACGACAGTATGCTTTCCAGTTTCATACTCTCAAGACTGAACTCACAGTATTCTTGATGATCTGGTCACCTATCCCATACAAAAAGATATTCACTTTCAAGAAAGCTCCAAAGATGAGTCTTTCCTGAAAAAAAAAAAAATGTTCTCTCCATCCGGCACCAGCTTTCCAGCATCCCCTGGAACTGCCAAAATGTTCTACATTGCCTCCCTATGAGGAGCCCAAGCAAATGGGTTGCTAATATCTATCCCACAAAGAAAAGATACAATGTCAGCTCTGAGGCCTTTGTCATGTTACCTTATGAGTTTATGTGAAATCTCTATTAATAGCTGTAAAATATTGTAATTATGAATATAATTAAGTTAGATTTGTATCAATGTGGATGGGTTATGCCACGTACACACGTAGCCAACTATCCGATGGACTTAGTCTGGCGGACTTCCCGCAAGACTGTCCGTCGGGCTTTCCGAACGGGCTACTTGCCCACACACGGCACTTTTTCAGCGGACTAATACGGCGAACTAAGTCCGCCGTACTATCCGCCCTACTTTTGAAATGAACGGACTCGCCCACGCACGCGGAGGAAAGTCCGCTCATTTCGAGCGCGTCTCCAGGTAGGCAGGGCCCGCGAAGGAGATGTCACGCGGGCCCCGCCACTTGGTATGGACTTAAAGGGGAACCACAACGCCGAAAAAAATTGGCGTGGGGGTCCCCCCAGGTCCACATCAGACCCTTGTCCGAGCACGCTACTCGGCCGGCCAGGAAAGGGGGGACGAGCGAGCGCCCCCCCCCCCCTCCTGAGCCGTACCAGGCCACGTGCTCTCAACATGGGGGGTGCCTTGGGTAAGGGGGGGCGTGCGGCCCCCCCACCCCAAAGCACCTTGTCCCCATGTTGATGAGGACAAGGGCCTCTTCCCGACAACCCTGGCTGTTGGTTGTTGGGGTCTGCGGGCGAGGGGCTTATCGGAATCCGGGAGCCCCCTTTAATAAGGGGGCCCCCAGATACCGGCTCCCCACCCTATGTGAATGAGTATGGGGTACAATGTACCCCTACCCATTCACCTGTAAAATAAAGTACAAAAAAGACACAACACACAAGATAAAATAGTTTATTGCACAGCTCCGGGGGTCTTCCGTCTTCGGGGGTCTTCCGCTATCTTCTTGTAGCTCTTTTACTAGCGGAGGAGCCCAGCTTTCTTCCTCGCCGTGGCCTCTTCTTCTGACTTCGGGGGTCTTGTCCCCCTCTTCAGTTCTTCTGCCAGGCCACCGCACCTTCTTCTAGCTCTTTTACAGGCAGTGGCCCGGTCTTCTGTCACCGCTGTCGCCGCCGCCTTCTGTTCTTCTCTTCTTCTCTTCTTCTTCTTCTTCTTCAGATGTTGCCTTGTCGGATCCTCCGCTCACAATGGCTCTGACCGGGCGCGCGGCAACTTATATAGGGACCTCACCGGATGATGTCCCTGCCTATTATGATGTCACAGTCCCAGCATCCTCTGGGACTGTGACACCATAATGGGCGGGGACATCATCCGGGATGTCCCTATATAAGTCGCCGCGTGCCCGGTCAGAGCCATTGTGAGCGGAGGATCCGACGAGGCAACATCTGAAGAAGAAGAAGAGAAGAACAGAAGAACAGAAGGCGGAGGCGGAGGCGGTGGCGACAGCGGCGACAGAAGACCGGGCCACCAACTGTAAAAGAGCTAGAAGAAGGCGCGGTGGCCCGGCAGAAGAACTAAAGAGGGGGACAAGACCCCCGAAGTCGGAAAAAGAGGCCGCGGCGAGGAAGAAATCCGGGCTCCTCCGCTAGTAAAAGAGCTACAAGAAGATAGCGGAGGAGTCCGGCGAAAAGATCCCCGAAGATGGAAGACCCCCGGAGCTGTGCAATAAACTATTTTATCTTGCGTGTTGTGTTTTTTTGTACTTTATTTTACAGGTGAATGGGTAGGGGTACATTGTACCCCATACTCATTCACATAGGGTGGGGGGCCGGTATCCGGGGGCCCCCTTATTAAAGGGGGCTCCCGGATTCCGATAAGCCCCTCGCCCGCAGACCCCGACAACCCTGGCCCTTGTCCTCATCAACATGGGAACAAGGTGCTTTGGGGTGGGGGGGCCGCGCGGCCCCCCCTTCCCCAAGGCACCCCCCATGTTGAGGGCACGCGGCCTGGTACGGCTCAGGAGGGGGGGGGGGGCGCTCGCTCGTCCCCCCCTTTCCTGGCCGGCCGAGTAGCGTGCTCGGACAGGGGTCTGATGTGGACCTGGGGGGACCCCACGCTGATTTTTTTCGGCGTTGGGGTTCCCCTTTAAGTCCATACCAGGTGGCGGGGCCAGCGACGTCTCCTTCGTGGGCCCCGCCTACCTGGAGACCCGCTCAAAATGAGCGGACTTTTCTCCAGGCGGGAAAAGTCCGCTCATTTCAAAAGTAGGGCGGACTGGCATTTTACTGTACAAATAGATTGATGTGTATTAGTTTAAACATGCTTACTTCTTACCAATAAATTGTTGTTATTGTGTTAAAGCTTTCACTCATGATCAAAGAACTCTCATGTAACCCAAATAATATCTGAGAGATGTTAACTCTCAAATATAATAAATGGCTAGCAGTGACAATACATTTCAAAACAAGTGATAAGTAGTGGTGCCAGCATAATGTGCAAAAGTAAAAATGAGTGCAGTAACAAGTAACACCAAAAAAAATGAAAGGTATGGCGCTAACTCAAAAAGCCAAATTGTATATCATAAAAAGCAAAATTGTTTGTAATATAATGTGATAATAAGTATAAATCAAACAGTCCAAATAAATTGAAGTTCCATAAAAAATTATATAATCTTCACAGAACGATCCAATCACTGTGATTAAATGATAAGTGTCTTAAATAATTTTTCTTTAAGCCATGCCTACCGCAAACAGTGTTTAAAGTGGAAGTAAACCCTGCTATTGTTTTCAGTCAAGGAAGCTGCCATCTTGGCCTCTAATATTTCTTTAACTGCCAACATGCTGTACATGTGATCAGTTATGACACCAGCCATTGGATGGTTTGAAAGTTTGGTTTAGAGCACAACCAATGTGAAAGTTAGAATTTCTGGCATGCCGGGAATGTAAGTGTTTTTTGAAACTGGGTTTACTCCCGCTTTAAGAAATGCACACTCACCAACCGTCTAAACTAGATATGGCTTCATAATAATTCTAGCTACTTAATTGTCAGCCCTTAGTGAGATCTAGTACTGGTGATGGTTTTTAACCCCAGAAGTATCTTCATATATTATTCAAACAAATAAGATTTTGGAAAAGCATATAAAACTATCATCGTGCAGTAAGTTTATTAACTGCTTCCGGACCAGCCGCCGCAGTTATACTGAGGCAGGTTGGCTCCCCTGCGCGAGCCGCTGTAGCCGTATGTTTGCTCTTTAAGACGCCTCTGGCGGTGCGCACCTGAAGCCTGTCCCCAGAGCCAATGCGAGTGCTCGGTGGGCATGATAACCGCGGGGCACCCCCAATTGCTTGTTACAGAACGAGAACGCAAATGTTTGTGTGTTCTCTCAGGGGAGTAGAGACAGATTGTGTGTTCATACTAAGTATGAACACAGATCTCTCTCTCCTCCTAGTCAGTTCCATCCCCCAACAGTTAAAACACACCTAGGGAACAGTGTTAACCCCTTGATCCCCCCTAGTGTTAACCCCTTCCCTGCCAGTGTCATTTATATAGTAATCAGTGAATCGATCGCTGTCACTGGTCCCAAAAATATGTCAAAAGCATCTGATTTGTCTGCCGCAATATTGCAGTCCCAAAAAAAATCACTGATTGCCGCCATTACCAGTAAAAAAAAGATAATAATTACAATGCCATAAATCTATCCCGTATTTTATAGATGCTATAACTTTCGCGAAAACCCATCAATATATGCTTATTGCAATTTTTTTTACCAAAAATATGTAGAATACACATAGGCCTAAACTGAGGGGAAAAAAAAATGTATGTATGGATATTTATTATAGCAAAAACTAAAAGATATTGTTTTTTTTTTCAAAATTGTTGCTCTTCTTTTGTTGAGCAGCCAAATCTTCTGAGGCTGAAATGATTAAAAGATGCAGAACACAGAAATATAACAAATGAGCACTTAGATTTGAGGGTGCTATAACTCAGCACCAAGATGCGGCGTGCGTTCCAAATCGCCGACTGTGGGAACCAGGATACCGGTAGTGACGTCAGTAATGGCAGACGTCACTACTGAAATGCCTCTATGCATTTTGTGGTAACAACGTCATCAGGAAGCTGGGAGGGGGTCCTATATGTTGGAATACTTTCTGGAGATACTTCTGGGATTAGGAGTCTACGCCAGTACTGGTTCTCCTTAAGGGCTGATGATTAAGTAGCAGGAATTATTATAAAGCATTTCTAGTTTAGACGGTTGGTGAGTGTGCATTTTGTGCTGTGGAGCTTAAAGAAAAATTAATTAAGACGCTTAGCTTTTTTATTTTTAATTCTTTATTTTTCACACAGATCATATTACATTTCATTAAAAAAAACATCTCTCTGTAATATCTCTTTAACACTGTCATCTATCTATAGCAACACAATTACCTTAACATTATTCGCTATGTGACCCGTGTTATCGATTATGATCAGCTCAATAACAAAATATGACTCCCTTTTTTTCTTCTTCCCTTTTCTTCTTTCCCCAAAACATGAGAACCTCATGTTTATATATAAATATATATATATATATATATCCTTCTCTCTCTCCCCCCCCCCCCCTTCCCAGCTGACTGCACACACATTTCTACCCTTCATCACATCTTTCCCTATATACAAGATAAGGGGCCCATATCTTCCGATATTTCTCATCTTGGTCTTTCAACATCATGGTGAGATTCTCCATTTGTTGAATTTCTGCAATTCTAGCAAACCACTGTGCTCTGGATGGGGAGATTTCACTCATCCACAAAACAGTTATACACGCCTTCGCTGCCGTTAACAATAAATTTTTATATTTTTCCATAGACATAGGGACATCGTTCAGCAACAAAGCTGCTGGTCTTTCTCCAAGAGACACACCTATAATTTCTTTAACAGTTTCTTCAACCATTTTCCAAAATTCCTTACCAAAAAATGTTTAACATAGTGCCCTCCCCCTCATGACACCACCAGTATAGACCTGGGGAAACATCAGATGCAATACCGTTGGCGTACTATACAATCTAGTAAGGATTTAATATCCACCCTCCTGATATCTACTTGCCACTGAGGACTTGTGAGTAGACAGTAAAATCCTATCCTTCTGCCTTTAAAAGATAAGACACTTATCTTTTAATCACAGTGATTGGATTGTTCTGTGAAGATTGTGTAATTTTTCTATGGAACTTCTATTTCTTTGGATTCTTTGATTTATGCTGATTATCACATTATATGATACATAGTTTTGTTTTTTATAATATAGAATCTGGCTTTTTTGAGTTAGCACCATAACCTTTATTTTTTTTTATTTTTTTGTGTTTCAAGGCCTTTGTATCTACTTTGTACAAAAAGGACACTTTGGTAAACAATATCCATTGTAAATGGAAAACTATATCAAGTATGTCTGTAAGGGAGCATGATGGACCACTATTCTCACCCTTTTCTTGATACCTCTGCAGTTGAATCTCAATAAGACCACTGTCTCTTTGGAAGCTTTCCTAAATTGAGGTTTAGCAACTTCATTTTAGCATCCTTCATCAAAGCCTCCTTCCCAAACTCTTTACGTCTTCACAGTAGATTGCAATGTGTTCCTGCTCTTATACCACACCTGTTAAGATGTCTGTGGGTGTGCATCACTACCACAATTTTATCTCCTTCCTCATTTTGCCACAAGCCATGTCTATGCCCATCCTTGGTCTCCCCTGGCTTTAACAACATTCTCCAGTCCTATGCTGGGCTTCCTCTCAGCTGCTCACATGGGAGCCCTCCTGTCACTCCACATGCCTCATCAAAGTCTTGTCAACCAACTCCCTTTTTCTAGCTATCGTCAAGGTCACCTCTCCTATTCTGGATCATTATGGGAATTATTAAGATGTTTTCTCCAAACACATAGCAGTTCAATTACCTTCCCTTGACCCTTTTTATCGCATCAGGCTAAAAATTCCCCTGAAGGATGGGTATAGCCTCTCAACCTCCCAGTATTCCCATATTGTAATACATTTATGAGCAAGCAAAAGATAATTTTATGCAAATTCTCTTATTCTATTGGTACAGGCTTCTTCATAAAAAAATTGGTTCCTTTTGCCCCTGTATCGATTATCACAGACTTAATGACATCCCTGTCATGAAGTATTACTTGTGGCCCCTTATTATACAGTTTGTTGATCATCTCAAGGAGGTAAATGAGTGAAAGACTGTGTTTAATGCAAGGGATAGTCACTACAAATATTAAACAAAAATGTAGTTACCAGCGCCACTATTCACTATCCAGAGATCTGGTGTGGTAGTCTAGCAGGGTTGGTTTCAGCTGGGATAGGTCATGGGCTGTGGATGTGGGGGTCTGCGGGCAGAGGGCTTATCAGAATATGGAAGCTCTCATTAACAAGAGGGCCCCCAGATCCCAGTCCCCTCTCTATGTGAATGAGTATGGGGTACATTTTACCCTTGCAAAATTCACAAAAGCAAAGTGTCATAAATAAAACAAATGAGCATAATTCATTACACAAAAAATCATAAACTTCCACAAAGGGATGGGGACAATTGTAGACACTCGGGTTGAACTGGATGGACTGGTGTCTTTATTCAACCTTACTAACTATGAAACTATGAAACAAAATTCATAAATTGCAATAAAAGTCAAAAAAAGTCCATAAAGTGCAAACAGTGTCAAAGGTGAATAGAGATCATTCAATGGTGACATATTCCACATGGCATCAAACATATGAAGTGACATAAGTGCTTCTTCACATAAAGTGATTTCAGTGCTATTTCCTGCACTCACCAGAATGACATTGGTACACGGCATTATGTCAAATAAACCTTTAGAAATTCCCAGTCCTGGCCAGAAAGGTGCTCACCACACAGAGCCCAAGAAAGGGTTTATAGTTTAGTAATGTATTGCTGCATGGTGTCAGCATGTAAGGTTCCTCCATATGCGTTCTTTGTGGATGCACATGCACGTCATCAGGGGATCCACCTATTGTAGGTGAATCCAAGTAAGTGGTCCCCTGATAACATGCGTGTGCATAAAATGCGTAGGGGGGAACCTTACATGCTGACACCACGCCAATGTATCCTAGGTCTGGATTTGCAGCCATTTCTGTAAGTTTGCCCTTTATGTTTATTTTTATTTGGATGTATATCCTTTGTTTTTTTAAACATTTTTGTTTTGCCGGCAATGACTTGAAAGCCAGTAAAATCAGGCCCTATGTTTAATGGAATTGACGGCTACAGGGTGGTTCACGGATCACGCTCATCGCGGGCGTTTGCCACGTGATTGCTCACTTGTAAACAAACCAGCATCATGTTATGATGTCGTTCCCCCCTCCCCTCTCTGTACCGATCAGTACAGTGGAGGGGAGAGATCGGTGAAAGCAGCGCTGTGGGCTGGATCTGTAGTGCCTACAGCGCGGCTCACAGACACTTAACCCTGCAATTCCCTGCCAATACTCAGCAATGCCCTGCCAATACTTTGCAATTCCCTGCCAATACTCTGCAATGCCCTGCCAATACTCTGCAATGCCCTGCCAATGCCCTGCCAATACTCTACAATACCCTGCCAATACTCTGCAATACCCAGCAATGCCTTGACAATACTCTTCAATACCCAGCAATGCTCTGCCAAAACTCTGCAATACCCAGCAATAATCTGCAATACCCAGCCAATACCCAGCAATACTCTGCAATACCCTGCAATAACCTGCAATACCCTGCCAATACCCTGCCAATACTCTGCCATAAACTGCCATACCCAGCAATACTCAGTGATACCCTGCAATACCATCCATACTCGGTGATACCCTGCAATACCCAGCCATACTTGGTGATACCCTGAAATACCCAGCCATACTCGGTGATACTCTGCAATACCCAGCCGTACTTGGCCATACTCAGCCATGCTCAGCCATACTTGGTGATACCCTGCAATACCCAGCAATGCCCGGTGATTACCTGCAATACCCAGCCATACTCGATGATACCCTGCAATACCCAGCCATACTCAGTGATACCCTGCAATACCCAGCCATACTCAGTGATACCCTGCCATTCTCGGCTGTACTCGGCCTCTATATGTGACCAGGCTGTGGAAGTCTCACACATGTGGTATCGCCGTACTCAGGAGGAGTAGGAGAATCTGTTTTCAGGTGTCATTTTTGGTATGTACATGCTATGTGTTAAACATATTGTATAAATGGACAACTTTGTGTTAAAAAAAAATGCATTTTAACCACTTCCCACCCGCCGGCCGTCATATGATGTCCTTGACTTTGTGTGGGGATTTCTGAATGATGCCTGTAGCTACAGGCATCATTCAGATTTCAGCTTTTTTAGCCAGCGATTCCCTACACCATAAGAATGATCATAGCGGCTGTTCTGCTGTTTGATCATTCTTACGGGAGGCGAGAGGGGATGTCCCCCCTCCCGTGGCCCTCTGGTGCTTCTACCGCCTCGAAATACGATCGAAGCCAGAATGGTTTTTTTATTTTTTATTTCAGGCTTCCCAGTCTAGAGGGGAGATGTGGGGTCTTATTGACCCTATATATCACTGTAAAGAGGACCTGTCATTTCATATTCCTATTACAAGGGATGTTTACATTGTAAAATTCTCACACATGTGGTATCGCCATACTCGGGAGCAATAGCAGAATGTGTTTTGGGGTGTCATTTGTGGTATGCATATACTGTGTGGGAGAAATAACCTGATAATATGACAATTTTGTGAAAAAAAATTAAAAAAGATCTTGATTTTGCAAAGAATTGTGGGAAAAAATTACAACTTTAAAAAAATTCATCATGCCTCTTACTAAATACCTGTTTTCTTTCCAAGAAGGGGTCATTTGGGGGGGTATTTGTACTTTTCTTGCATGTTAGGGAGAGGCTGGGAGAGGCTGTCAGCACTTCAGGTGTGATCAATTTTCAGATATTTGCACCATAGCTTGTGGACTCTATAACTTTCACACAGACCAAATAATATCCACCAATTTTTATGAATTTTTATCAAAGATATGTAGTAGTATACATTTTGGCCAAAATGTATAAAAAAAAATTACTAATCTGCTAAATTTTATAACAGAAACGTAGAAAAATTCATTTTTTTTACAGAATTTTTTGGTCTTTTTCTTTTATAGCACAAATTTTTTTTTTTTAAATAGCGGTGATTAAATACCACCAAAAGAAAGCTCTATTTGTGTGAAAAAAAGGACAACATTTTCATATAAGTGCAGTGTTGCATGACTGAGTAATTGTCATTCAAAATGTGAGAGCACTGAAAGCTGAAAATTGGTCTAATTATTAAGGGGGTTTAAGTGCCCAGTGGTCAAGTGGTTAAAATCACTACTCCTTTTAAAAGATCTTTCTTTAAAAAATAATGTGTATTGATACATGTCCCCCAGCGCAGTACCCAGGCCCCATACCCATTTCATGGCCAATAACTTGCATGTATGCCTTATAAAATTGGGACTTCCATGTACGGTAGTTCTGGTGGGAACTGAACTGAGGGGTGTTTGGCCCATCACTAATATTGATCCTTACTGCTAAGGGAATATGAAGAGTTTATGGGTTTTGTTTGTGCTGGGCAATTTTTGTTGTTTGTCACTACAAATATTGAGTGATGACTAGGGATGAGCTTCGAGTTCGACTCGAACATTGCCTGTTCAGCGAACAGTGAACAATTTGGGCTGTTCGCAGCAAATTCGAAAAGCCGGAACACCCTATACAAGTCTATGGGAGAAATCTAAAGTGCTCATTTTAAAGGGTAATATGCAAGTTACTGTCCTAAAAAGTGTTTGGGGACCTGGGTCCTGCCCCAGGGGACATGGATCAATGCAAAAAAAAGTTTTAAAAACGGCAGTTTTTTCAGGAGCAGTGATTTTAATAATGATTAAAGTGAAACAATAATAGTGTAATATTCCTTTAAATTTCATAGCTGGGGGGTATCTATAGTATGCCTGTGAAGGGGCGCATGTTTCTGGTGCTTAGAACTGTCCCTGCACAAAGTGAAGGGAGCCAGGGGTTCCCCAGTGACGTGTGGGTGACCCCACCCCCTCTGATGTAACGGAAACCTGCTGGATATGATCATCCATCGCTGGACACCGGAGATTCGTCGCTGGATAGCAAGAGTGGATTAGCACCGCTGGAATCTTTTTTTTATTTTTAATAAAGGAATTTTTCAAGAGTGTGTTTGTCTTATTTAACCATTTTTACACTTTCTTTGTGAAATGGTAGGGGTACTTTTGTACCCCCTTACCATTTCAAACAGGGGGTCCCCTTGTTAAAGGGGGCTTCCAGATTCTGATAAGCCCCCCGCCCGCAGACCCTCACAACCACCGGCCAGGGTTGTGAGGATGAGGCCCTTGTCCTCATCAACATGGGGACAAGGTGCTTTGAGGGGTCACAGACCCCCAAAGCATCCTCCCAATGTTGAGGGTATGTGGCCTGGTACGGTTCAGGAGGGAGGGGGGCCGCTCTCTCGTCCCCCCCTCTTTTCCTGCGGCCTGCCAGGTTGCGTGCTCGGATAAAGGGTCTGGTATGGATTTTTAGGGGGACCCCCACGTCAATTTTTTTTTAAATTTGATGCGGGGTTCCCCTTAACATCCATATCAGACCTGAAGGGTCTGGTATGGATATTTAGGGGGACCCCCACGTCAATTTTTTTTTAAATTTGACACGGGGTTCCCCTTAATATCCATGTCAGACCTGAAGGGCCTGGTAATTGAATTTAGGGGAACCCCCACGCTTTTTTTTTTTTATCAATGAATGAATGAATTTTCGGCTAATACAGAGAACACTCATTGAGTGTTCTCTGTATTACGGGGAGCTGACAATTTAGCCGCAAGTGATTTTAAAAGACTTTTTTTCCTGCACAAATGACACTTTGTGCAGGGACAGTTCTAAGCACCAGAAACATGCGCCCCTTCACAGGCATACTATAGATACCCCCAGCTACGAAATTTAAAGGAATATTACACTTTTATTGTTTCACTTTAATCATTATTAAAATCACTGCTCCTGAAAAAACGTCAGTTTTTAAAACTTTTTTTTGCATTGATCCATGTCCCCTGGGGCAGGACCCGGGTCCCCAAACACTTTTTAGGACAGTAACTTGCATATTACCCTTTAAAATGAGCACGTTAGATTGTGAACGTTCGAGTCCCATAGACTTTAATAGGGTTCTAAAGTTCACACGAAGTTTAGGTCTGTTCGCAGGTTCTGGTGCGAACCGAACAGGGGGGTGTTCGGCTCATCCCTAGTGATGACCTTCAGCCTCTGTAACAACCCTGACATCTTCCAGCGCATTCTCGATAAAATCTCCTGAAATCAACTATGAGTAAATAATATATTTATTTTTTCCCCAGATTTTTTCATTCACAGATGTCATGTCTGCTCCATCCTCCAACACCTCCACCTCCAGCATTGTCCGTTGTCATAATGGACAATGCTAAACCCCAAATGGTCTCTTTCATCTATCTTTGGCCAAACAGTTGCTGGTTTACTAAAAAAAGTAAAGGTTCTGTAGTTTTCAAACTGAATTTTTACTTTACAATTTTTTAGTTTTCTAAGTGAATGAGGTGAAGCTGTCCTGACTCTGCAGCACCTGTGCACTCCTGTAAATTTAGTATTTTCCGTGAATCCCAGTACTTTTGTTGATTTAGTGAATCCCTGTCCCTTTTTTTTACTCTAGTGATTCCTGTGTCTCCAATGGCTCCAGTGATCCTACTCATATGTCTCAGGTGACCCCGGAATATCCAGTTACTCTTGCGCACCAAAGTAACCTATGGGGTACCTCCATGACACCTGGATCTCCATGCAGCCTCAGGTACACTTTTTATATTTCCTGGACTGCCTCTCTCCTTTAAATATATGGACCCCTGCTGTGACAGTAGGAGGGGAGGGGTGGGGGGATTGGTTTCACACAGACCATGGAAATTACAGGAATGGAGGGGGAGAGAGGGAGATACAGATACTGCAGAGAGAGCAGAATGATGGAAAGTCAGTTTACTAACAGGAACAAAGGAACTTGCATGATCAACCGGTTATTATGCTATATTAAAAAGGATAAATAACATTGCAAAAAATTACTAGCACAAAAACAATGGAAGAAAGAATAAAAGATAGCAAGGAAGGATCAATCGAAACTAGCAAAGATGGAAGGAAGAATCAATCAATTCAAGGAAGGATCAGTTGATAACAGGAAGGATCAGTCGGTCGATTGCAGGAAGGATCAATGTAAGGAAGGATTGTTCGACCAATGGCAGGAAAAAGTGGACGATCGATCACAGGAAGGATTAGCTGATCGATCGCAGAAAGGATCTGTCAATCAAAAGAAGGATCAAAAGATCATTTGATCGAAGGATCAATTGAGCAATGAAAGGAAGGATCAGAGGGACGTGGCCAGAAGCGGAGGAGGACAGATATGTTAGAGAGGAGCTCCGTGAAACCTCTCTACATCCACCGCCATCTGAGCTGGGGGCTTCCCCATCGTTGTCCCGAGTGGTGCCCGGCACATTCTACGGCCACTATTACAAGTCTGAGGCGGCTCCTAGCCCATCGGGCCGGCCCGCGGCCGGTGGCCCTGCACAAGATACGCCGCCGCCATCTTGCGGCCTACATCAGCTCCGCGAAGCTACCCCACCTGGGGCTGGAAGGCCAGGTCCTGCCAGTGGACGGAAAGGGGACGATTAGAACTGCCGCAGCCACACCGCTCAGAGACTGCGGCATTGGCCTACCAGGCGGCCATCTTGGGACACCCAAGGACTTCCAATACCCACAGAGGCCTTCCTCTGATCCCCTCCTGCTGGCCCCTTGGGATCCCTTGGCTGATAGTACCCTTTCCTCTGGGGCACCGCTGCCCGCCCCTCACCCCCCCACCCCCCTTGTTGTCTTGTGATACACATGCTGCAGCTACTACCACAGGGGCCACGTACCGGGTCCGCTAAGATGAACATTATTTAATCACTCTAAGTTGACCCTTGTCACCTTTCTGTGCCCCTAAACAACACATACCATCCACTTCCACAACGGGGGCACCGTAACTACCTAGTACCAAGTCCCAACACCTCATGGTGAAATACGGACCAAAGTACCCTACTCAGTCTCTCTCCCCGGATCTATGGCCCACGCAGACACTAGATCGCTTCCTGAGCAGACCCACATCCCCTGCCCCGACTTTGGCTACCATCACGTCCACACCGATGGCCCCCCAGGCAACAGTGCAGGAAACTTTGCGGACCTTGACGGACACCCTCTCAGAAGCAATGCCTGCTCCTGTAATGGTAGATATACTGGACGACAAACTACGGGCCCTCTTGCAGGATTTGACCAGCAATGTCTCTAAGGAGATGGGAAAACTTGCACACGAACTGCGGGGGCAAATTGCTCAGATAGGTGAATGTACTGATGTGTTGGAAACTAAGTCTGATGATTTGATACAATACGTGCATGTCTTAGAAGAAGACAACGCTGGTTTGAAACAATCTATCTCCCAACTCCAATCCCAACAAGAGGATTTGGAGAACAGGGAACGCCGCCAAAATCTGTGTATTAGAGGTGTTCCTGAAGCCGTCGTGAGGGGGAGATCAGGCCGTACCTACTCAACCTCTTTAATGTCGTGGACCCTCGGATCCCGGATATAGACTGGAGATTGGATAGAGCACACAGATCTCTGGCTCCAAAGCCCCCTGCGGGAGCCAACCCCAGAGACATCATAGTTAGTTTCCATTATTACGACAGCAAAGAAGCCTTGACCGTGGCCACTCGCAATAAATCTCGGCTGGAATTCAAGGGGGCTAAGATAAAGATCTTCAGTGACTTATCCCCAATTACCCTTGCCAAACGTCGCAGTTTCTGCCCTGTGACCATGCACCTGCAGAATCACCAACTCCCATACCGCTGGGGATTCCACTTCTGCTTGTCAGCCACGAAAGATGGGGTCCAATATTCCATGAGGGACTTATAGGAATGCGAGGCATTCATTCGCAACCTTGGCCTCCCGCCACTACCAGATGAGGATCCCACACCACTTCCGACGACACCTAAACCCGCATTCATTCCAGGCCGGATTTGGACCCTTGCTTGTCAGAAGTCGCAGAAATCCTTCTCCACCCCCAACGAAGTCCCTTCCCCAGATTCCCACCTTGAGGGGGACCCAGCCCTCTACAACTGGCTTGATCCGGCTTCGGCCCTTGTCTCACCATGCATCCCCTAACATGGGTTATCCTCATTCTTTTGGACTGTGGTACAACTCTTTTGCTACCTTCAAATTCTACCAGATGAGCTGGAACCCCTTGTGTGCCTCTTTTTGTTCCATGGCCACGGCTGTGGACTCCTGGGTGGTTTTTACCCCCCAGGCTACTTTTCATCAGTTTTTTGTTTATTTTTATTTTTATAGGTCTTTTTTTTACCTATTTTCCATTTTTGACTTGCCTTGCTTACATTTTTCTGCATTCTCATTTCTCATTGTTGATGTTACGTACTATTGCATGCTTTCTTTCCACAGGATACACCATGGAACTTTTTGCTTATTTGGCCTGTACGTGTATTTATGGCCAGTATTTGTTTTTTTTATGGTTACCTCGAGCTAATCTCACTTCATAACGATGGCTCTACGGGTCCTTACCTATAATGTTAGGGGTTTGAACTATATTCACAAGCACTGGTTGGCTTTGAAGGAGTTCAGATCCTCAGCTGCAGACGTAGTCCTAGTCCAGGAGACACATTTCCGCTCGGGGGGATCCCTTAAATTTGCTGCTAAACACTTTCCAATTTCCTTCTAGGCTTCTGATCCTTCCGGCAAGGCAGGGGTTGCAATTCTGATTAGGAAATCCTGCCCGCTAAGGATAAAATCCTCCTTTGCTGATACATTCTCCTGGACTGCGAGTATCTCTCACGCTCTTTCACTTTGATTAATGTTTATGCCCCCAACTCGGGTCAAATCCAATTTCTCACTGAAGTACTTGGGAACCTGGGCAAGTACGCTCAGCCCTTTATGATTATTGGGGGGACTTCAACATGACCTTGTCCCCTAGAAGGGGAATTTGACTCTTTTTGCGCCCCTTTAAAGCTGCCCAAACTGTCAACGACTCAAGTAGAAACCCTCAATGCCGCTGTTACGCCAGAAGAGCTGGCAGCAGTCGTAAAAGAACTGCCTTCACATAAATCCCCAGGTCCTGATGGTTTACCTTATCTTTATTATAAAACCTTCCTCAACCCTTCAATCTTAAGTCCATATTTGCTAAACCTTTTTTCATTCTTACAGAAAGGTACTATCCCTCACTCTCAGTTTCTGCACGCCCATATTACAGTCCTCCAGAAACCATCTTTACCGAATAACTACAAGCCCATAGCCCTACTTAATTTTGATTATAAGATCTTTACTAAAATCTTAGCCAACAGACATTCCTCTATGATTCCTACTCTTGTTCATAGTGATCAGGTGGGCTTTGTTCTAGGTAGACGGGCAGGCGACAACACCAGACGCACCATTGACTTAATAGATCTGCTTGACAAAACATCCCGTTCTGCCCTTATTCTCAGCTTAGATGCGCAAAAAGCATGTGATAGACTTGGCTGGCCTTACATGTTTGCCACATTAGCGCATTTTGGTTTCTCAGGATCCTTTATATCGGTCCTCCAAGCCTTATATTCTCGCCCCACATCCCAAGTTCAACTGGCATCTTTTATATCTCCACTGTTCACAGATAGCAATGGCACTAGACAAGGCTGTACCCTCTCCCCCTTGTTGTTTCTATTAAGCCTTGAACCCCTAGCTGCAGTCATTCGAGAGAACCCAGATATAAGCGGAGTCTCCCTGAGATGGCAGGAATACAAATTGTCTCTTTTCGCAGACGACATACTTCTCACTCTAACGAAACCGCACATTTCACTTCCCAGCCTCCACTCTATTAGACATAGGCGCCGTCAATAAATTTGTTTCGTTCTGTTCCGTTTCGATTCGTAATAAAATTAATTCGTACTTCGTATTTCGTGTCCGAAATTCCGTTCTGTTTCGTACGAAATACGAATTGTCGTTAGGTTTGTTTATTATGACTTGCAAAAGACTTCTGTAATAGAAGTCAATGTAAGTTGCCTGAAGACATCAGTGAAGGACTTTCCTCCTCTCTGGGCAGGCTGCCAAGAAAAGATCAAAGTGATACAATGTTTCTTCTTCAATGGGCTGAACTCCGTGTGTAGAAGTTCTCAGTTTAACCATTTAAAGACTAATTCTTTTCTGACACTTGTTGCTTAAAAGTAAAAATCCAGTATTTTCTGCTAGAAAATCACTCAGAAGCCCCAAAAATTATATATATTTTTTTAGCAGAGACCCTAGGGAATAAAATAGCGGTTGTTGCAATATTTTATGTGACGCGATATTTGCGCAGAGGCCTTTCAAACGCAAGTTAGCCCTTTTTTTCCGGTCGACCTCTAGAGTGCACTGACATTAGCAGCGTGACATACAGCAATGACACCTGCACCTTGATAGAGTGATCTGACACCAGCACCGTGATAGAGAGCACTGACATCAGCAGCGTGACATACAACAATGACACCTGCACCTTGATAGAGTGATCTGACACCAGCACCGTGATAGAGAGCACTGACATCAGCAGCGTGACATAAAGCACTGACACCAGCACCGTGATATACAGCACTGACACCAGCACCGTGATATACAGCACTGACACCTGCACCGTAAGCAGCCACAGGAGGAAGTCAGCATAGCACGGGGATGGTGGGAGCCCCTCATAATAAGCAGCCCCAGGAGGAAGTCAGCACATCACAGGGATGGTGAACTTTACAAACCTACAGATCATATTTGCAGCCACAAAATAATTACTAGCTGTGCACACATAGTCCCACCACATGACCAATGACATAACACATGTATGAGGTGATTCTGGGATCGACAACTACAAGCATTCTTTTTTTATATGTGAAATTCTGAAAATTCAAGAATCTTGAGACAATGGAGGCGAGGGAAGGTGAGGGTAGGCAAAGAAGAGGGTGCAGGAGATGATCACCAGCACCAGCACCGTGACATAGAGCACTGACACCTGCACCGTGATAGAATGATCTGACACCAGCACCGTGACATAACACATGTATGAGGTGAATCTGGGATCGACAACTACAAGCATTCTTTTTTTATATGTGAAATTCTGAAAATTCAGGAATCTTGAGACAATGGAGGCAAGGGAAGGTGAGGGTAGGCAAAGAAGAGGGTGCAGGAGATGATCACCAGCACCAGCACCGTGATATAGAGCACTGACACCTGCACTGTGATAGAGTGATCTGACACCAGCACCGTGATAGAGAGCACTGACATCAGCAGCGTGACATAAAGCACATGATACATGTGGTCAGTTTATTCAGGGGAAGACAGGAATAGGCAGGATCAACCAGGTATTGTACAGAATAGAAAAGGACAATTGACATGGCAAAAGCACTATGCTATTTTTTATGTTTTTATTTTTTTAGTTTAGCTTCAGATAGTTGCTATTCTTTTGGCATTTTGAGGTTCTTCCTGAGCTCTATAGTGACATTTGATAATCCCACTATTGTGCTGTTCATTACTTTTCCAAGGGCCTGCTGGAAAGGAAGTAGTGAAGCAATTTCTTCTGCATCCAGGTAAAGGGTAGAAAATACCATCTTACACTCACTATCCTGCTGCCTTTTAATTCTACTTCAATCTTTGTACTGTTTCTTTGTGAAGTTCTGAAACTCCTTCAACTATCCTGCAGCCTCTTTATCCTTCCCTAACCAGTGCTTCCTGATTCTGTGGCTAGGTGCTTCTCTAGGTAATCAAGCAGGAGAATCTGACATGAGCAGGCATAACCTTGATCTTCTACCAGGATGGTTGCTGTCACATAGGAGTTTATTTACTAAAGCTAAAGAGTGCAAAATCAGTCTCACTTTTGCATAGAAGCCAATCAGCTTCTTTATTGCAATGTTTTATTGCAAAAGCTTAATTAAACAAGCATGAGACTAATTGAGACTGATTTTGCACTCTCCAGCTTTAGTAAATAAACTCCATAGTGTAGTGCAAAAAGAGATATTTAAGTCATTCCTGAAGAAAAGATCAGCTGTAAGGAGCCTACAAGCAATACTAGTGTCTAGTTTTCAGCCAAGTTCTTGACTGTTTTGGAAGTGGATTCCACAGTCTGGAGGGTAAGTGTTGAATACTACATAAAACAGAAAATATTATTAAATAGTTTCTGAAAGCTTGAAATGTTTTCCTTAGAATGTGATATGAATGTTAAGGCTATCAAAGGTATTCTTTTTTCATTGTTGACCTCTTTATCTGCTTCAATACTTTTAGGCCTTCATGGCTAGAAATTATGAAGTTTAACAAAAATATCCATATAAAAAAGATTTATTAATGTAGATATATTGTATAATAAATAAAGATGCCTCTGTGCTAGGATGTCTTATTCTTGCCTTGTTGTTGTTTCAAGTTGTAAGGTCTCAGGCTATGAATAAATACTGTGTATTTTGAGTCTAAAAGTTTAGAACTGTAAATATCACATGTAGTAACTACAAGCTGGAGAGAATGGGCTTTACAAATTCCAGTCTCTGTAAACCAACCCCCAGACTGTCTACAAAGGTAATGGTAGTCATTAGTGTTGCTGACCCTATCAAGGCTCTTTTTAAAGAGTTTAATCTTAAGGGTTGGTGATAATCCTCAAAGCTTTTATATCTATCATGCAGCATCATGAAAAAAAAAAAAAATGGAAATCCTTAAATGGAAATGGTGTTAATTTTGTGCTCTACAAAATAGTTCACAGGGTTAAGCCAAGTAAATTGAATTATAAGAACCCTCTTATGGTTTATCCACAATCAATCTGAAATGTTTTATATCTACACACAAGAAATACAGTGTACAATTTTATGCACTTTCCTCATAAACAAATTAAAATATTTTGTTTATTAAATAAGCTACTACAAGAAGATAATATACCCCTTACAGTGTAAAAAACAAAACAAAGACAAATAAACAAAAAACATAACCAATCAACCTAATTTCATATGGCTGTCTACCATTTGCACATTACTTTTTGCATACAAGATAAACCTTAATACCTAACTACACGTTGTAATCTATTTATATATAGTACATATTGCACACATTTTCCTAATATTATTACAGTATTTTGTCCCACCATGTTTTCAATATGTTTTCTTTTTTTTTTTAACCAAAAGAATATATTTCCCGCATGTTAGCAGGACGCATTGTGCTTTTGTTAATTTATACAAAACACTTTAAAATTTGTATGCCAACATTAACAAAAATGTCCTTAAATAAATCTGAAAACTGCAGTTTAACTTAATCTTGTCATGTTGTCATATTTGACTAGCCGTGCGAACTGACCTAGAACTTAACATACAGCCAAAGCTGTCAAAACGATAATGGTAGTAATGCAAAAAAATGCCTGAGTGTTTTAACTGACTAAAAAAACAGACAGCATAATCAATATACAGTAAACTATACAGTATACTGCAAAACAAAAAAAGGTGTTCCTCATTTATGGGTTGTCTTTTGATACATGTTCTATGTTTTTAGTGACAGCATACTTAAAAAGGAAAAAGATAGAGGAGGAAATTATGTTTTTAACTCATAGCCACTGTAGCAGTAAGATTTTGTGCAATTTTGTGCTTTATTATCCATTAACTGGTAAAATTTGTAAAGATTGCAGTCAAAAAGAGCAATTTATGACTGATAAAGAAGCATCAGCTGCTCTGAATATTTGGGATATCAAGCAAATTGTGATAATGCTTCTATTTAGTTCCTATGTTTTCCTCTACGGTCATGTAATCTGTTTTACAACAACTGTATAATTTAGTAACATCTGTTTTAATTGCCATGCCAAACCCTTCTCGAAATTAGGTCAAAGCCAGAGGCTATAAGGGAGTTTAAAATGCACAAATTACAATTTAACAAGCAGTGCTGAAATGTTTAGAATCATTAAGTAAGCAACTGAAAAATGTTACTTTAACTAACAGCAGAAAAGGCAAAATCACTGACACATTTAAAATGGATTTGCACCTAAAACAACATGCATATACAGTACATATTAGCATTACCTGACAGTCCTGCAAGTACCACTGATGTCTCTTTCTATGAAATCTACTCTCCATTTTGGAGAAGATACTGTGCTAAAAGGATGTTGGCAGCCACGAAGGGAGATAATTTAAAATACCCAGATAATTCAAAGAGATGTGGGAATAAGTGTAAAATTTTGGATGAGGCTACAGCAAACAGCAGGTATGTGGCACATGTGGTGACATTTACAGTAATAATACAGAAAAATTTGACATTGCAAAGGGATAGCCCTTTGACTTACAAAACATAATATTCCATTAGTCTATAAGCCCCACAAAAGTCTGCTCAAACTCATAAATAGATACACTCTATGCACACTCATTTAACAGTTCACATCCAGCCCAACTAGCAACTATTAGAGTAGATTAAGTATTATTAAGTAGAACTTCACTCCAATCAACATTGATTATTTTTAATCCTCAGACTGCTAGCATTAGTAAATAGATAGGAAAGTATATGATATTGTTGTAAACTTTTTTTTACATTTCTTTAGTTACTTCATGTTTTTTTGCCTAGACAAATTTTGTCATACATACCAGGATTCTGCAGGAGGGGAGGAGAGGAGGTGGGATTTTCTCAGCTAAGCAAACTCTCCCGCATGCATACTTGAGCTAAGGGCAGATGGATTCTAGGAAGTAAATGCTACATGAATCAGTTCCCCTTACAAAAAATGGCCACGGCCAGAAATGCTAGGGGGTGTTTTTCAAAGTGATTTTTCAACAAAATTAAGCATAGAGACATGGATGGATGGAGGAGTTTGCTTTTAATATTAAATATGAATTAAATTATGTTTTTGGTTTGTTGTGCTCAGATGCAATTAAGATCCGCTTCAAGTAGTGTTCATTTTTTATTATTGCCATTACAACATATCTTGTTGTCAACATTTGAAAAGAGATATAAAAAAATACAGAATCCTTCCTAAACAAATGTATCTTGAATTAGCCTAGCAACTTGAAACTTAGAAACTGCTGTTAACTCAATGGTTGCTACCCTATCAGACAGGGATAGAACAATATTCACTGGAATAATTATAAAATACTGTAGGATCCATATGTGCAAAGAGTCGTAATTGCTGACATTGCTAATTCTACTATTTAAGACTTGGAGAGTTTGAATACTGTAAACAACCATTGTCTGCATCACTGTTAAATGTATTTGTCAAAGTAAGAAAAAATTAATTTTACACGTTCAAAGTGTTAGGTATGTTGTGAGAATCTAATGGTAAATTCAGAATTAAATCAAGTTAAATACTGGGCAGTAACACTAAAAGATGTGAAAAAGTCAAAGGCAAGTAAAAATGAAAGCAAATCATTGCATATTGGTGAACATGAATATTTGGAATTTACAGATGTATTGTATTTGTGATTCATTTCTCAATTATCATGTAGCTTTTTGTATCTGGTAATAACTGTTTTTAAATTTGTATTACATTGCTTTTTTAGGACTTTCCAGGTTTTGTTCATGCTTATTTATGAGTAGCAGTGCTTAAAGCTACAATCAAGGTAGCAATTAAAGGTACGAAAACCCATTCAAAGGGTCATTTCACTTTCACAGGATGCAAAAGTGTTCTGTGCATCCGCAGACAGGCAGTCCCATTCATTTTTACTGGGATTTAGCATCTGCACAGACACAGCCACTGGTCCCAATTTGACAGCCTGCAGGTGCGGGTGAGTGTCCACAATCTTAGACAGTGGGCATTTGATGACATGCACCTGCATGGCTGTCAAATTGGGACCAGTGGTTGTGTCAATGCAGGTGCTGTGTCCCAACAGATGTAAATAGGATTGCTATTTGGACTATATGTAGCACATGGCACACCATGGGTATTATTTTCTAATAGGAACATATTGTGAAACCCCTTACTATAGCTGCATAGTTAAAATCCAATCTTGGGGTTGCCATCATATGATATCTAGACCTGGGACAGTTTGATATTTTTGGATTATAGTTTAAAAAGCGAGGGAGAACCCCATTTTTTGAACTTAGTCATATTTGTCATATATTTGATTTTAGTTTTACTATCATTGCCAGATTAAATAGTGTCTTCTCATGTTTTGAAATTGGATATAACTCACCAAATGCACTGAGGAAGTAAAGAAATTCAAAAAAACATGTAGACTAAAGCTGACATTTTTTTTTTTTTTTTTAATGGTGGATTTTAGATTTTGCATGAATAAAAAATTATATTTTGTATAATTGAGTGTTATTTTGTTAATAGGACACTGGAAAGCCATATTCAAAGTCCCATCTTTTTGTTTTTGGATTTAGGCTTACTATATTTATTCAGGGATGATATCAACCAGTGCAACCTATTATTAGTGAGCATTGAATTGCTGACTCTTTATTTTCTTAATAGGATTGCCTGCACAAGGATGCACAGAACACCTGTGCATCCCATATGGGTTAAAACTGTGCTTCGCACAGGTGTATGCATATATTTGACCTTATAATACCTGAATTAGCCTTTGGTAATCTCCTGTACAGCAGCACTTGGAGCCAAACGGGTTTGCAGCATTCACTTGTGCTGAGAAATTACCTTATCAATCTGTTACTGTGGGCTAGGGGAAAGAAAGTGACCTAAAAATATTGCAAAAAAAAAAAAGCATACATAATTGTGACACAAGATATTTAGAAATGTATTGTTATTAAAAATTAAATATAGCAACCTGGAGGCGTTCTGTACACAATTGGTGCACAGAATGCAACCAGAGATGTCATTAGCTTCTTGTGTGATTGGCTTACTGATTTTCCCAGAATTCTCGACTAAGTTATAAGTACGTTTTTGGGCATCCCCTACAACAAAAATGTAATTTCTGTTGAAATACTATTAAAGGGTTAATCACTTCTAAAGGAATGCCCTGCATTAGAGCACTGCATATGCACGAGCTCTTAAAAACAATGTCACCCCCATTTAGAATAAATACTGCACAAGACATGATCTAACAAAGAGCTATTCCTTCCAAGCAGAAATAGGTAGGAATCTGCAACAAAGTTTGTCCAAAATTCCTTCAATGTACATTGATTATCCAGAGAGGATTCTTTTTTTCTCAACAAAAGCAAGGTTACTCTTTAATGGCAGCAGAGGAAATACAAGTCACTATGCTGGCCGAACTGTCTGGAAGAACTGTATGAATCTCAGGACTGGATGGAAAGAAATACAAACCCTTTGACTGATAAGGCAGCTTCTATTTATGTAATTTTTGAACAGTTGAATTACATAGATAGTTCAGCTTTGACTTAAATAGCAACATGTTCTATTTTAAATGACAAATTGTTGCCAATGTTTTCAAAAATATCAGTGGGCATCTCCTGTGTCATCAAAGGTAGGTTTGGGACTTTCTAAGGAATAGTGTTTAAGGAGTGTCTGATCTATGCCAAAAAACTGTGTAAGAAGGTCTGCATTTCACTGTCTTGCACTCTCATGCTGAAACACTCAAATTTGCCCCAGTGTTGACAGCTGACAAACTAATAAGTAAGAGTAATAAATAAGTAACTGTACTTTGGATCTTGGGCCCAGACTATATATGGGGCCTTGACATATTACTAAATCTAGATTAAGTCCTACTTCTCATAGCTATAGACATGAATTAAAGGGCCTCAGGATCAATTACTGGTACTCACAGCAACAGTGCTTACTTATACATGTTGGTAGACGTGACAGGTTCACTTTAAGAAGACACAATCTCAGGAACTGTTATATTTGTGTAAATGCTTAATGAACCTACTGATGTAGAACAAGTATAAAGGTTATAGGACCTAGCTTTTGAGGCTACTTCTAGTTTCCTGTAAGAAACATATTAAAGTTGATGTAAACCCTCTTGTATAACCAGTGAAGTCAATAGCCTCAGATGATACACAGAGATAAAACCCATTTCCCTACATGAGTTTTACATGTGTATCTGCTGTCTTTCCCTTACTACATTCTTTAGAAAGTGCACATCATGTTACAAATCTTTTTTCCTCATTCAGCAGTGGAAGTGGAGTTTGTGCATACACTGTGTGAAAGCCGATTGGAGGAAAGGCACACCCGCGCCCCTCCACATAGGCAGAGGAATTAAACATCTTGCATAGCTTACATCTGAATAGACAAGCTCTCTGTTTATCTATCTCCAAGTTCCCTCCCCAACACAAATGTCCTGCTGCTTTTTTTTTTGTTTCAAATCATTTTATGGTAAATAACAGCAAGTTTACAATAATCATTTGTCATGTTTATACAACAGATTGTTTAGCACACCAGTAAACTATTAAACAACAGAGGGATTATCACTATGTGTAACAGAGGGAAATGACCCAACCCTTGAACCTAAGAGGGTCCAACTATGACAAGTGAGCTCAAAGCGAAATGTTTGTTGTTCTGCAGGCTTGCTAGGGAGTAGGTTCATGAAGGTCATAGTATGGATGGAAAGTGAGCTGAAGAGAGCGTGTGGGTTCTGCCTGAGGCTAGGTAGGGATAAAGCTGGTCTGGTTATGGGGAGGTTATTTATCTCTTTCCCAGTGGATGATCGTCCAGGTGGGTGGGCGTTTTGTGGTCATGTGATGTGGAAATGTTGCATAATTAGTTAGGTGTTGGGTTGGAGTGTTTGAATGGGGAGTGGTAGGGGGGGAGAGGGGGTGGAGGAGTGTGGGGTTTGGATTGAGTGGGGGTGGGCCAGGGGGAGGGGGTGTCTCTGGCTTCCCTCGGTTGGATTCAGTAGGGAACGCGCTGCTTGGCTGGAGATCTGAGGAGTCCCTTAAGTTTGAGCAGTCATTACTGTAGAGTATTCCTGTGATGATTGGTAGTGGATCCAGCAGGCCCACTTCCGACTAAATTTTGTTGGGGTGTCCCGTGAGATGTGGATACGTTTCTCCATTTCAGCAACTTTTTGTATTCTGGTGAACCATTCTTTGAGAGTAGGGATCTGAGTTGAGTGCCAATGTATAGGGATGCATTGTTTGGCTGCATTAATCATATGCATTGTCAATGATTTATGATAAGTAGTGTGTGGGAGAGTCGAGTGATGTAGGAGGAATTGGGCCGGGGTAAAATCTAGAGTGTATGAGGTGACTCTTTTCATTGTGCGGTGGACTTCTGTCCAATAGCATTGTAACAGTGGGCAGGACCACCAGATGTGAAGTAGGGTTCCTCTTTCCTGGTGGCATCTCCAACAAATCTCTGAGACGTTCAGGTTTGAATTTGTGAACGACAACCGGGGTGTGGTACCATCTGGATTGGATATTAAATCTGTTTTCTTGGGTGGACACATTGTTAGATTCTTTGTGTATATATATATATATATATATATATATATATATATATATATATATATATATATATATGTGAATTTGTTCCCAATTTTCCTCTGTGAGAGGGATTGAGAGATCTGCCTCCCATTTTCTACAGGCTGGGGTGTCATTTGCTCTGTGGTCTGCAAAGAGAAGGCTGTGTATGTAAGAGATAAGGTGGGTTTGAGGTGGGGGTTTGGTACAGAGAGTTTCAAAGGGGGAGAGGTGTCTTGAGCAGCAAGAGTTTTTGTCCAGATGTTTTAGGTAGTAGTCCTGCTGCTTTTATCTCGTGTGTCAGAGGAACAGAGAAGCAAAAAGACACAGCACTCAACGCTTTGGAGAGAGATATGTAAACACTGCAGATATACAGTATGTACCCCCTGCCCAGATAAGATTTCATGAATGTGGTTTACAATCACTTTAAGTAATATTTTACCCTTAAAAAACCCAGCCATGATAGCTCATATATAAAGATTTTCCTTTAAAAATACACTGAAATACTATTAACCGTAGCAACATTTATAGAAATAATAAACAACTGTGTACTGTGTACAAACAGGTATAACTTCTGTGATCTTTCTTGCAAAACATCAGACATCTGAAAAAATATTCAATTGGTAGTAGAAAAACATGTGCAGATGAGAGCAAATTACTAAATATCTTATATGTCTTTAGTTTTCTTTACTAATCTTTAGTTGTGCTGACTTATTCTGATATCTCAGAACTCTAAAATATATGGGATACAGATAAGTAAATAAATGGAACTGCTTTCAGAACAAGAAGTGGTCTAATTAAGTCAAGCTTTTCTACTAGTTTACATCAAATTACATACATAATTATCAAGGACTACGTGCCATTGTAAACAATATATGCAAAAAAAAAACCCCTAAATATACATTAACAGCGAACCTGTGAGCATAAAAAAAAAAATCTGTTCTCCAGGTGCACCTCTGCTCTGAGCTTCTAAAAAGTACAATGGGACCCTAAAACCTTCTGATATGCAACAAGCAAGCAGCTTCTGTGCAATTCTGCCTCATACTCCCTAATATCAATCCATCATGGTAATGAGTGGCACCACTAACCAATAGTGTGGTGTCTGCATGGGGCCACAAGTGCTTACCTTGCAAGTTGTTTTCTATTTGCATATTAAAATAGAAAACGCATTAGCTGCCCCTGGGCACTCTAAAAGCTAACATTTTTAGAACAAGGGTTAATTGCATGCTATCTCAGGGTTGTAGATGGATGTTACATGAAGTAGCATGAGAGTAACATGACTAAAGCAAAAAGCTGTCCAGCCAATCTTGTGATTAATGCACCTTTTTCCAGACTGCACAGACATCTGACACACAGAGTGTCTGATAAATCAACTGAGCTGTAAACATATAAACATGTATGTATTTATATACATATGTACTTCAGTGGTGTATTTAGCTGTTTGTTTGCTGTTCCACTTTAAAACAGATCTTCTTGAAAGTAGAGTTCTGCCCCCCAGCAAAAAAAATTAAGTCAACAGCTACACATACTGTAGTTGCTGACTTTTAATATTAGGACCCTTGCCTGTCCTGGAATGCAGCAATGTCGGCACCTCAACTGATGTTTCCATCGGCCTTCGGGTGCTTCCGCCATTGCCTGGAACAGAAACTAGCAGTGAAGGCTTGCGATTCCCTACTGTGCATTCGCAATAGCTGAGTATTTATTTATCAAGTAGTTCCAAAGAATTTGAGGTAGTTCTATTGGGGTAAATTGGTTAGTTGCTGAGTAGTGCTTTATTTTGGAATATTTTATAGCTGTTCATCATGTCCTGTTCACTTAGATCAGATGTGGAGAAGTGTGCCTTGTTTCCTCCAAGTTTGGATTGATAATCCTGGGATTAAGTATTCATAGGTCGCTAGTGGGATTTTTAGTCTGCATATTGGTGTGTCAGCAAAGTGTTGTCTAATCAAGGAGGACCATGCTGCCGAAGTGGCTTGGATAATTGGGTCATACCCAGTCATACTCAGCCATAATCAGTATTACCCAGCAATAGCCAGCGATACTTAGCCATACTCAGCCATACTCAGCAATAACCAGCAATACCCAGCCATACCCAGCCATGCCCAGCAATACCCAGCAATACGCAGCCATACTCAGCCATACCCAGCCGTTATAAGCTGTACCCAGCCATACTCAGTCATACTCTATTTTGGGGTGTAATTTTTGGTATGTACATGCTATGTGTTAGAAATATTGTATAAATATTGTATAAATGGACTTTGTGTTGTGTTGACTTGTTCAAAAGACGCCTCATAGATTATACATCGGTGTGTTTTCTTTCCAAAATGGGGTAATTTTTGGGGCTTTTCTATTGTCCTGGTGCTCCAGGGCCTTTAAAAGTGCAAGAGGTAGTCAAGAAATAATAAGTGTAATTTATCATCCTAGAACGCCTGATGGTGCTCCCTGCATGTTGGGCCCCTGTGTAAAAGTCTCACACATGTGGTATCGCCATACTCAGGAGGAGTAGTAGAATGTTTGTTTTTTGGGGTGTAATTTGTGCTATGCATATGCTGTGTGTGAGAAATAACCTGCTAATATAACAATTTTGTGAAAAAAAAATCTTGATTTTGCAAAGAATTGTGGGAAAAGATGACAACTTCAAAAAACTCACAATGCCTCTTACTAAATACATTGGAATGTCTACTTTCCAAAAGGGGTCATTTGGAGAGTATTTGTACTTTCCTGGTTTGCTAGGGTCTCAAGAAATGAGATAGGCCATCAGTACATTAGGTGTGATCAATTTGTAGAGATTGGCACCATAGCTTGGGGATGCTATAACTTTCACAAAGAACAAATAATATACACTGAGTTGGCTTATTTTTTACCAAAGATATATAGCAGTATAAATTTTGGTCAAAATTTATGAAGAAAAATTACTAATTTGCAGAATTTACAAAAAACTGAATGAAGAAAAATGCATTTTTTTTACAGAATGTTCTGTCTTTTTTCTTTTATAGCGCAAACAATATAAAAAAAAACAGCGGTGACTAAATACCACCAAAAGAAAACTCTATTTGTGTGAAAAAAGGACAACAATTTCATATAGGTACAGTGTTGCATGACTGAGTAATTATCATTCAAAATGTGAGAGTACAGAAAGCTAAAAATTGGTCTGGTTAGGAAGGCGGTTTAAATGCCCAGTGGGTAACTGGTTAATTCCTCTTCTAATTTGGCTAATAATGGAAAATATTTGCTTGGATATATTTTGGTGGAAGAGGAGGTTAGCTGTAAACCAAGGAACTTAATTAAGGGAGAGTCCCAATTACAGGGGAACATTTTTTTTGATCTGGGATTTTTCTTCCCTATGCACATTCATTGCCAAGGCAAAACATTTAGTTGTGTTGACTTTGTAAAAGGAGACTTGTCCAAATTTGTTTAATAGGAATTTTACTTCTGGTATAGAAGATTCTGGTTTGGATATAGTTAGAATAATATCATCAGTGAAGAGTCCTATTTTATGGCTGTTGAAGCCTATATTAATACTTTGTATTACTGCATTGGATCTGATGTATTCTTCTAATGGTTCAATGACTAGTGAAAATATAATTGGAGAGAGGGGGCATCCTAGACGAGTCCCATTTTTACAATGTAAAATGATCAGTAAGACAGAAGTCTAGACATGGGCTGTGAGATTGGGGTATAGTGACATGATTTGGATCAGGCCAGATATTTCAAATTTGTGCAGGGTCCTAGACAGCTATCCCCAATGGACACTGTCAAAGGCCTTTTCTACATCTAGGGCCAGGAATATGCTAGATTCTTGGGTGACTTCTGCATATTGCAGAAGGTTCAGCATTCTTCTAGTCCCATCTGGTGCCTGTCTGCCTTTTACAAAGCCAACTTGATCAAGGCCTATAAGGAATGGGGTAATTTCCATTAATCTACTGGCTAAGATTTTGGCATAGATCTTTAGATCGGAATTCAGTAGGGAAATGGGTCTAAAGTTTTGGGGTAATGTTGGGTCTTTACCCAGTTTTGGTAGTGTAACTATCACAGTTTGGAGCATTTCACTTGGAAAGGAACATGTAGTGGCTGCAGTATTAAAAATTTCTACTAGTTTTGGAGGGAACATTTTTAAGTAATGTGATCGTTAGAATTAAGCTGGTGACTTAAGCTGATACATGTACCAAAATGTAACTGGTTTAGCAGGAATAGGTTGAATTTCAGTACATGTGTATCAATGTCTGTTCAACAAAAGTTGGTATAAAAACTGTTTTCTGACAAATGGTCCTGTTGGAAAACCAGCATTTAACCACACATACAGTCAATGGCTGCAGCGCTGATCTGTGTATTCTGACTGGGGGAATCCCTGCATCTATATTGTTTGTGTTGATGTAGGGATACGTAAGTTTCTTTTACTTCATGAAAACAGAATTAAGCGTGCATACCCTGCTTAAGGCTTTTTTTTTAACTACCTTGAGTAAGATGTTATTTAAAATGCTATCCTGCATGTATGGCATTTATCCATTTTATTTTGAAGGTAATGAAAGCTGATGCAACAAATTCAATCTTAATAAGAAATAATATATCAGAATTTTCAGCATATTGGCAATACAAAGTTGTATGTTAAAAAATGTAAGACCTTAAGACATATGACCTTAAAGCGGCGTTCCAACCATTTAAAATTCAGCAGCTACATAAAATGTAGCTGCTGACTTTTAATAATCAGACATTCACCTGTCTCTCGGTCCAGCGATGAGGGTGCAGGAAGGTTCGCTTCTCTCCCCCTCCTCTCTGAAGCGCTAGCATTTTAACTGTAGGTGCTCGGCTGCGGCTTAGCAGCAGTGCACACACTGCACATGCGCGAGCCACAGTGCGCACTGTGAATGGCCAGGCAATCTTCTGGGACCTGTGATGTGTTTCAGAACATTGCATGAAGGGAAGAGGGAGAGTTGAACTTCCTTCTGCCGCTGCGGAGCCAAGGAAGGAAGTGGGAGGTGGGTGCCCATAAAAACAGGGTACCCGCACCTTCACTAAAAAAAATGACATGACAAATGTGGCATGTCAGGGGGTCACCTGCACTTAAAGCAGAAGTTCCATTTTTGGGTGAAACCCCACTTTAAAGTTTTTTCTTGTTAAACTCTTCAGTTAAAAAAATGCTTATTCAAGTTGACACACAACTCAGATGATGGCACAGTAATCTTGTAGTTGCAATGTTTTCTTAACTGTGAAAGAGCACTTCCAAAACAATTTTTCTACACCAATGTAACATTTATGATCTTCAATAATAAATGCTGAACTTTAGCAAGAACAAAGTACTCTGAACTTATTAAGACACCACAAGGTAAAAACTTTTCTAAGGATTTACAAATTTTCAAGATATCAAAAAAGCAAAGCAAAAATACTCAGCCAACTGAATAGAATATATTTGAAGGTAATATAAGCTTGTGACTTTTTATATGTTAATTTCCATGTAAATTTTTTCTTTATTATGAATATAGAATTCTGAACTAATTTACACAAACATTATTAGACCTGATTTTGATCATTTCTCCCTGGGGACATTATCAGGCTTCCCTGCACACTTTCTCATCCTACATTTGTCTGCCTGCCAGTCTAATTTTTTCTCTGAGCTACTCAGAAATTATTTGGTTTAAGTATCCTTATAAAATATTGCAGAACATTGCAGTCTCCACTTTGTGTACATTTGGAACTAAATGTAGAATATTAAACTAATTGGCACAACCATGATTAAGACTATGTCTGGACTTATTCATACTATGTGGAGAGTTGTGAACTTTTGTTGGCTCCTTGTGATATTCAAGAGATATCCTCATGCTAACTTGCTAACTAGCATTTTCATGGCATCCGCAATATGCAGACACCTGCACACAGGTTACAGTGTACATGCCATGAATCTAATATCAAGTGTGCTCTGCTATATAGTGTTCCAGTATCCAAGTGTATGTTAACTAAGCTAGGAATGTACACTGGTACATTAATCATATATGACAACCAACTAACATCCTCACATTTTAAGTAATTCCTCTGCATCAGTGAAATGTACACATTCACACAGGTTACAGCATACATGTGGAGCATTTAGTATCAAATGAGGTTTGCTATAGAGTGTAGGCAGTCCAAATGTTCAGCAGTTAAGTGGTGGTATGCTAAAAATAAAAAATAAAAATGTATTTCCTCCCATGTTTTGTGGTATAGCTGTCCGATGTTTGGGATTTTAAGTGTACAAGAAAAACAGGATAATATGCATACTGATATCATTCATGCAGATGTAACATTGCATACACAAAAGTAAAAACGTTGACATGCTAACACACACACACTCTTTCCTCTGTGATGAATATATTAAAAAAGTTAATTCTTTCTCAATTTTTTTGTTATGGTCAAGCGGCTGCTATGTTTCTTTGTCAGTTGTGCTGGTAAGAGCTATGGGCAATCTCTTGTGTCAATGTCTTCAGACGTACCAGGCCAGGGAGATTGGGAATAGCGAAAAGGTAAGTGGGGTTGGGAATTAGGAAAAAAGAAAGGAGGTAGCCTATCAGTCCTCTGGTAGGTGGGGCATGCCACAGCCAAACGTAAATGAACACTTTATTTCTCCTGGGCGGCAACGTTGCTATGCTGGAGGAAGAGGTTTCATTATTATGCAACCTTGTATTTCTGGAGCCATCATCACTGAGTAAAGATATATATATGTTATTGATAGATAGATAGATAGATAGATAGATAGATAGATAGATAGATAGATAGATAGATAGATAGAGATATATCTATAGATAAATAGATATATCTATATAGACCCTGGTTGTCCTCCCTTGCTTCTACCAACATTATCCACATAGTTCTGCTGTTCAGTTTGCAAGAACATTTTCCCTTAGCTTAGTAAATGAGGTGAATTTTACTGATTTCCATCATCTATTCATGTGCAAGTAAAAATACTGTTGTTTGTTTGTTTTTTTTGTTTTTTTTTTTAAATAATTTTTATTCTGAAAAAATATGAAAATACAGAGGTACGTGTAAAGGCACAGTCAATAACGAAAAGATAGAATATACAAATCCAGGTCAAACCCTGTGACAGGGAGAAAACAGTGAGGCAAGAAAATGTTCCAAGAGAACAAAACGTTGTTTGTTTTACCTTGCACAGTGAGTTCTCACTACATTCATTTATTCTGCATTCATTCTCACCCCATTCACAAAGCTAAAGGAACATGTTTCAAAGTTAAAATTTCCTTACAAAAGTTAAAAGCATATTTGCCCTTATCAAATCAACTTCTTTTTCTAGGAAGCCACTGAAGTAACTGTTGTGTAAATAATGTCTGCAAAAAGTGTTTGCAGGAATCATTGATAAATACAGTAAGTTGCAACAATACTGTCATTTTACTTTTTGTCTACACAGTACATTAGTTAAAGTAAACTTACAATTTAAAAAACACCTTTTTATAATAAATGTTTCAATTTAACCCCTAGAGGCGATTCAGTTCGCATTGTGTGCTATACAAGTATTTCATTCATTCATTCATCAGCTTATTCCAGTCAGTTCTAATCAACGTCTTCATGTTTAGCTGAAATGTTTCCCTTACTGTTTCTTTGAATTATAAAAATAGACACAATTAAACAGTCTTTATTTTGTTTGTATATACCTTTGTACCATTTGTTATTAGAAATTATAAATTTGCATTTTGTATGTTCAGTAACATTGTTGTTTTAAAACTTTAACTGGTCGAACTTTACAAAAACAATAAGATAATGTCTGCAAGACAAAATTGCCAAATGAAGTCACCCTCAAAATATGTATTTTGGTATTGTAACTAATGATACAATTATTGCTTAATCAACAGACCTGTAACCAAAATATAAAAATAGCATTGGTCCAAAAGGGCAATACAGAAGAAATACGATTTGTCTGCCACAATATCGCAGTCCCAATAAAAATCACTAATCACCGCCATTACTAGTAAAAAAAGATAATAATAACATTGCCATAAATCTATCCCCTATTTTGTAGATGCTATCATTTTTTCAAAAAATGGCCTGGTCAGGTACTCCAAAAACATGCAGCTAGGTTAATTGGCTTCTGTCCAAAACTGGCCCTAGTATATGAATGGGGACCCTGGATCGTGGGCTCCATCAGGGTAGGGACAATGTGAGTGTGCAATGTACAAGGATAGGGAGAATTGTAGACACTCACTCAGGTTGAACTGGTTGAACTGGATGGACTGGTGTCTTTATTCAACCTTACTAACTACAGGAAGGGGGTAAATTCTTCTGGGGCTGAAGTGGTTAAAGTGTATCTTTCAGTTTTGGTCCAATTATGATATAGAATTGTATGAACTACGGGTAAGTTTATCTTTCACTTCACCTTGCAGGAAATGACAAGGACTCTGTATTTATTGCAAGATCTACAGGTATTTTCTGTAGTCTCTGAAAATCTTCTTAGCCTGGAAAATGAAATTTAATGCAGCCATCAAATCTAAAAACTGGTATGCTGCATTAAGTATACTTTATAAACCTTTTTTCTTGGGGTTTAGATATCCTTTAGAAAAGACTAAAAAATGCAAGAAAAGAAAAAAGCTATAGTGATATGGGTATCTTTGGGTATCCTAGGGATTGATTTACTAAAGTTAAAATGACTATGCACTTTGCAAGTGCAGTTTCTCCAAAGCTTAGTAAATGACAAGGAACTCTGAAGACTTCCATCATCCATCCATGTGCAAGCAAAAATCTTGTTTTTGTATTCTCCTTGCATTTGGTTGGGTATTCATTTACTAAGCTTTTTTTCACATTTCTTCAGTTACATTATGCTCATACATCCCAGATGTCTTTAGGAGGGCAGTGCAGGAGAGGAGGGGTATTCTTAGCTTGCATGCACTCAAACACCTGTGCTAAGTACCTATTTTTTTCCTTTTGTCAGCTAAGCACACTATCCTGCATGCATGCTTAAGCTAAAGGCAGATAGATTCCAGGAAGTAAATGCTACATGAATCATTTCCCCTTACTCAAGATGGCCAGAAATGCTAGGGGTGTTTTTCAAAGCGATTCCTCAATAAAAGAAAGTGTAGAGACATGGATGGATGGGGGAGTTTGCTTTCAACAATAAAAATTAATAAAATTGTGTTTTTTTGCTTGTGGTACTCAGATCCAGTAAAGATCCACTTTAAACAAAATATTTACAGGTGTTAATTAAGTAAGCTCCAGTTAATTTTAATCAGTGGAAAATTCAGAAGCAGATTATTTTGTATCTCATAGTGTGGATCAAACTGGAGTGTTTGGCTAGATGACCTTGAAGACATTGTTCTTATGAAAGTTAGTGGTTTCATATAAAAAAAATCTTCTCTCTTATAGGAGTATGAGAAAAGAAACACATTTTCTGGTAAATAGGGGTTACCAAAACAAAAGAACTAAGTATTTTTCCTAATAGTTAATATTTTTTGTTTAATGTGACATGAATACAGCTTCGGAGAAAAAGCAATAGGTTGGAAAATTAATTATCTCTTAGATAAGTTCAATTGGTTTTTATCTGGACCTTTTCCAACTATGTTTGGTGCATGAATTTCCATGGAGCCACAGAAATCAGGGTTGTAAAAGTAAAAAAGGTTTGAAATCAATTTTCTATGTATATAATGTATAATTAGGTACTGCAAAGGGATGGCTGTTCCAGCAGCCATCAAGCCTAAAGGCAACCATGATTATCTCTACATGAGAATCTTACATTACAAATTATAAGACACACTTGTACTCATCTTAATGAGATGAAGACCCTAACATGGTGATCAAAAGGAAATCTACTAAAATGCTACAAACTGCTTAGCACTTACTCTGCTGCTGAAGCACAAATGTATGCTATCTTAACTGTTTTTAGCAGTACAGCTTGTGGTCTCTTGGCTCTGCATGGACATTTGAAGATACTCTGAATAAGCTACTCTACACAAACTGGCTACTCATTTAGCCCAATGTAGAGCATCAATGCCAAGTGGTGAAAGGGAAAAAAACTGAGAGCTAGGCCATTTTGCTATAGGATGACTATTTAGTAAATGTAACCCATCATATTTTCATTGTTTCACAGGCTGTAAGAAAAGTGTCAGTGTATAATTTACAACAAAAGTGCAATTATACTATAAGTTCACAAACTTAACAAAGAGTTCAAATTATGTTCACATATTAAACTGTAATAATTAACTGTAAACAGAGATGAGCAACCAAACCCAATATCTTTGCATACATTCCAGATTATTCTAATTACTGGATTAAGTGACACATTTTAGCAGGCGTATTTATATTCTTCAAATATATACTGTATAGAACCTGTACTGTATAACGAGCTTTAAAAATATTCTAATTTTTAAACCTTAATAAAGGTAACTATGTTGCAAAATAATCTGACAGAAGTTCCCATAATACATCAAAACTGCATATATGTTCTTTGTTAACCCACATTTGCTTTCAATTGTGTTATCATTGTCATGCATTTTCAAAAAGAGCTTTTGTTACACTGCGTAAATATAAATATATATATATAATCAGAACAACAGACTTACAGTCAAATCATGCACAAGTGATGGGAGAAACATGCAATTCTCAATATCACTTATGTGAAATAATATACAAGTCTGTCCACAAGAAAGAAAATAGATGGAAATGTAGTTGAGAATACACAAAAGAGAAAACAACATGGACTTTTCTTGCTAAATGATAGCCATTTATCTATTCAAATATTTGGTTGTCATGGGTTAGGAATATGGCAATAAGTTACTCCTCTTCACATATTCCTATATTAAAGGGAGATTTTTTTGTTTTGTTTTTTTCAATTTAAGCTCAATGCATCAAGTGAAACTGAAGCTGCCCATAAAGCAGCATAGTCAGTGAGATTGTCTAAGATTTGTAATAAAGCCCATAGGCTTCTCATTCATTCTATGAAACCAAGACTGATAATTTGATTCCAACTGAGCATTCTAAAGTGATTAACTGGAGTTTGTGTACAAAAGGATATTGAGACCTGGATGGATGCATTAAGAAGTATCGATGGTTGTTACCTGAAGAGGAGTTACAAGAAATTTCATCTGCTGCAACGAAGACGAATTGATTTCTGTAAAAGAAGATAAAATTCACAATTCTGCTTGCTGACTAGAAAATGTTGTAGCTGCCAGTTGAGTTGATATGTATAGATGGGACATTGGGAAGAAATCTAATTTTAAATAATGTGGAGGGAACACATGGTGACATATTTTAGTTCTAAAGAATATGTAAGTGTTGCTGGTAAGAATGGTTACAGGGTATTAAGCTTAAAATGAATGACAGACGATTCTATCACAAAGTGCTTCAAGGCCATAGAATGTTCAAGTTAAGAAATGTATTTTTATATGGGTAACTCAAAGCCTCTGCTTCTTATTGTGATTTATAGAAGGTATTATATGATATGGCTAATGTAAACCACATGTTCTATAATCTTAGAATGTATTATATAGATGTGAAATTATATATTTCAGCTAAATATCATGTTAAATATGTACATTTCAACTATGCTGTTTTACACTGACATTTTTATATGTGCATACATTGCATGCCATAATATTACAAGCATTAATCACAAAGATGCCCCAAATCTGTCATCAATTGCCATATCTATGGCACTGCAAAAAAAAAAAAAATAATAATAATAATAATAATAATAATAGCATATCATATAAATTGGGACCCATAAGCATTAATTATGGGAACCCATTTTGGGTCCTGTTCTACAAGCAGGGACATCCTAAATTAGCAAAGTGAAATGTATATAAAGTGTCAGTAGCCTCAAAATTGGTATTTCGGATTCCTGAATGCAGTCAAGTTGAATTACCTACTGGATTCTAATATCTTTATGGAGAATCTGGAATCAAAATCTTTGTTCTTGAGTTTATAGATCCACCAATTTACAGAAGCCATCACAAGGTGTCTTTGATTTCTCTGGTGGATGCATCTTTTAGGGCTTACTCTAAGCCTAAGATATAGTTTTGATCCTAAAGCTCATGGAAATGTGTGAACAATTATTTTTAATGCCACAGTTAGTATTTATGTATTTGAGCAATGTTATTTAAAAAAAAAATGCTTGCTGAATTTTTGGTGGTTTTCAGAAAACATTTTTTTTACAGGGATGGATTAGACTGCACTGTAAACAGAAATACTTTAATGCACTGAGCTACACACAAAATACCCTAACCTCTAGGCAATGCATACAGAAAATTAAGATAAAATGAATCTAAAACATGTCAGAAAAAGACCACAATGCATGAAAACAGACATAAAAAGCAGATAAAAAAGGCATGCAGACTTAAAAGAAATGTGCAGTCTTGATTCAGTTTTTATAGTGAAATATGTAATATAGATCTGCTGGATACAAATAACTTGATCAAGATATGGTAATGTATTAGAACATTTTTTCCAAATATAATTTGCAGTTGCATATGTTTGTACATATTTAATCATTACATGCCCAGGTTCCCCTTCCTGCTTAGTAGTGCTACACAATGGTTGTGCTTATTAAAAACAAAAAAAAGAGGGCACCACCACCAAGAGTAAACCATATATTAAAATCAATATTAGATAATTAAAATTGCACTCACTGCATTATTAATGGGATCAGCATATTACCAAATCCAAGTCAAAAACCCTCTGTGGAGTGACCTTTTTTAGGCAGAGATCCGCGGGGAGGTGGCTGGTAAGAGCAGAATTGCACATGGAAGGTGCTGGAGAGGGTAAGATGGTAGCCGTCATGCTGGAATGCAAGCTCCCTTCAGTGTAGCTGGACAGCTTCTGGTATTATTACAGTGGCTTGGTCAAGATAGGCTCCACTTGGTGATCTTTGGCATTGACATCACTACTAACATGGGGGCATGGCTACCTGTTTCGGGGCTTGGAGCACCCCTTTATAAAGCCAGGAAGAAAAAGCTCCTTCTTGGCTTGATAAAGGGGCATGGCCAGCCCAAAAACACGTATCCACACCCCACATCAACATAGTGACATCATCCCTGAAGATTCCTGAGTGGCCAGGTCTTGGCAAAGTCACCACCCAGATACACTGGAAGGAGCTTGCATTCCAGCCTGACAACTACCATTCTCCCATTCCCAGCATGTTCCAGGTGCAACTCTGCTCTTATCAGCTGCCTCCCTGCCTTCAAAGGGTCACTCCACTGAGGGTTTTTACTTAGATTTGGTGATAGGCTAATCCAATGAATAATGCAGTGAGTGCAATTTTACTTTTCTCATATAGATTTTATATATGGTTTACGCTTAGGTGGTGATGTCTTCTTCTGTTTGTGTTTAACATGTGCATTAGAGTTCTCAAGACCTGATTCAGAGGAACATCAATCATCTTTAGGTGGACTCAATTCTTGTGCTTTTGTGCCTCTTTTCATTTAGTTTCTAAATGACTAGACTGAACTTTACCCATTTTTCCTTATCACTTAGGCCCATATTTCATCCTATGGTTTATATTGTGTATGGTTTATATAGTGCCATAGCAGTACTACCTTTTAATACAATGGTTGTGCTTTACTGCTCCTTGTAATGATCTGAACATATGAGTTGATTTAGTAAAGAATTAGAGACTGCTCACTTAGCAAAATGAATGCTCACTTTGTAATGTGACTGCTCACTTTGGAATAAATGAGGCGCAGCTATGTTCACTTCAGTCACCAAATCATTTGCAAGGAAATTTCCTTACACTTGATTTGGTATTCAAAGTGCACACGTTATGCACATTATTTACTAAGCTAAATAAACAGTCTCTGCTCATTTCAATCATAAAGAAAGCAGTTTAAGATTGATCTCATATCCTAAGGCCTCATGTACACTGCTGCTACTAAACAGACATTTAGGAGCAATTGGGCATTTTTTTCAATTGCTCCTGAACTCTCCTTATGTTATCTTATCAGTAAATGTAGACAGGGTTATTTACAGTTCTTTCTAGGCAGTTCAGTTTAGAGGCTTTTTTTGGAATGCAAAAAAATGGGTTCAGAAGCTGAGTTTAGAAGCATTTCAAGTGCCAATCACTTCTAAATGCTGCTAAACGCTGATAAACACGACTAAACGTGGTAACTCGTGTTTAGCCGCTTTTCATTTACAGGCATTTTTCATTTTTGGTTATTTAAAAAAAAAAAAAAACTTTTTTTTTTAAATGCTTCTAAATGCATACGCAAAACGGATGTTTTAAACATGAGTTACTATCTGTCAAGTAAAATCGTTCAGGAGAGGCCTGATAGCCTAACAATTGCGAAGCATATTTGGTGCAACTAAGGTATATGATTCTAATCAAAAATCTAAAATCAATGAGCAAGCATGTACAAATGTGAAAGTCTCATAAAAATACTTTAAATAAGTCGATCCATTCGGTGGATTGTTTCTTCTCTCAGGAGTTACTGCTGGTGTTATAAAGTATGATGGTGCATGACTAAGCTAAATGCCTCTTGTCCACTGAACAAGGAAAATTAAACAGAGATCTGAGCTACTGTGTTTTTTTTTTATCTACCTAATTTTATGTACGAAATGTTACATATTATTGCAGTCTGTTTAAAATAGGCAGGCCCAAAAGTTAAAAAACGTATGCAGTATCTTTGTTATGTGCCTAACACTTTACTTGCTGCTTCTATAACACACTTTGTCATATAGGTATCTGTGAATAGTTTGATTATGCAGAATGGAACCCAGGATGTTAAAAATACTGTTAAAATGACTTTAATGCTGGCAAAGTGACTTTACTACTAGCAAAAAAAAGTGTCCATAAATACTGTATGTTGCCTCATTTTTTTAAAAACAAACTTACATTAGAATCTCTGTATAGAAAGATTTCTGTTGCCCCGGAGTTTGAAGCTCAGAAGTTTCAGGCTCATATAAAATACTAATTATGCTGATAAACATAGTATATTGATGAAGGATAGATTTATGTGATTGTACATACATGAGTCCATAAAAAATATAGTATATAACTTGTATGGTACATCATAAAGTGCTGGATGTATGGGTTGCTGTTGTTGCCAATAGCTAGAATAAAAGAGCTTCTCTCCTGATCTCTGATGTTCTTCATTTTTAGTCACTCCAGGTCACCTGCCAGAGGTTTCCAGATTGGATGGATGTCAGTGAGCAGTATCCCTCCCACGGCACTTCCCCCAGGTTCCCTGCCTCTTCTTGGTAGGAAGACCCTGTCTGTGGGTGGTAAATCCCCCTAAAGCCAAGGTACCCTTGTGCCTGGATTGCAGGCATCTGTTGCTTAAATAGCACATATTTTACTGGCCTCCGTGGTGTTTCTCAGGGACGCTGTGGTTGCATTCCTTTTTATTTTCTCCCATGCTGTGTCTCCTTAGTAGTGTGCCATGCTTCTCTCTCTCTTCCTTATCCTCTTTGAAGGGTGACTTATTCTCCCATCACCTGGAAACTGCGTAAACTAAAGGCAGAGAGCTGGATGGCCAGGGCGGCTGAGCTTCCTGCCTCCCTGCATGTCGGGTTCCAGATGAAAAAGTCTCTCTCTCTCTTGCTCCCTTCTTATCAGAAGAGGCTGATGTGATCCTTTTTTTATGTTGTCTTGACTGGTGACCTGCCTGTGGACTTAGCAAGTTACCCTTCGCACCCTTCTGCCTTAGCTTGCTGTAAGCTGTTTAAAGGGGAAATGACACATGGAAAAAAGGGGAGAAAACAGGGGGTGGGAAGCGAGTGTTTTCTCTGTGGTCCCTCTCTCATGCCATGAATCTTGTTTTTAGATGAGCATACCACAGAGATCAGAGGCATGAAGAGTTAAAGAAATGTGCGAGGGGGGCGCGTGGGATGATGGTGAAAAGAGTGCTCACTGTTTGCTCCAGTTGTTTGTCTTGGCTGTTTTCATAAAAACACCAGTCCCTTCAATGCTCTGTGTCACCTCAGTGCCATGGATCACATTCATCTGCACGGAGGCTCTCGCTCTCTCCTGACTGATGTAAACTAGGTGCCCAGACACTAGTGCAACTTCCTGCACAGGGCCTATGCCGGGCCTGAAAACTCTCAGCCTTGCCTGAAAAACGTATCTGCAAAAGTTGCTTTGAAGAGTTAGCAGCAGACAAGGAGGAAGATGCAAGGAGCTTTAAAGACTATATCCACACGGAAGTACAGGAGAGCCTCCAGGGCATGGAGATTCATGGGGATGCATGGGGATTCCTACAAGATCCTCTTGCCATAGGTCTACATAGCCAACAAAAATCTTGTATCTCATCTGAAGAGACCATAGGAGAGGTATCCTTGGATCCAGAGAATGCTGGGCCTCTGCCTTTGATTACAATCATGTGCCCTTACCACTGGAGAACTCAGTTACCTTCAGGGATCTTATGAATCACCATGTTACATAGTTACATAGTTAGTAAGGTAGAATAAAGACACCAGTCCATCCAGTTCAACCTGAGTGAGTGTCTACAATTGTCCCTATCCATGTACACTCACATCGGTCCCTACCCTCAAGGAGCCCACAATCATGCATGTCTTTGGATTGTGGGAGGAAACCAGAGTACCCGGAAGAAACCCATGCAGGCACAGGGAGAACATGCAAACTCCAAGCAGGTAGTGTCCTGGTTAGGATTCGAATCAGCGACCCTCTTTACTGCTAGGCGAGAGTGCTAACCACTACACCACTGTGCCGCCCATTGATGTTGATGTAGTTATTAAAATAATTTATTCCATGAATGGGCCGACGCTTCACCAAGCTATTGCTCTGAGGGCCTTGTCGAGGGCCTTGAAGACATAGCTTGCCAACATTGAGACTGCTTTAAACTCAGGGATAGACCCCTCAAGAATTGTTACAGCATTGGAAGAACCAAACTTATCAGCGGATTTCCTTGCAGTGGCAACAGTTGAGCAAGTAAAGCTGCAAGCCAAATCCATGGCCAGTGCAGTTACAGTGAAGAAGGCCCTGTGGCTCCATTATTGGGGACAGAACTTCCAAACAGGCCTTATGCAGCCTACCAAACAATGGTAAACTACTGTTTAAAAAGACCTTGGATGATGCAATCAAAAGAGTCATGCGATGGTAAATCGGCTATTCCCCCTCAGCCTGGATGAAAGAAACAACTTGGACGGCCCAGTCAGTTAACCCACAGACACTTCCGAGAGGCGGAAGCTTACAGACCAGGACATGATATACCTCAGTGGACTCAAAGTTACTTTCTCCAGGGCATCAAATTTAAGGCAGCACAGTCAGCCTAGGCAAGAGAAAAGTCTTTCTGAGGGGGCGCCATCCAGGCTTATTCGGTGGGAGCGAGGCTAACCTCTAGTTGGAGGGTCTGGACGGCTAAGGTTACGGACCGTCAGGTCCTGGACACTATAAAAAAATGGATACTCCATAGAATTCATAAACTATACTGAATCCCTTTTCAAGATGACAGTGGCCAGAGTGTCATGAGAAGCGACAGTTCTTTCAGACCTATATAGATGAATTCTTGTCCAAAGGGGCCATCAAGCATGTTCTGGCAGAAGAGAGAGGGAGAGGTTTCTACTCCCCAAACTTCCTGGTGCCAAAATCCTCAGGGGCCTTGAGGCCTGTCTTGGATTTAAGAACAATTATATCCGCAATGAATGGTTCAAAGTAGAGTCCCTCCAGACCATAATGATTGTGATCCAGTAGAATGACTAGCTTATTTTGGTGGACCTTTTGGACGCATATCTGCATGTTCCCATGAGGAAGCAACATCAGGAGTTTTTAAGGTTCGCAGTACACGACCACCATTATCAATTCACATGTCTCCCTTTCAACATCTGTACCGCATCAAGGGTATTCTTAAAGATCATCTTCTTCATTATTTCCCTAATATGCCTGCAGGGAGTAAAAATATACCATTATTTAGATGATATCATCATTCTGGGAAACTCCACTGAACAACTCAGGGAACAACAGGATCGGGTCCTTCTAACCCTAAACAGTTTAAGTTGGATAATGTGCAAAAGAGCCAGCTCCGTCCCTCCCAAACAGTGGAGCACTTCGGAGTAATATTCTCTACTTCTCAAGGATGGGTGTATCTCCCAGTCAGGAAGATTCATCAACTTCGCCAGTGTATGCTAAGCACAATGAGGTCTACATTTCTCTCAGCCGAGGACTGCATTGTCCTGATCAGGATGCTTACTGCCACAATTCCTGTATTTCCATGGTCCAGGTGGCACATCAGGGTATTTCAGGTGACCTTCTTGAGCCAATGGGATGAGTTATCCAAGAACCAGAAAATATACATCCCAGAGGGAGTACATTGAGATCTAGGTTGGTGGACCATGCCAGAGAATCTATCCCTGGGGGTACCCCTCAATCCAGGGACCTTGACTACCGTCACCTCGAATGCTAGCCTTCAAAGTTGGGGGGGCAAGGGAAAAGAAATCCAAGACTAGGGATGAGCCAAACACCCCCCGGTTCGTTTCGCACTAGAATTTGTACAAACAGGCAAACACTGTTAAAGTCTATGGGACGCGAACATGAAAAATCTAAAGTACTAATTTTAAAGGCCTTATATGCAAATTATTGTCATAAAAAGTGTTTGGGGGCCCCTGTCCTGCCCCAGAGGACATGTATCAATGCAACAAAAAGTTTTCAAACAGTTGTTTTTTCAGGAGCAGTGATTTTAATAATGCTTAAAGTGAAACAATAAAAATAAAATATTCCTTTAAATATCGTGCCTGGGGGTGTCCTTAGTATGCCTGTAAAATAACGCATTCTTTTATTCTTTTCCATGTTTAGAACAGTACCACAGCAATATGACATTCCTAAAGGAAAAATTTATTTAAAACTGCTTGCAGCTAGGTCCCCCCAGTCCATTAACAGGCCCTTTGCATCCTGGTATGCATAAAAATAAAAATAAAATGCATGGGGTCCCCCCAAAATCCATACCAGGCCCATCTGGTCTGGTATTGATTTTAAGGGGAACTCTGAGCCAAAAAAATGGCTTAGGGGTCCCCCCCAAATCCATACCAAACACTTATCCGAGCATGCAACCTGACAGGCCACAGGAAAGAGGGGGATGAGAGAGTGTCTCTCCTGAACCGTACCAGGCCACATGTCCTCAACATGGGGAGGGGGCTTTGGAGTAGCCCCCAAAGCATCTTGTCCCCATGTTGATGGGGACAAGGGCCTCATCCCACAACCCTTGCCCGGTGGTTGTGGGGGTCTGTAGGCAGGGGGCTTATTAGAATCTGAAAGCCCCCTTTAACAAGGGGACCCCCAGATCCAGGCCCCCCCGCTATGTGAATGGGTATAGGGTACATTGTACCCCTACACATTCACCAAAAAAAGTGTCAAAATAGTAAAAATTACAGGAGACAAGGAACAAGTCCTTTATTTAAAAAAAAAATGTCCCATAATGTAACTCCATCTGTGATCACAGCGTCCGACGACCCGAGAAAAAAAAAGAACGGAAAAAGATTTGCCTCGATGGGAGGCTCCTGCTTGCTGCAGGCTTTTTTCCAATGACAGCTTTTATATAGCTGAGGGCGAGGCCACCTGGTGACATAAAAGGATAACCACACCCTCTCTGACATTACATGATGTCACATGATGTCATAGGGGGTGGGGTCATCCATTTACATCACGGGAGCCACCCATCTAGGCAGAGTTTTTCTGGGGGGTTTTTGGGTCGTCGAATGCTGTGATCGAAGATGGAGTTACATCGCAGGACACTTTTTTAATAAAGGACTTGCCCCAAACTGTCGCCTGTAATTTTTAATATTTTGATACTTTTTTACCCAATACCCATTTATAGAGGGGGGCTTGGATCCGGGGGTCCCCTTGTTAAAGGGGACTTCAGGATTCTGTTAAGCCCCCCTCCCGCAGACCTCCACAGCCACTGGGCAAGGGTTGTGGGGATGAGGCCCTTGTTCCCATAAACATGGGGACAAGGTGCTTTGGGAGGACAAGGTGCTTTGGCGAGAGCCCAAAGCATCCTCCCCATGTTGATGGTATGTGGCCTGGTATGGTTCAGGAGGGGGGTGTACTCTTATCACCCGCCTGGCAGGTTGCATGCTCAGATAAGGGACTGGTATAGATTTTGAGGGGACCTGACCCCTATTTTTTGGTGCAGGGTTCCCCTTAATATCCATACCAGACCCAAAGGACCTGGTAATGGATTGGGGGGACCCATGCTTTTTTTTCAATGATTTTTATCTATATTGCCAGCATCCAGCAATACATTACAGCCGTGAGCAGTTGAATTACATTTTTTCCTTTACAAAAGTAATTTTTCTGCTCTCATTCATAAAACTATGTACAATGGCCTTACATAGTGTGAAGCTTGGACTCAGCCCCCTGAACCATGATTGGCCAAAGGCACCCAGTCTTTGGTCAATTATGGCTCTCTCAGCAGAGCGCACTGTAATTGGCCAAAGCATGCAGGTCAAGTGCATGCTTTGGCCAATCAGCAGCCATCAATGCACTGCATTGATGGTTCTTGCCATTTATTATGGTGCATTCCATGGGCGCTAGAATTTCCCAGCAAACGGCGAACACCCGATGTTTGAGTCGAACTTACAGTCGACTCGAATGGCGGGCTCATCCCTATCTAAGACCTTTGGAACCCACGGACAATCAAACTATTTGAAACTCAAGGCAGCCTTTCTTGCTCTACAGGCTTTTCAGGAAGATCATCAGGGAGCATGGGTAAAGATGGTACTGGACAACAAGACCGCAGTAGCTTACCTCGCCCACCAAGGGGGGACAAGGAGTCTAGCGCAATGGTGACCTCCCAAATGCTCAGCTTCCTCTGTTAGTGGCGAGATACAGATGCGCAGGGGCAATAGCACAGGAAGCCTTTTGGATCCACTGGGTTATTCCAATGGTGTACATCTTTCCACCAGTCCTGTTACTAATGAAGGTTCTATTTAAGATCAGAGCTGAGAAGGGCTACATGATGTTGGTGGCTCCCCAATGGCCAAAGATGCCTTGATTTTCTTTTGATCACACAGATGTAGTTGGCCCCGCCAATCCTGTTTCCAACCAAGAAGGGACATTTGACCCAGAACCAGTGGCAACACCCCAACCTGACGAAACAAGAACTAGCAGCATGGCTGCTGAATTTGCCCAATTGAGGGCTCAGGGACTTTCCTGTCATGTGGTACAGGAATTAATGAAAGCCTCAACTAACCTCACGTATGTGTTTGGAGGAAATTTGTAGAGTTTGTTCAACATGGGCACTTTTCTGTCTCCTTCTCGGCCCAACTCCAGCACAGTATACACCTGAAGATACCCCTTATTGCTGGTGTTGTCTGTTGCATATCTTGCATATTAGCCTTTAAAATTAGCACTTTTGATTTTGAACATTTGAGTCCCATAGACTTTAATAGGGTTCTAAAGTTTGTACGAATTTTAGGTCCATTCGAAGGCTCTGGTGTGAACCGAACCGGGGGTGTTCGGCTCATCCCTAGTTCTCACCATAAAAGTTAAGTTTTGGGCACCAGTTCTCAAAAAGGATATCGGTGAACTGGAGAAAGTGCAGAGAAGGGCAACCAAACTGATAAGAAGCATGGAGGAGCTCAGCTATGAGGAAAGATTAGAGGAACTGAATTTATTCACTCTTGATAAGAGGAGATTAAGGGGGAATATGATCAACATGTACAAATATAAAAAGGGTCCATATAGGGAACTTGATGTAAAGTTATTCACTTTACAGTCAACAAAGAGGACAAGGGGGCACTCTTTACGTCTAGAGGAGAAGAGATTTCATCTCCAAATACGGAAAGGTTTCTTCACAGTAAGAGCTGTGAAAATGTGGAATAGACTCCCTGCAGAGGTGGTTATGGCCAGCTCAGTGGATTGCTTTAACCACTTCAGCCCCGGACCAATAAACACCCTAAGGACCAGAGGTCTTTTTCCAATTTCGCACTGCGCTGCTTTAACTGGTAATTCCGCGGTCATGCAATATTGCACTCAAATGAAATTTGCGTCCTTTTCTTCCCACAAATAGAGCTTTCTTTTGATGGTCTTTGATTGCCTCTGCGATTTTTTTTTTTGCGATATAAATGGAAAAAGAGCGAAAATTTTGAAAAAAAAAGATATTTTCTTCTTTTTGTTATAAGAAAAATTGAATAAACTAAATTTTAGTCATACATTGAGGGCAAAATTTATTCAGCCACATGTCTTTAGTAAAAAAAATTTCAATAAGCGTATATTTTTTGGTTTGCGCAAAAGTTATAGCGTCTACAAACTAGAGTACATTTTCTGGAATTTACACAGCTTTTAATTTATGACTGCCTATCTCATTTATTGAGGTGCTAAAATGGCAGGGCAGTACAAACCCCCCCCCCCAAATGACCCCATTTTGGAAAGTAGACACCCCAAGGAAATTGCTGATGGGTATGTTGAGCCCATTGAATATTTATTTTTTTTGTCCTAAGGGATTGAATAATGACAAAAAAAAAAAAAATTTTTTATACAAAAAGTTGTCACTAAATGATATATTGCTCACACATGCCATGGTTACATGTGGAATTGCACCCCAAAATATATTCCGCTACTTCTCCCGAGTATGGGGATACCACATGTGTGGGACTTTTTGGGAGTCTATTCGCGCACGGCACCCCGAAAACCAATCACCACCTTCAGGATTTCTAAGGGTGCACATTTTTGATTTAACTCCTCACTACCTATCACAGTTTCGAAGGCCATAAAATGCCAAAATAGCACAAAACCCCCAAAATGACCCCATTTTGGAAAGAAGACACCCCAAGCTATTTACTGAGAGGCATGTTGAGTCCATGGAATATTTTATATTTTGCCACAAGTTGCGGGAGTATTACAAACTTTTTTTTTTTTGCACAAAGTTGTCACTAAATGATATATTGCTCACACATGCTATGGACAGAAGTCAAATTACACCCCAAAATAAATTCTGCTGCTTCTCCCGAGTACGGGGATACCACATGTGGGGGACTTTTTGGGAGCCTAGCCACGTACGGGACCCCGAAAACCAAGCACTGCCTTCCGGATTTAAATATAAAATGCTACCAAAAAAACTGTTAGCGATCGCAGGGATCAGGCCTGACTCTGCGATCGCTGCAGTTATGTGTTTAGTGTTTTGTAAGTGACAGTGATCGATCGATACTGCACTTGGGTGGGCTGGGCAGAGGGGCAAAACGCAGGTGCTAGCAGGTATCTGGGCTGATCCCGCTAACAATGCGTTTTTTTGGAACCCTGAACTGCTGGGGACGCTAGTATAGATCTGATCAGATCAGATATTGATCTGTTCAGATTCTATACCACTACGTGAGGTGTATGCTTTGCGCGTGGGTGTTAGCGGTACTGGCACTAACCTAGTGCTGCCTGGGGCGACGCAGACCCTGACTCTAAAACCTAATTGATATCACCCGCCGGGTGATCAGGGGGTTAAACCTTTATTGGGTAATAAATGGTGGGTGCCCTGATGCTATAAAAAGCAAACTAACCAGAGTCACCCGTAACACTTATACGGTGATCAGTGGTGAAAGGGTTAACTAGGGGCAATCAGGGGGTTCAAATTTTTATTAGGTAGTATATGGGGGTCCCTGGCTCTATATAAAAACCTGACGGGGAACCTAAATAACTAACTGGATAACCAGCGTCACCAGTGACACTTATACTGTGATCGCTGGTGAAAGGGTTAACTAGGGGCAATCAGGGGGTTAAAACCATTATTGGGTAGTATATCGGGGTACCTAGCGCTATAAAAACCTGGCGGTGAACCTAAAAAAATAACTAGCTACCTAGCGACAGTAGCAACACTGATGCAGCGATCAGAAAAATTATCGCTTAGTGACACTGGCAAAAGGGTGGTGAAAGGGTTAACTAGGGGCAATCAGGATGTTAAAACCATTATTGGGTAGTATATCGGGGTACCTAGCGATATAAAAACCTGGCGGTGAACCTAAAAAAATAACTAGCTACCTAGCGACAGTAGCGACACTAATGCAGCGATCAGAAAAATTATCGCTTAGTGACAGTGGCAAAAGGGGGTGAAAGGGTTAACTAGGGGCAATCAGGGGGTTAAAACCATTATTGGGTAGTATATCGGGGTACCTAGCGCTATAAAAACCTGGCGGTGAACCTAAAAAAATAACTAGCTATCTAGCGACAGTAGCGACACTGATGCAGCGATCAGAAAAATGATCGCTTAGTGACACTGGCAAAAGGGGGTGAAAGGGTTAACTAGGGGCAATCAGGATGTTAAAACCATTATTGGGTAGTATATCGGGGTACCTAGCGATATAAAAACCTGGCGGTGAACCTAAAAAAATAACTAGCTACCTAGCGACAGTAGCGACACTAATGCAGCGATCAGAAAAATTATCGCTTAGTGACAGTGGCAAAAGGGGGTGAAAGGGTTAACTAGGGGCAATCAGGATGTTAAAACCATTATTGGGTAGTATATCGGGGTACCTAGCGCTATAAAAACCTGGCGGTGAACCTAAAAAAATAACTAGCTACCTAGCGACAGTAGCGACACTGATGCAGCGATCAGAAAAATGATCGCTTAGTGACAGTGGCAAAAGGGGGTGAAAGGGTTAACTAGGGGCAATCAGGATGTTAAAACCATTATTGGATAGTATATCGGGGTACCTAGCGATATAAAAACCTGGCGGTGAACCTAAAAAAATAACTAGCTACCTAGCGACACTAGCGACACTGATGCAGCGATCAGAAAAATTATCGCTTAGTGACACTGGCAAAAGGGGGTGAAAGGGTTAACTCTAGGGGCAATCAGGGGGTTAAATCTTTATTGGGGGGTGATAGGGGGCTACCCTGGACCTAACACTAACTGCCCTGACAGTTTTTACTTTTACAACTGACACTGAATGCATTGATCAGTAAAGAAATGATCAATGCAATCAGTGACACTGTGACTGGGGGGGGGGGGGGTCGGGGGGGGCGATCGGGGGGGGGGGTCGGGGGGGTTTGTGTACCTATGTGTCAGTGTAGTGTTTTGGTGGACTTACTTTTAGTCTTCTCCTCGTAGTCCGAATACAATACACAGTGGGAGGAAGTTCGTCATTGGCCAGGAGCGATCGAGAGGGGGTGGCCAGAAACCAACGGCCATCCCCTCATCACGGATCGCTCCCGGAGGGAAACGGACCGCCGTATCCAGCGGGAGGGGGTCCGATCGGACCCCCCACCCGCTGGAAGGCAGGCACGTACATGTACGTGCTTGTGCCTGCCTGTGCCATTGTGATGACGTACAATGGCAATACGGCGGTCCTTAAGTGGTTAAGAAAGGCCTGGATTATTTCCTAAGTGTACATGATATAACTGGGTACTAACATTTATAGGTAAGGTTAATCCGGGGAAAATCCAATTGGCTCTCGGGGATCAGGAAGGAATTTTTTCCCCTGCTTTAGCAAATTGGATCATGCTCTGCTGTTATTTTTTGCCTTCCTCTGGATCTACTGGGGGTATAGAATTGGGTATATGGGCTGGTATGATATTTATCATATATATATATATATATATATATATATATATATATATACAGTGGTGTGAAAAAGTGTTTGCCCCCTTCCTCATTTCCTGTTCCTTTGCATGTTTGTCACACTTAAGTGTTTCAGAACATCAAACCAATTTAAACAATAGTCAAGGACAACACAAGTAAACACAAAATGCAATTTGTAAATGAAGGTGTTTATTATTAAAGGTGAAAAAAATCCAAACCATCATGGCCCTGTGTGAAAAAGTGATTGCCCCCCTTGTTAAAACATACTATAACTGTGGTTGTCCACACCTGAGTTCAATTTCTCTAGCCACACCCAGGCCTGATTATTGCCACACCTGTTCACAATCAAGGCATCACTTAAATAGGAGCTGCTTGACACAGTAAGGTCCACCAGAAGATCCTTAAAAGCTACACATCATGCCGAGACCCAAAGAAATTCAGGAACAATTGAGAAAGAAAGTAATTGAGATCTATCAGTCTGGAAAGGGTTATAAAGCCATTTCCAAAGCTTTGAGAATCCAGCGAACCACAGTGAGAGCCATTATCCACAAATGGCGAAGACATGGAACAGTGGTGAACCTTCCCAGGAGTGGCCGGCCGCCCAAAATTACCCCAAGAGCGCAGCGACGACTCATCCAAGAGGTCACAAAAGACCCCACAACAACGTCCAAGGAACTGCAGGCCTCACTTGCCTCAGTTAAGGTCAGCGTCCATGCCTCCACCATCAGGAAAAGACTGGGCAAAAATGGCCTGCATGGCAGAGTTCCAAGGAGAAAACCACTGCTGAGCAAAAAGAACATCAAAGCTCGTCTCAATTTCTCCACAACACATCTTGATGATCCCCAAGACTTTTGGGACAACATTCTGTGGACCGATGAGACAAAAGTGGAACTCTTTGGAAGGTGTGTGTCCAAGTATATCTGGCGTAGAAGGAACACTGCATTTCATAAAAAGAACATTATACCAACAGTAAAATATGGTGGTGGTAGTGTGATGGTCTGGGGCTGTTTTGCTGCTTCAAGACCTGGAAGACTTGCCGTGATAAAAGGAACTATGAATTCTGCTGTCTACCAAGAGATCCTGAAGGAGAATGTCCAACCATCTGTTCGTGTACTCAAGCTGAAACGAACTTGGGTTCTGCAGCAGGACAATGATCCTAAACACACCAGCAAGTCCACCACCGAATGGCTGAAGAAAAACAAAATGAAGACTTTGGAGTGGCCTAGCCAAAGTCCTGACCTGAATCCTATTGAGATGTTGTGGTGTGACCTTAAAAAGGCCGTTCATGCTCGAAAACCCTCTAATGTAACTGAATTAGGACAATTCTGCAAAGATGAGTGGGCCAAAATTCCTCCAGGACGCTGTAAAAGCCTCATTGCACGTTATCACAAACGCTTGGTTGCAGTTGTTGCTGCTAAGGGTGGCCCAACCAGTTATTAGGTTTAGGGGGCAATCACTTTTTCACACAGGGCCATGATGGTTTGGATTTTTTTTCACCTTTAATAATAAACACCTTCATTTACAAATTGCATTTTGTGTTTACTTGTGTTGTCCTTGACTATTGTTTAAATTGGTTTGATGTTCTGAAACACTTAAGTGTGACAAACATGGAAAGGAACAGGAAATGAGGAAGGGGGCAAACACTTTTTCACACCACTGTATATATATATATATTTTTTTTTTTTTTGGTTCAACTGGATGGACTTTTTTCAACCTGACTAACTATGTAACTATGTAACTATGTAACTAAGTAACAAAACATAGAATTAAGCCTCATGGCTCTCTTTGTAACTTCACTTCTCAGCCCTCATGCCTTGGTCCTCCCATCCATTAAAACACACAGTAACAGTGCTCATGCACAAAACGCTGTACTTTTGTCAGCTTGACTGTTTCTCCTGCAGCTCCCAGCTGCTACATCCTCACAAGTTTAGACCTTTGTCTATCCTGACCTATTAGATACTCTGACTGCATCCAAGCAACCAAGGATGCTGTGTGGGTCAAATGCCTGTGTCTTGGCAACAAAAGATATACTTGGTTGCCAGGACACCAGTGGCGGCACAGTCATTGGTTTTTATGGTGCACCATAAAAACCAATGACATTGTGTAAAATAAATAAACAACAACATGGGGTCCTCAGAATTACCAACAGACCCTTATCTGAGCATGTGGCATAGCTGTAAGGGGCAGTAAGTGTGTGCCCCCTTCTTCTGAACTATATCAGACCACATGCCTTTAACATGTTACACTGATAGGGTGCTCCCCAACCTCCACCTGCAAAGCACCTTGTCAACATGATGATAGAGACAAATGCTTCCTCCCCACATCCCTGGCATGATTAATGTGGAGGTCTGTAGGGGAGGGACTTGTCAGAATCTGAATGGGTAAGGGGTACATAGTACCCCTTTTTATTAATTCACAAACAAATGTAGTAAATAAACACATAACACATTTGACAAAGTGCTTTTAAAAGTCCTGTGGTGTAAATTGATCATCAATCATGTCATCCAACAATGTTGAGCTACATCAATCCTAATGGATGATGCATGCTGAAACAAAACACACAGACGTCTGAAACAAGGAGCGCCTAAAAGACTATTGTCACAAATGACATTTCCCAGCCCTGGCAACTGAATGTAAGCAAAGGGGTATGGTATCGTTAAACATTGCTACCCAAAAATATTAATTTGCTTTTCTAACACGTCTGGGTGGGCTCCATGCTCTGCGCTCCGAGTCCACCTTTTTTTAAGCCTATTAGAGCCTATGGCTCTATTCAGATACTTAAAAAAAACACCCCGCCACTGTAATTCAGGCACCCCTCATCCTAAATGGGGCCAGATGCCTGAATAGGGGCTGGCGGCAGCCATGGATAGATTCACGCTATTCATTCTACATAGAGGGAGTGGCTGGAGAGAGGGGAGAGTGTCTGTGTGCCCTTAATGGACGGGCTGCCCCTGGCTGATTGGCTACAATGCACGCTGCTTTAGATTTGGCACTCTCCAGTTTTAGTAAATCAACTCTTGTGGGAAATGTTTTTTTATAAAGAGCTTTATAAAATATGTTTTATGCTTATTTATTTTATATGTTATGTTATATTTACAAGTAATCAAGAAACCCTTAGTCATTCACATGGCAAGGTGGATCCTTATTTTAAAGCGGGCTTCCAGATTCTGATAAGTCTCCCTAAGAGACCCCCACATTTACTGTGCCAGGGATGTAGGGAATAGACTAGAGATGCACTGAGATATTGGCAACAGAAACATATTGGCTGAAAATGGTGCTTTCGGCATTTTGCAGACAAAGAAAAAGATGCCGATAACGACTTTGAAAACGCATGTGATTTTCCCGCTATTTTCCAGCATTTTTTCCACAAATGTATTGTGCTCATGGTTTGTTTTTCATAGGTCATGTGATTTAAAAAAAACATATCAGAAACGTAACACATGCATTATTGATTTATTCTTACTGTGTTTTCAGTGCATTTCAATGGGGAGGTGTGTTTTTTAGTGCGTTTTTTTTTAACTGATCAAAAATGCAGCAAGAAAGATTTTTAACACCACAACGGAAGCGCAACCAGTGTGAAGACATACATAGAATTGGGATGGATTTTTCTTAACTTTTCTTGCACTAAAGGTGCCGACAATGGCCAGCAATAAATTCATTTACATTTAAATTCATGATATTAATTAAAAAGTCGAATATAATACAATTATATATGAAAATATATATATTTTTTTTAAACTGTAATTTTCAGTTTTTGCTAGGTGCATCCTGCAGATTTGGTTTCGGTACCAAAATTTCCATTTGGTGCACCTCTAGAAGAGACAATTTTCCCATTATTTTAAATATAGCTGACCTCAATAAAGGGTACAGTCAGGCTTTTGTCCACATTTTGTGTTTGTTTTATTGTGTACCAGGGGGATTGTTGGCTAAATGTGTTTATAATTGTAACAAGTATGAGTGGCTGAACTTGACTTTGTTTTAACCTTCTGTAATCACATGCATAATAGAAGAGAGGGAGGATTGACCCAGCAACTAGACAGGTTATTACATACAAATTCTGACAAGTAGCATGCTAGCTAAAGGAAAGAGCAGGGTAAGCAGGAGGGTTAGATCACTCTCTACTGCTCTTTCACTATCAAGGTACAGGCTGGGGGCAGGGTCGTGTCCAAGCTTTGGGACTTAACTGTATTAGAGAAAAATCTAGCCTTTAAACTGGTTATGCTTACTTGCAAAAATGCTTTGCTTCATAAAGTTTATATGTGCAGTCTCCCAGTAAAAAGAACAAGGAAAATGCCTGAAACTTAATAAAGTATTATTTAACTGAAAGAGTAGGGGATGTGCTGGTGGGGGGGGGGGGGGGGGGGTGGTATTTAGAATGGACATTCAGCAATGGTAGTGAGGCAATTAATATTAAGTGATAAACATAGGTATACTGTATACTCTAAAAGATTAAAAATACGCCAATAAATAAAATACAGATAAATCCATAAATCTTAATTGTAAAAAAGTCAAATGCAATGGACCCCCTTTTATGCCATCAATCTACAATGTTTCTATAGCTGATATATATGTCATTTTTTGTTAAACTGTTTGACTGGAATAAAGCTTGAAACCAAACTGGACTTGCTTTCTATCTCTAAATCCCTTTTTTTTCTCCAGACCTTTTCCCCAGGATTTTGCCCATAATGTTATTCACAAAGGGTGTACTCTGCCAACAAAATGTAATTTATTCATTCATTTGTCAATATACTTTTATATTTTTTAAATTATTATTTTTGTATTATTTTCATATTTTTCTGTTTGTAGAGTTTTAAAGCTTTTTCCTAATAATGGACCAGTGTACATCAGTTTTGATTTTTATTATTGCAGTTTCTATCCAATCACCCTTTCTGTCTGTTTTGTAGAGTGCAAAAACAGCTTTTCAACAACACATAAACTATCTGCAAAAGCAATCAAAGCAAGCTAATAAATATATTTTCAGCCATTCTGGGAACAAGGCATGCGCATTTGCAATCACACACATGCAAACATATCAGTGATAATTCTGTAAACAATTTGATTTATTTAATTTGCTGAATTCACAACATGAAATGTATATGTAGGAAATTTGAGGTTTGGCAGTTTTCCCCTTTGATCTCAATTAATAATGATTTAAAATAAGTATTTAAGAGCAAAACTGTAAAATGATTTACCTACACAGCACATATAAGTAGAAATGAAAGTGCAACAGCTATGTACATTTAAAAAATACATGACAAAATAAAATTTTAATAATGACATATTGTGACTTGCAGGATTGTAGACAGTGTATGTGTGTCATTTAAGTTTCTCATATTTGCATTGTGTGGGGATTCAGGGATTGTGTCTGATAAGGAGAAAACAAACTTTTTGTTTTCTCAGAAACTTAACCACCTCAATACTGGGCACTTTCACCTCCTTCCTTCCTAGACCAATTTTTAGCTTTCAGAGCTCTCGCATTCTAAATGACAATTACTTAGTCGTGCTACACTGTACCAAAATTTAATTTTATCATTTTTCTTCACACAAATAGAGCTTACTTTTGGTGGTATTTAATCACCTCTGTTTATTTTTTTATTTTTTGAGATATAAGCATAGAACATTTTGAAAAATAAAATAACAATATTTTCTACTTTTTGTTTTAAAAGAAATCCAATAAAATCTAATTTTGTCATACATTTAGGCCAGAATGTATTCTCCTACATGTCTTTGGTAAAAAAAAATTTCTTGAGGCCCTAAAATCTCAGGACAGTACAGATACCCCCCCACATGACCCCTTTTTGTAAAGATGTACAAAATATATTCTGCTACTCCTCCTGAGAATGGCGATACCACATGCGTGAGACTTTTCTACAGCCTGGCCACATTCAGAGACCCAACTTGTAGAGAGCACCATCAGGTGTTCTAGGACCATAAATTACACATTAGGTTTCCACACTACCTATCACATTTTTGAAGGCCCTGGAGCACCAAAACGATGGAATCCACACAATGAGCCCATTTTGGAAAGAAAACACCCCATTGTATATTCTATGAGGCATAATGAGTCTTTTGAACATGTCATTTTTTCCACACGTTTTTGGAAAATGTGGAAAGAAAGTTAAAACATAATTTCTTACACAAAATTGTCCATTTATAAGAATTTTCTAACACATAGCATATATACATAGCAAAACTGACACCCCAAAATACATTCTGCTACTCCTCCTGAGTATAGTGATGCCATATGTGTGAGACTTGTAACTGGCCACATACAGAGGGCCAACATTCAAGTAGCACCGTCAGGTGTTCTAAAGGCATGACTTACATATTTCATTTCCTAAATACCTATCACATTTTTGAAGGCCCTGGAGCACCAGGACAATGGAATTAGATATGGCAGATGATCACAGACAGATGTGCCAGATGATTACAGACAGATGTGGTAGGTGATCACAGTCACATGTGTGCAGATCATGGACAGATGTGGCAGATGATCACAGACAGATGTGCGCAGATGATCGTGCACAGATGATCATGGACAGATGTGCACAGATGATCATGTACAGTTGTGCCAGATTATCCGAACAGAGGTGCCAGATGATCATGGATAGATGTGTGCCAGATGATCACAGTCAGATGTGACAGATGTGCCAGATGATCACGGACAGATGTTCAGTGTGGCAGATTTTCAGTGGGACAGATGTTTACTGGGACAGATGTGGGACAGATGTGGGACAGATGTTGGTGTTTTTCACTGTTTGGGGACACTAGCTGGGTGATCATTGTGTAAAAAGCTGTAAAAAACAGCTCATACACACTGATCCCCAGCTCGCAGATCCACTCTGCTTCTCCTCACTGACTCTGTGTGAGGAGAAGGAGAGCCGATCGCCTGGCAATGGCTTTCTGTTTACATCACATGTGTCCAATCACAGCCACCATGTGATTAGGAAGGCCAATCCCAGAGCCCTCCTACCAAGTGGTGTTGTCCTCTTTCTGGTAGACACAGGCGCATAGGTATTGCACGCAGCTGCGCAATCCCGCTTCTTGTGATGTCCCTCCAAGCTGTGTTTACATCACATGATGGCTATGATTGGACACAGCAATCATGTGATCAGGAGGGCAAATCACAGATTCTTCCTGCTGATCAGAGATGCGTTGAGTTCGGGGGACACGATCACACAGGGATTGAGCGACTGCACATGTACAGTGCCACACAATCCCGCAAAATCGCAACTCTTTCATGTGAACCAATTGTTAGATAGTTACATAGTCAGGTTGAAAAAAGACACACGTCCATCTAGTTCAACCAAAAATAAAAAAAATAAGAATACCATCCCAAATACACAATCCTTCACCAACAGTTGATCCACAGGAAGGCAAAAACCCAAGTAAAGCATGCTACAATTTGCTACAGCAGGGGAAAAAAAATCCTCCATGATCCCCTGAAAGGCAATCTGATTTTCCCTGGATCAACTTTACCTATAAATGTTAGTACCCAGTTATATTATGTACAATTAAGAAAGAATCCAGGCCTTTTTTAACGCAATCTACTGAGCTTGCCAGAACCACCTCTGGAGAAAGTCTATTCCACATGTTCACAACTCTTACTGTGGAGAAACCTTTTCGTATTTGGAGATGAAATCTTTTTTGCTCTAGAGGTAAAGAGTGCCCCCTTCTCCTCTGTGATGACCTTAAAGTGAACAACTCAACACCAAGTTCACTATATGGGCCACTTATGTATTTGTACATGTTGATCATATCCCCCTTAATCTCCTAGTCTCAAGAGGGAATAGATTCAGTTCCTCTAATATTTCCTCATAGCTGAGCTCCTCCATGCTTCCTATCAGTTTGGTTGCCCTTCTCTGCACTTTCTCCAGTTCTCGATAACCTTTTTGATACCCAAAACTGAACTGCATATTCCAGATGAGGTCTTACTAATGATTTGTACAGGGGCAAAATGATATCTCTCTCTCTGGAGTCCATATCTCTCTTAATACAAGAAAGGACTTTGTTCACTTTGGTAACCTCAGCTTGACATTGCATGCTATAATTTAAATATATCACATCCACAGCCACCCCTCTGTCCAAGGTTTTACTTACCTCCTCATAAAAAAGAAATCAGGTTTGTCTGACAACTTCTCTCTTTCATTAATCCATGCTGTCTGTTGCTTAAAATATTTTTTCCAGCAAGAGCTTGTCTATGTGGTCTTTTTTTTAAACTCTCCAGTATCTTCCCGACTATAGAAGTTAAACTAACAGGTCTATAGTTACTTGGTAAAGACTTTGACCCCTTTTTAAATATGGGTACCACATTGGCCCTGTGCTAATCCAGTGGTACCATTCCAGTCTTTAACAAGTCCCTAAATATTACAAACAATTTCCTTGAAATGACAGAGCTCAATTCTTTTTAGGATCCATGGGTGGATGCCATCTGGTCCAGGTGCTTTATTCACCTTTATTCTGTCTAAATATTTCTGGACCATATCACTTTTGAGCCATTGTGGATCATTTGGGGCTGTGTCACTACCACATTCATTATGGACATGTGCTTCTTTGTATCCACAGAGCTGAAGAAAGTATTTAATACATTTGCCTTCTCTTTGTCCCCAGTCACCCACTCTACATTATTTTGTAAAGGGCCTACATGCTCAGACCTCACCTTTTTACTTTTAATATATTTGAAAAAAAAATTGGAGGTTTATCCTACTATCTTTTTCAATCTGTCATTTGTTTTGAATTTTTGTGTCTTTGATTTCCTTTGTACATTTTCTATTATATACATTGTAACATTTAAACAATGATATCGTTCCTTCCTTCCTTTTTTTATTATTTATAGCCATTTTAACTTTGTCCACAAGCCACATAGGTTCTATTTTTAGCCTTTTAAATGTATTACCCGTGAGAATATACTTTGCTGGGAGTTTTCATACAGTCACTTTGAAGAATTACCATTTCTGTCCTGTGTCCATTGATGCCAATATTCCCTCCCACTCTAAATCCTGGAGAGCAGCCCCCATCCTTGGAAAATTTGCTCTTAAGTGTTAAGTGTTTTTATCTTACCTATATGTGTTTGTTGCTTACAGCTAACATTTATGTATGTATGTGTAAACACCGCTCCTAAAACGCCCCTGCCCATTGAAATGAAAGAGCCTGCAAAGTGCTTCGGCAGAGGCACTACACGGGCCGTATTAACCCTTTCTTCGGCCGATATCGGGGGTTAAAAGCGCCCTGCTAGTTGTGAAAAGCGCTGCTAAAATGACGGTAAAATGCAGCTAAAACTAGCGGTGCTTTTGCTTCCGATGCTCTCACTGCCCCAGTGTGAAACTGCCCTAAATTAAATTATGTTATGGTCACTGCTACCCAGATTTTGTTTTACATGAATATTGGTAATAAGCTCTGCATATATATATATGACAAATTCCAATAATTGAAAAAAATCTATTGAGGGAAGCCTGTACATCCACCACCAGTAAAATCATGGTTGAAATAAACTGGCATTGTCCAGCAGGCAGGACATCAAAAATGGCACATCTTCAGCAAAGAGGAAAAGTATATGTACACTTACCAGAACAGATGGACTCAAATGTCAAGGACAAAGAGTCATAAAGGCATGGGTACCGGAGTCAGCAGGTAAATGAAACTCCAAAGGGTCCAGAACCTCCACAGATGTCAAAGGACTGGCTGTACAGCTGGGGCATAATGCCCCAGTTGAAGGCCTTTTTGGTCGAAATGTGTAGGGCTTGGCTTATCGCTCCCTACATTGCCTTGAATTTTACTTCTGATCACAGTTTTTTTATTGCTGTATGCCAGTTTTTAGAAAAAAAAACTACTTTTTTTGACCTACACTATATGGAAGCATTATTTTTTTGCATACCATCTGGATGAGAGTTGCCCAGCTGTACAGCCAGTCCTTGACACCCAGGACCCAGTTGTGGTTTTCTTTCCATTGGAGGTTTGTTTGGTGGCCACCCATATCTATCTGTGGAGGTTCTGGACCCTTTGGAGTTTTGTTTATCCACCGACGCCGGAAACCATGCTTTTATGACTCTTTGTCCTTGACATTTGAGTCCATCTGTTCTGGTAAGAGTACATGCACTTTTCCTCTTTGCTGAAAATATGCCATTTTTGATGTCCTGCCTGCCGGACAGTGCCAGCAAATGTGGTGCTATTTGTGCCATAAAAAAATCCATGGCTCAAATCAAACCCCAGAGACACCACATGTAATTCACACAGAAATTTACTGCAATTCCGGTGTGATTTACATTAGGTGTTCCACATCAGTGTGACACTGGGCTTAGTCTTGGCTTGGGTACTGGAGCTCACAGGCTTTGTGAAGGTTTGATGGGAAAATATTCTACTCCTATGTCCACGTTTTACCTTTTTGCCAGACTCCATAAATTAGTTCCAGCTGTTTATGGGATTTTTATTATGTAAGCTGCCTGATGCTTAGAGCTCTTTTTCTCTCTACTGTGTGAGCCTGCTGCTGAAGGAAAAGGCTGACTGCTGACAGAACACTAAAACATAGAAGAGTTGTCTGTTTGTTTTGGGAACCAATAAGGTGACACACTGTTATTCAGAAACTGACATGAATTTAGTTAGTGGCTTGGACAAGAATATATATATATATATATATATATATATATATATATATATATATTTTTTTTTTTTTTTTTTGATGCAGTCTTCTTCTTGAGGTACAAAGCCCTCCAGCATTTAAACTGTGTTTGTAGCTTTGGTAAATACAATTTCAAGACAAACCTGCTTGTATTGTTCCTGGGTGTCCTTATCTCATGCATAGTTTACTTCTGCCAATACTGTTTGAGCCTGCCCCCTTTACAATACCCACAGTCAGACTTAAAATAGTGGATGGATCTAACATTCAAGATAATCTGTTTTGATCTCATAATTGTTTATAGGAGTCAATAATAAATCTGTCTTGATCTCATAACTGCTTATAAGTGTCAATTTACTCATAGTAATTATTAATTAAACTCAAAACAGGTAAGCTGATGAGCAGATCTATGCTTTGTCCATAACATTTCATGCAGTGAACTGGTGAAGTGGTTCTCACCAGTTTTCTTGCAGCATTGCAGAGCCCTCTTTTCCATGCAAGAAGCATTTCCCTAAATGCCATAGGGGGACACCTCTGAGTGACATCATAACATTAATAACCACCAAATGGGTGTTGATGTTTACATGACAATTGCGTGGTCATGCAACACTGCACCCAAACTAAATTTTTAGAATTTTCTTTGCACAAATAGAGATTTATTTTGGTGGTATTTGATCACCGCTGGGGTTTTTATTTTTTGCTAAAAAAAACTAAAACATAAAAAAAAAAAAAATTAACATTTTATTTTCTCCTTCACTGATGGGCACCGATGAGGCGGCACTGATGGGCACTGATGACGCGACACTGGTCATCACTGATGAGTTGGCACTGATAAGGTGGCACTGATGTGGAGGCACTGATATGTAGAATTGATGGGCATTGATATGCAGCACTGATGTGAACCAATAGGCAGCAATAATATGTAGCACTGGTGGTCACTGATGGGCACCGATAGGTGGCACTGATGGGCACTGACAGGTGGCACTGATGGACACTGACAAGCAGCTTCAATGGGCACTGACAGGTGAATGTGATGGGTACTGACATGCAGCACTGATTGGCACTGATAGGCAGTACTGATTGCCACTGACAGGTTGCACTGATGGGCAGCACTGATGATGAGGCACTGATGGGTGTTACTGTAGGGCACTGATTGGCACTGTGATGGGCACTGATTGGCACTGTGGTGGGCACTAATTGGCAATGATATGGGTGCTGATTGGCACTGTGATGGGCACCTACAGCTGTTTCTGATGGGGTACTGACTGGAAACTGATGGGCACCTTTTTGGCAACTGTGGTGGTACATCTGATGGGGCTGTGCTGATAATCAATGGGCTGATTATCAGCATAGACCCCCCCCCCCCTCTGACAGGAGAGCCACTGATCTGTTATCCCTGTCAGTACGAACCAAGGAATGCCATTTACCTGCACTTCCTGGTTCACGTGATAATCAGCTGTGATTGGTCTGGCAGAGGCTCCTTACCATGATCGGACATGCGGCATGTCAGATTGATATGCCACAGTTGTGAACGCTGTGCACCCCCGTGGGCACACGCCAGAATTTTATCCCGCTGGACATCATATGACTCCCAGTCAGGATAACAGAACCATTTCCCAGCAGTCAATCTGCTATAGGCCAGGCGGGAAGGGGCAATTTTACCCCTTCCTGCCCAGGCCGATTTTCAGTTTTCCTCGTTGTCCCACTGTGAATGACAATTGCACAGTCATGCAACACTGTATCCATATGAAATTGTTATAATTTTTTTCACACAAATAGAGCTTTCTTTTGGTGAGATTTAATCACCATTTTTTTTTTTTTTTAGCTTAACTACTTGCTTACTGGGCACTTAAACCCCCCTCAGTCCCAGACCAATTTTCAGCTTTCAGCGCTGATGCACTTTGAGTGACAATTACGCGGTCATACAACACTGTACCCAAATGAAATTTTTATCATTTTTTTCCCACAAATAGAGCTTTCTTTTGGTGGTATTTAGTTACAGCTCGGAGTTTTATTTTTTGCTAAACAAACAAAAAAAGATGCAAAAAAAAAAAAATCATGTTTTAATAGTTTGTTATAAAATTTTGCAAACGGGTCATTTTTCTCCTTCATTGAAGTGCGCTGATTAGGCGGCACTGATAGGCTGCATTGGTGGGCACTGATGGGCTGCATTGGTGGGCACTGATGGGCTGTATTGGTGGGCACTGATAGGCTGCACTGGTGGGCACTGATAGGCATAGTTAAGGCGGCACTAATAGGCACAGATAAGGCGGCACCGATGGGCACAGATAAGGCGGCACTGATGGGCAAAGATGGGCACAGATAAGATGGCACGGATGGGTGGCACGGATAAGTGGCACGGATGGGTGGCACGGATGGGCACTGATAGGTACCACAGATAGATGGGACTGATGGGCACTGATAGGTGGCACTGATAGGTGGCTCTGATAGGTGGCACTGCTGGGCACTGATGGGCGGCACTGCTGGGCACTGATGGGCGGCACTGCTGGGCACTGATGGGCGGCACTGGGGTGCAGCACCTTTGAGGCAGATTTTGGGTGGCACTGTGGGTGGCACTGCTGGGTGGCACTGTGGGCACTGCTGGGTGGCACTGTGGGCACTGCTGGGTGGCACTGTGGGCACTATGGGCACTGCTGGGTGGCACTGACAGGGGGGCACTTACTTTATTTCAGGATGGCACTGCGGGTGGCAGGTGGGCACTGGCAGGGGGCAGGTGTCCGTTTAAATTGCTGGCCGTGATCGGGACTGATGTCCCGAACACGGCCGCCGGCGATCGGCTTTTTTTTTTTCTCCTCGCGCTGTCAGCGCGAGGAGGAATACTAGCCGATTACTGGCTCCGTTTTATCACATGATCAGCTGTCATTGGCTGACAGCTGATCACGTGATAAGGGGTCGGGATCGACCCCTTACACGGATCGGTGATCAGGCGAGTCTCACGGACTCGCCGATCACAGAGCGCGCCGCGCGCGCCCCTCAGGGGGCGCGCAGGCCGCTCGTAACCGGGACTACGTCAATAGACGTAGTCCCGGAAATGTGGGTCCGCGCTGTTGCCGTCATTTTGCAATAGCGCGGATCCCAAGTGGTTAATGAAATTTTTTTATAAAAAAAATATATATATATATCATAGTCTCTTATATAATTTTGCAAGCAGGTAATTTTTCTCCTTCATTAATGTGTGCTGATAAGGTGGACAGATGGGCATTAATAGGATGCACTGATGGGCATTGATGAGGCAGCGCTGATGAGGTGGCACTGATGAGGATGTATCAAGCTTGTGCTGCAAGTTTAAAAATGACTTGCTAAGCTATTGCTAGACTTGCCAGACTTCACAAGTTTTTTGCATAATTGCAGCAAGTCCGCATTGCATGATTCCAGATCAACTTTCCTTGCAAACATTCTGCAAGTCTGCTGCAGGTTCTAGTTCAGTTATATTGTGAAATTTTCATCCTACCACAGGGGTCACTGTGGCTGCATTTTCTTACTTTAGTCTTGCAGAAATCTTGCTGTAGACTCATCGCTGCAACTTTGCTCTTGCTAGAGACTTTCCATGCAAATTTGCTACAAATTGGAAAAGTGTCAACTAGAGCTTGTGCTTTAAGTGCTCTGCAAGTGTACAACTTGCCAGTGGAAATGTGCAGCAAGTTAACAGACTTACAATTCAACACACATTATCCTTGCTATCTGGATACTGATGAGCACTGATAGGTGGCACTAATGGGCACTGATGAGGCAGCACTGGTGGGCACTGATAAGGAGGCACTGATGAGGTGGCACTGATGGGCTCTGATTGGTGGCACTGATAGGTGTCACTAATAGGCAGCACTGATAAGTGCCACTGATGGACACTGATTGGTGGCACTGATGGGCACTGATAGGGACTGTTAGGCGGCACTAATGGACACTGTTAGGCAGTACTGATAGGTAACACTGATGATGCTGCCAGTGTGAGGAAAGAAAAGCCAATAACTGGCTTGTGTTTACATCCGTGATCAGCTGTTATTGGACACATCTGACCACGTGGTAAAGAGCTGCTGTAATTGGCCCTTTACCCCGATATGTGATTAGCTGGGTCCGAAGGACTCAGCAATCTCAGAGCATGCCGCCTGAGCACTGTAGGGGGTGTATGGGCAGCGCGATCACTGAAGGATGTCTACCCTCCTGGCAAAGAGCTCTGTAGCTGTCTTTTGGCTATTGCATGGGTAGAAACTGGTTAATATTTAAAATATACATGGCTGGAGTTAAATTTTTAAGTGAACCATTCAGTGGAACAATCAATTTAACCTGTCAAAAGCCATGATAGAAGGCAAAATAAATTTCTATTGTGTAACTCTGCCTTATTAAAAACATGTTTTTGTGCCACTCAGCATCTCTAGAGCCCTAGGCATACGTGGCATGCACATATTAATTGTCCACTAAGATCAGTCTGAAATAAAAAACTGAATTCTATAGAAAGAAATGAGAAGTAGCAGTAGCAAACCTGTCTTACTCTCATAACTGCTTATAAATGGCAATTTACTCTAAGGTACTAGCTAATTAAACCCAAAACAGAAAACATCATGTCATTATTAAGCACCAAATAAGTGTTGATGTCCATATGTGATTATAATATTTGAAGTATAGTTGTCTTGAATTAATGTTAAAATAACCCATTCAGTAGAAAAAAATTATTTAAAGGCAAAAATAAAAATCGCCAGTATGCAACTCTGTCATTTTAAAATAATGTTTTGTAGCACTCAATATCTTCAGAACATGAAGCATATTTAGCATGTAAATATTGTCTGTCTACTAATTTCAGCCTGCAACAAAACACTGAAGTCTATAGAGAGAAGTGAGTCACAGGAGTCACACAGAGGGAAACTGATAGCATAATAGCTAGACTGGAATCTGATTATTAGTTAATTTTTCATTCTGTTCCTGCATCTCTTAAAGCTTACTTCATCAGACTGCACTCTTTTGCTTTGTTTTAAATATCAATATCAATAGTTTATGGTTATTTCACTATTCACTTCTAGCATTATACTAACATTAATTGTCAGATAAAATTACAAATTAAAATTGTGTATTCAGCTTGTCAAAAAACGTTTCAAAAACTAAGAAAATCTCCCTTGTCTAAAGTGATGTTTCAGAAAACTTGATAACTTTTGCTTGTAGAGTTAAGTAAATGTGCTAATGTCACTTACTCTTCAACCATAGGGTCACATTTATTTTAAACTATCATTAACCTACAATAACTGTACCGATTGAATGTTGGGAGTAAAAAAATAGGTGCAGCTATTCATAGGCACCAAAGATGGATAAGCTGGGGGCAAGACTGACCTTACTGCTACTTCCTTATGGAGATAATGATGCTTTGACACTTTACTGTTGTTCATGCAGAGGGTTTTGGCAATTCCCAATGGTCCCCTATGTAGAATGAGATCATTTGAGTGTAGTCATATGGTTTTTATATGTAATCTCCATTAACAAATGTAAATAGATATTTGTATCACTATATAGTATTTTAAACATGTTACAAGTTTAGTAGTAACTAAAAAAGGGATTTATAAAGTGTATTAACACCCTAAATACCCAGGCACAAGAAAAAGGGGGGCATTAGTGCAACTGCCAAAAATAAAAATAGGCATGGAATGATAAACAACATAAAAAGAGAGAGTCTTTTTAGTCCTAAACCACTTCAATACAGGGCATTTTTACCTCCTTCCTGCCCAGGCCAATTATGGACATGACCTCCCCCATGCTCCTTTGTATACACAGAGCTGGATAAAGTATTAAATACATTTGCCTTCTCTTTGTCACCAGTCACCCACTCTAGATTATTTTGTAAAGGGCCTACATGCTCAGACCTGACTTTTTTACTATTAATGCATTTGAATTATTCTTTGGGCTTTGTCCTACTATCTTTTGCAATCTGCTGTTTGTTTTGAATTGTTGTATCCTTGATTTCTTTTTTACATAATCTGTTATATTTTGTACCATTTACAATGTGGGGATGAGGCCCTTGGGGGGTTCTGGGATCTAGGGGCCAGATCCAGATTCCAATAATCCCCCTGCCCACATACCCCAACAACCACAGCCCAGGGTAGAGCCCCTTGTCCCCATCAACATGGGGACAAGGTGCTTTGGGGCAGGAGGCCACCCCCCCCCATGTTGAGATGCAGCCTGGTATGGTTTAGGAGCAAGGGAATTTACTCATCCTCCCCCTTTCCTGGTTTGTCAGGCTGCCTGCTTGGATAAGGGTCTGATATAGATTTTGGGGACCCTATGCCTTTTATTTTAAATTTTCACTTTTTCCTTTTTTAACCAGAATTTTTTTTTTATTCAGCTGTCAGCGGGAAACTCATTGACAGCTGATGACTCATCAGTTGATAAAGACGTTGTGGCTGTCTTCACAGCCCCAATAGGGGTGCAAAATGCACTGTGTAGCACACAGTACATTGCAGAGCATTTGGCAGGGCGAACACCTGCCAAACACCCTGCAAATTCGGATGTTGGACGAACGGGACGAACAGCCAATGTTCAGTCCGAAATCATGTTTGGGCCAAACTGTTCGCCCAACACTATTTATGGCTAATATTACAAAATTCCTTTCTTGGAGTATTCCTGGATTTATTGATAAACCAACATGTGACCACACTATTTGCATATCTGAATACCCACAGAGTGCAATTGGCATGTCTGCAATAAACTCATTCCACTTGTAGGCATGACATTGTTGTTTATTTTTAACAATGTTGGTTTGGCTGGTCATGTTATTTTGTATATTCATCTTTTGCATGTGGTGTTCCAATTTCGCTTCTCGGCCTTTTGGCTAAGATCAAGTGTAGTATCTGTTCTTATCAGTTACCAAAGGAGGCGCTGTTCCATCCCTATTCGAGAGGGTTTGGGCGGCGATCTCCGATGGTGTAATTTGCATCCGGAAGGACGGTTTCGGTAGGGGCCACGTCGTGCCGCCCGACAGTAAACTGGGGGCCGATGCATGGTCGAGTCTGAGCCGTCTGGAAGGATGCTCCTGGTGAGGATGGGTGCTGCCTGGTCTGATCCAGAGGGTCGGTACCTGGCCTTCTGGTCTGGATTGGGGTAGTTCTAGCCCCGGGCAGTTTTTCGGGAGGGAAAACCGGCTGCTCCCTTGGCAGGGGGGGAGGAGCGGTTAGTAGTTCCCGAATGTAATTAGGAAGAAGCGACGGTGGAGCCTGATGGTAAAGGGCTCTCACCAAGCTTCCTGATCTTCATGCCTTCCTGTTCGGGGTGGGGGCTGCTGTGGGTCAGGGCGGTCTTGAAAGCCTATGGAGTATGTGCCCCTGGAGTGGCAGTCCGGGGGTGCCTAAGAATCACTGTGAGTGAGGGTCACTTTGATTTTGGGCACCAAGGTCACTGCACCATAACACGCTTTTTTAGCACCTGCCTCTTGGGCCGGGCCTTTTGGCTGGGACCAGAGGAATTTTTTATTCCTGGCCGGAGGGCCTGGTCGTTGTTTCACACAACGACCACCTCTTCATTCTCCTCTCCACTATCCCTTCCCCACTTTTTATTTATTTTCAGTGTGTGTTTTGTCACGTCTTGTTTTGTCACTTTGCACGTTTGCTGTGATGAGTAGGGTCACAGGTTCTAGGGCCTGTCCTGAAAGTCTGGTGAGGGGGTGGAAATGGCCTTCTGGCTTAGTTCACCCTCTTCCTTAGGGTTGGGGTATTCCTTCAGGGGAGCCTGACCTAGTATTTGGGTGGGTCTGTTTCGGCAGACCTTCCAAAGAATGGGGTCTGACTGGTTTTGGCCAGGAAGACCAAGTTTAAAGGGGCCTTGTCCCTGTCAGGAGCCTAACACCCCGGGGGATTCAGGACAAGGTCCTCTGATTTTAGAGGACTTGTGTACCCGTCTGCACTTTTTTGTGTCACTCTTTATGTGTGTGCACATTTTTTATGCACCGGGTGAAGTTTTTTGGAGTGTGTTTTGCACGCCACAGGCTTTCAAAAAAAAAAATGTGGTGTTCCAATTTTAATATGCAGGATATAAACATCCATGTATTACCAATGTGTATAACCAAGAAGGTCAAATTGTCTTCCCTTTGGCTAACCTGCAGGGCATAGATTTCTTCTATGTGGTATTTATATTTCTTAAAAGTATTTGATAGATATATGGCTACCTATCTCTCTATGACATTTATTTGTAAGGGAAACTTTATTATTGTTATCTCCCCATGGGTATACTGCATTTCCACATCCATGATTTGTGCATGTATGGGCCTCACCAAATCTGTTACTTATTTAGATACTTCGCACCTATTAGATAGCATCATCCAGAGGCAAAACAATTTATTTGCTTTTCTGATGGTCTTCCTTCATTTTATCATATAGATATTTTTATAAACACTCTTATGTTACATATGATGACTGACATAACTATTAAACCCAGATCATTTGTCAAAACCATTTAATTTCACCCCCCCCCCCCCTCCCCACTCCTATCTCATATGAAAACTAAAGCCTTATTGGCTAATGTTGTTTCTGGCTCGAGTTTTTCTGATCCATTCCTTTTTTTTTTCTCAATCAAAGGTTTTTATTCAATAAAACAAAGTATTAACATTGAAAATATAGAGTAAACCAGCGGTATGCATATACATGGCATATTACATGGCATGAAATTGAAATTAATACATCATATTCAGTAAGTTGTTGCAAAATAGTCTTTGAGGGGTAGTAGACAAGGGGTGGGGGTGATAGGTGCGAGGAAGGGTTGTGGAGTGTGGGAATAGGTGAAGGCAGGAAAAAAGAAAAAGGGGGGGGGGGAGGAAGGGGGTACAAAAGGAGGTATATGAAGGGGCAATACGACATATATAAGCGGTAATTTTCTATCAACAATGGTACACTAGGCATCGGAATAGAGATCTAGTTTGGACTCAGGGGAGTCCGTGCTCATGTTGTGCCCCTCCGGGCTATGCTAGGCCTATATAAGACAGAGATTCTCAGGAGATGGTTACACCATGTGATACATCAATTTACAACTGGAAAGACAGATATTCCCTCGAGAGCGTGAATAGTAACCAGGGTTGCCAAGTTTCATGAAAGTAGTTACAGTTTTCTTTTTTCATGGCTACCACTTCTTCCATTTTATATATATAGTGGACTCTGTCCAACCAATCCCTGACCACAGGAACATGCTTGGATTTCCAATGCAGTGGGATTAAACACTTAGCTGCAGTCAGTAAATGCCTTGATAACGCCTTCTTGTATTTGCTTATAGAGAGTGAGTTCATGTGTAGCAAACAAGCAGCCGCATCGAATTTGATCTTGGAATTTGTGATATGTTTAATCCAGTAAATAATATTGTTCCAGTAGTCTTGGATCGGGGGACATCCCCACCATACGTGCATAAAAGTGCCCATTTCTTTTTCACAGCGCCAACATAGATCAGAGGATGTTTGCAACCATTTATTGGTTTTGACCGGTGTTATATACCACTGGGTGAGTATTTTGTAAGATATTTCTTGATATCTTGAACTAAGGGAACACTTGTGTGTTAGTATACACGCTTTTTCCCATTGAGCGCTACTGATCTGCATTCCTAGATCTGTTTCCCATTTTTCTTTATGTTTGTAGTAACTATTTGGTGGGGGGGAGGCTAGCCACTTATATGCTGTGGACGTGGTGCCAAAAATTTGAGCACCTTTGTAGCATATGTCCTCAAGCTGGGTCAGCCTTTGAAAAAATGACAGCTTGTGTTTACTGTTGATTAAAAAGTTTTGTATCTGTAGATAGAACCATGGGTTCGGGGTAGCATTGCCTAGTTGCGTTTTTAGTGTATTTAGTGATTTGACCTTAGTTCCCTGTATACAATGCATAGCTAAGAAGCTGGAGTTCGGGCCAGGGGTTGGCAGTATCCTCTGATTAAGGCCCGGTAAGAAGTCAGGATTATTTGTCAGTGGGGTCAGTGGGCCAGGTACGGTGGCAAGCCCGTATCGAGAGACAGTTTTATGCCATATCTGTAGTGTATTGGCCACCAGTGGGTGTGTGATGCGTTTGGTGTTTTTGGAATGTGTGGACCAAGGGTAATATAATAACTTTGGTTCTCCGTGTTGATATTCCAGGTGTACCCAATCTTTTGTGTTGGCATGGCAGTGCCAGTCAATCAGTCTGGCGATATTCGTGGCGTAGTAATATTTTTTGTAGTCGGGTAGACCCAGTCCTCCTTTGTGTTTGGGCCATGTTAGGAGTTGGAAATTTATTCTGGGATTCCTGTTAGCCCACAGGAATTTTCTTTGCATTGCTAATAATTTTGAAAAAAAGGAGTTAGGTATTTGGATGGGCAGTGCACTAAAAAAGTATAGTAGTCTTGGGAGTATCGTCATTTTTAATATGGCGGCTCTTCCAAACCAAGAGAATCCCCTTGAGGTCCAGTTCTGGAGATCTTTATGTATTGATCTCAACAGAGGGATAAAGTTAGCTGGGAAGAGGGATTCTATATTGGGCGTTAATTTTATTCCTAGATATTTAAGCGTATCCTGTTCCCATTTGAATTTGTAGTTACCTTTAATTGTGCTAAGTTTTTCAGTAGGGAGGTTTAGATTAAGTGCTTCGGATTTGGTTTGGTTCACCTTAAAATTAGATATATGTCCAAAAATGGAGAAAATATTCATAAGATTGGGCAGTGACAAGTGTGGCTGGGTAATGAAGAACAGTAGATCATCCACGTAGGCGGCCAGTTTGTAGTCTCTTTTGTGTAGGGTAAAGCCTTTGATATCAGGGGACAGGTTTATGGTTCTTATGAGCGGCTCTAGTGTCAGGATAAAGAGTAGTGGTGACAGGGGGCAACCCTGTCTAGTACCGTTGCGGATTTGTATCGGGTCTGACAATGTGTTGTTTACCTTTATTTTGGCCTGAGGGTTACGGTAAAGGGCTTTTATCCAATTTAGCATGTTACCCTCAAGGCCAATATGGGTACATGTGGCGAACATGTAGTCCCAGGAGACCCTATCGAAGGCCTTCTCGGCATCTGTAGAGACCAGAAGGCCTTCTAGTTTGGAATTGCGTGCATAGTGAATTAGGTTTAGAGATTTAATAATATTGTCCCTTGCCTCCCTACCAGGCATGAAGCCGACTTGCTCGGGTCCTATGATTTTCGGGAGTAAGGGTTTTAGTCTGTTGGCCAGTATTTTCGCTAGTAGTTTGATGTCAATGTTTAGTAGTGATATGGGCCGAAAATTCGCACAATCTGTGTGGTCTTTCTCCGGTTTGGGTATAATCGCTATGTGTGCTGACAGAAGGGTGTTAGAGTCATGTTCGTTTTTAGCTAGGTGGTTAAAAGCTTTAAGTAGGGGTTTGGTTAAAAGTTGTGTAAATGTTTTGTAATATTGTGTCATGAAGCCGTCTGGGCCGGGGCTTTTGCCCGCTTTTAACTGTTTGATCGCGTCCGTTATTTCGGTCGTAGTGATTGGTTCACTCAAAATCTCTTTGTCTGAAGTTTGTAGTGAGGGTAATTTGCTATCTGAAAGGAAGCGTGCAATAGCGTCTGCTCTTGGCTGCGATATGTGTGTCGGTTTGTGCTGAGGGGGTAAGTTGTAAAGTTTCGTGTAGAAATCATGGAAGAGTGTTGCAATCTTTTCTGGGTTGTGCTCTAGGGTGCCTCCTTTGTTCCTGATCGCATGTACGTGGGACTTTGTCTTTGCATCCCTTAGGGCTCTGGCTAATTGTTTCCCACTCTTATCGCCAAACTCGTAAAATATACCTTTGCGGAAAAAAAGAGATTTCTGGGATTGAAAGTGTAGTATTTTCAACAGGGATTGCCTGTGTTGAGTTAGAGCTTCCGCAGCCTGTGCCGTAAGGGATTGTTTATGTAGTGTCTCTAATCTGGCAATTTTGAGGGACAGGTCCTCTGTTTCTTTGTGTCTTTCTTTTTTCTTGCGCGCTCCCCATTTTATGAGATCTCCCCTTATCACGCTCTTATGTGCTTCCCAGTTAGTGAGAGGATTGGTTTCGGAGTCTTTGTTGTTTGTGAAGTAGTTAGTAATGGAGTTGTGTATGTCTTCTGTTATTGTCTTATCAGTGAGAAGTGCAGCGTTAAGTCTCCAGTTGAAGGGTGTTTTTTGGGGCCGGTCAAGTTTTAAGGTGATTGCCGTGGGGGCATGGTCTGAGACAGTAATGATTCCTATATCAGCTGTGGTTAAGTTAATCAGGTCTCTTTGGGAGATAAAAATCAGGTCAATCCTTGAGTATCTCTGGTGCGGTGATGAGAAGTATGTGAAATCTCTCCCGGTGGGGTGCATAAACCTCCATGAGTCAACTAGTGCAAGGGACTGTAATAGGATTTTGATTCTCTTCAGTATTTTATAGGATATGTGAGAGTGCCCTGTCGAAGTGTCTTGTAGTGGTGATAGTGGTATATTGAAATCGCCTCCCAATATTATGCAGCCGGTGGCAAACCATTTAAGTTCGGTTATGATCTTGTTGCAAAAAGTAATATGTGCTTTGTTCGGAAAATAGACATTCGCAAAGGTGATCGGGTTGCCTTCCCATGTGCCTTTGAGGAAGAGGTAGCGGCCTTCCGGGTCCGCAAGCTGGTCAGATAATTGAAATGGGGAGTGTCTATTAACTAGAATAGACACCCCTTTGGTCTTAGCCAATGGGTTTGTCGCGTGGTAGGCACATGGGAAGGTATTGTCAGTAAGTCTGGGTATGTTTTGGCCTTTAAAATGAGTTTCCTGTAAAAAAACTATAGCAGGGTTCGATTTTTTAAGCTCTCTGAGTATTTTAGTTCGTTTTTCTGGGGTATTGAGTCCGTTTATGTTGTGCGATATCAATACTGGGGATTTTCCCAATGAGGAGTATGCCATAATAGCTGTAGTTTAGCGGGGGAGATGGGGGATGAGTGAGGGGGAGGGGTGTAAAAATTTATAGGAGGAGAGAGAACGAGAAGTAAAAAAAAGGGGAAAAGAAAAGGGGAAAAGAGGGTGGTGGGGGGGGTTGTTGACGCCGAGAGGGGTGGGTATCTGTGGTAAATAAAAATTTATCAGGGGGGATAGGTAGCGGTCAAGTATACCCAGGAATGGTGGTTTGGGGGTAATTTGGGGGGGGAGAGGTAGCTCTCCACAAGTCTTCGCTCAGAAGCACTTTCAAGTGGTCCTGAGTCACTCACACGGTGTGGTTAGGTGCACACCGAAAACGACTCTGGGGGGTTGGTGGGAGGTACGCCCGTGGGTGTGTATAGGGAGAATAGGTGTATAAATACGTCTCCGGGTGATGGTCCGCCAGGGGGACCTATATGAAAGTTTGGGTATGAATTAATAGAGATCTGTAGCCTTGTTGTATACATACATTCAATGATGCGACTGGGGTTAGCAATTGGGACTGTCGGGGGTGTCAGTTGCAGCTAATAAATTGCAATACCGAAAACTTATCAACCTTAAGATATTGTGTATATAGCAATAGTATGGTCACATAGCCCAAAGGGCCTTAACTAGTGTAAAAAAGGAAAAAAAAAGAGAGAACCGAACTGGGTTCGTTGTTAACACGATAAAAACTCACATTTCTTGCCTGTGGGGCATCCACCTTCAAATTCTATTGCTTTGTGAAAGGCCTGAATAGAAGCCTAGGTTAGTTTGGGTTATCTAGACATGTACAGAAGAGCAATAAATGTGGTTAGGCATCATATACTTAAATCGTAACATCTTAACCTCATTTGCAAAAAAAATACAATCTGTAAGTGCAGTTTTTAGTAAGGCAAAGGTACATGACGTGTGTAGCACGCCTCTCAGTCCATCTGATCATCACGTCGGCCGAGCTGCAGCAGTGCAGTGTAGTTGACTAAAGTCATGGCAGCGTGTAGGTCAAATGGCTATGTGCACAAATTACTTTATGTAATGCTTACCAATAGGTTCCAGACCTGGAAATTACAGGTTTGCCCTACACTGAAGGGAGAAAAGATCTGTCAATGAGACCGGCGGCACCTGTTAGCTGCGCAGTGAAAAGTGTCTGCTGGGTAAGCCGCCAACTGTTGCTGCATGTAACGGTCCGTTGGTGTGACAATCCAGCTTGTAGGGTGGGTTTCAAAATTAAGGAACAATGCGTGAGTGTGCTTCTCATCAAAGTACTGAGAAAGAGGTTACCTTCACGCAAACCAGCTTAAATGCAAAAAAAATCAACTGTGACAATTTAGCTTTCTCTTCGGCAAAACATGAGGAGAATAGCTCAGCTCCAGCCAGTGGCAATTTGGCTTTTGGTGCGTCTGTGCATATAATCGTGCAAGGGAGCTTTCGTGTAGGGAGGTGAGCGGGCGTTCCAAACTGTATTAATCGGGTTAACGTAACCAACCTTGACGCCCGGGTTTCCCTTTAATGGTGTAAAGTCTGAGATTTGGAATCGTTGAGCATGTAGACAACCCATATTCAGGACATCAATCAGCCCTGGTGGTTCAATCTATGGGTAGCTTGATGGCTTTGTGGCCTTAGTTAAACAGGTTTGTTTTCTTTAGCAGTAAGGCAACCAGATAATGGTGAGGGGATGTACTGCAGACTGTGCATGGCAATCACATTCTGGGGCCCTTGGAGGAGGGTGAGGAGTAGCTGCATCTTGAGGAGCTTCCTCTATTTCTCCCGAGGTGATAGGGAGATTTTGCTGGAGAAGGATCTGATGTAGGGATCACATTATTGATGTGGGGCGGCAGTCTGTACTCGGAGTACCAGTCATGTAGATCCATTGGGGTGATATGCAGGTTCTCAAAAAATTTAGGTAGGTCCTCCGGAACTCTGAGTAAGTGTTGTTTGCCATTAAAGGTGGCCTGGAGAGCAAAGGGGAATTTCCACCTGTAAGCAATCCTTTTTTCTTGAAGAGCTGCCAGTAATGGTCTCAGAGCTCTTCTATTTCTCAGAGTAATTGGTGACAAGTCCTGGAAGATCTGTACAGCGTCATCATTAAAAAGCACTTGGTCATTCGTCCTGGCTTTCTGTAAAATCTCCTCTTTCAGGGGAAAGTTTGGCAAACAGCATATAATGTCTCTGGGGGGATTGTTATCTTGTGCTCTGGGTCTCAGAGCTCTGTGAGCTCTATCATATTCTATGGGTGAGTCAGCAGGCCTGCCCAGGAGGCCGTTGAAGATGGAGGATAAAGCAGGTTTAATCTGCTCAGGGGTGATGGTCTCAGGGATACCTCTCACCCTAATGTTGTGTCTCCTTCCTCTGTTGTCGAGGTCTTCAATCTGTCTGTTCATTTCTAGCATCTGTGATGTGTGCGTTTCTGATATACCTCACCAGAGCTCTGTCTCTCCTCCTTCCTGCTCTTTCTGTCACTGCTATTTGCTCTGTGAGTCTGAGCAACTCAGTTTTTATGTCAGTTATGGCTGCTGAGAAAGAACTTTTTATGTCTGCTGCTATTTCAGTCATGGTAGCATATGTCAGAGGTGGGTCAGAAGCGGTATTACCTCTGCTGGAGTCTTCTGACGCTGGTAGAGATATTTCATCATCCTCCCTGTCTTCTCTTCCAGCAGCCCTGTATGTCGGCGCCATCTTGGATCCGCTGTGATCGCCGCTGTAGCGGTATTTATTGAGGCTGTGCGCTGACTCTTTGCTTTTGGGGGTTCCCGAAGACCTCAGGGAATGGTTGTGGAGTCCCTTCTTGTTGTGGTTGGGCATATTCGTCCGGGAATAAGGCCGTTTTCAGCGTTCGGTCCCCTGGCACACCGGAGCTCTCCTAATCAGCGTCCATCCACGCTGCGCGCCAAGCCACGCCCCGATCCATTCCATCCATTCAATGAAACACCTTTTGTGATCATGTGTTATTAGGCAGAGGGTAGAAGTCCAGGTGTGGAAGGTGACATTGGCGGTGTCCATGAAAGATCTAGGCATTTTATGAGATAATGTGGATAGTTCCCAGCAAGTCTTGGAGATTAGCAGACAGTGCTTGTTACTCTATAGGAAGCCATCTTTTATCTGCCGATGGAGACCACCAGAATCTTGTTTGGTCTAAAATAACCGCTTTGTAATACGTAGCAAGGTTTGGAGCCTCTAGGCCTGCCTGGAGTGTAGGAGTGTAAAAAAATAGCCTATTCACTCTTGCTTTCTTGTGCTCCCAAATAAAGTTGTCTATAATTTTTTGCAGTGTCTTAAGATGGGTGGATAATATGGGTATAGGAATTACGCTGAAAAAGTATAATACATGAGGCAGGAGGAACATTTTAGTGAGGGCTATTTTTCCCGCCCAAGATGCTGTGGCTTTGGAAAGGTCCTTACAAAGCTCTGAGAGCTTGTTAAGCAAGAGTGAGTAGTTAGTCTTGAAAATGTGTGTACCAGGAAACGTCAATTTAATACCAAGGTATGTTGTTTGTGATGAATGTGCCCAAGAGAAGGAGGTAATCCCAGATATCTGTTTTTGAGTCATTAAAGGTATTTGCAAGGGGAGCAGGAATGATTTAGATTTGTCAATCTTATATAGTGATATGGTGCTAAATGTTTTTAGGATGTTTTGAAGTGCTGGCAATGAAGAGAGGGGTTCTGTTAAAGCGATCAATATGTCATCGGCATATAAACTGAGCTTATGTTCTTCTCTGCCTACCTGTATGCCCGCAATCATTTTGCAAGTGCGGATGGTCTCCGCTAGTGGCTCAAAAATTAGGGCAGAAATTAGGGGTGACAACGGGCAGCCCTGTCTAGTGCCGTTAGTTATCTGAAATGGCTCAGATAACATACCAGAAATCCATACTAGCACTAGGGACAGAGTATAAGGCCATATTGGCTGCTCTAAAGGGTCCAGTAAGTCCAAATTGGCTCAATACTTGTCTAAGGTATCCCCAATGTACCCGATCAAACTCTTCTTCTCCACATCAAGGGATAATAGCAGAGAAGGTGTTTGATGGTGTTCTGTCCATTGAATCAGATCAATGAATATTCTTGTGTCATCCAATGCATGTCTGCTTCCAATAAAGCCTACCTGGTTTCAGTGTATTAGTGATCCTATAAAGGGTTATAGTCTGGTGGTCAGTACTTTAGCATACATTTTTACATCACTATTCAGTAGGGACATGGGTCTAAAGTTTGTGGAATCTGAAGGTGTTTTCCCAGGTTTTGGAATTGCAACTATAAGGGCTTTTAAGCACTCCCTAGGAAAAGATCCTGCCTTGGCTGCTTGGTTGGCTACAGTGCTCAAGTGTGGAGATATGATATCTGAATATGTTTTACAATATTCGTTGGTATAGCCATCTGGGCCAGATGATTTAATAGGAGAGAAGTTGTGGATGGCTTTATGTATTTTGTTGCTCGTAAAAGGTGCAGAGAGAGAGAGAGGTCTGTTGGGATACTGACAGTGAAGGAAGATGCCTTGAGACTAGAAAGGAATCAATTTGAGCTTCTGTAGGAGGTTGGAAGTCTGGGGTGTCTTTCAGGTTGTATAGAGAGGCATAGAATTTTCTAAAGGCATTTGCAATCTCTAACAGGTTGGTAATCAATCCCTTGTGAGGATCCCTCAGTAAGGATACATTGGATTTTCTCAGTTTCTGCTTTGCTTGGTTAGCTAGTAGGGCACTAGTTTTGTTCACTTAGGTGTAAAAGTTTAGTTTGGATCTACCAATATTGGTTAATAAGGTAGCCAGCTAGGGTCTTCTGTAAGTCATGGAGAGCTTTAGCCTCGTTAGTATCTAGTGTAGATTTGTGTTTTTCCTCTAAAGTTTGAATTTGATGAAGTAGATCGGATATCTCTTTGGTTCTCCTTCTCCTTTCGTACGCACCCAACTTGATAAGTAAACCCCTCATGACAGCTTTGTACGCGTTCCACAGAATAAACCTCTTCAGTATTGTTTATTTGAAAGAAAGATGTGCTTTCATGCTGGTCCTTGTATCTAGGATTAGTGAGCAAAGATGAGTTTAGATGCAACACCGATGTATTTTTGTTAAATAGAAAGCTAAATATCTCCAAGGAGATGGGAGCATGGTCTGACCATTAGGGATGAGCCGAACACCTCCCTGGTTTGGTTCACGGCCGAACATGCGAACAGGTAAAAAATTTGTGCAAACACGCGAACACCGGTAAAGTCTATGGGACTCAAATGTCAAAAATCAAAAATGCTCATTTTAAAGGCTAATATGCAAGTTATTGTCATAAAAAGTGTTTGGGGACCTGGGTCCTGCCCCAGGGTACATGAATCAGTGCAAAAAAAAGTTTTAAAAACTGCCTTTTTTGGGAGCAGTGACTTTAATAATGGTTAAAGTCAAACAATAAAAGTGAAATATTCATTTAACTATCGTGCCTGGACTGTGACTATAGTATGCCTGTACAATGACTAATGTTTCCCGTGTTTAGAACAGTCCCTGCATAAAATGACATTTCTAACAGAATAAAAGTCATTTAAAACTGCTTGCGGCTGTAATGTAATGTTACCCCCCCCCCAGCCCATTACCAGGCCCTTTGGGTCTGGTATGGATATTAAGGGGAACCCAAATAAAAAAAAGGCGTGGGGCCCTCAGGCCCTATATACTCTGAGCAGCATCAGTATATAGGTGGTTCCCGGGTTACAAACAAGATATGGACTGTAAGTTTGTTCTTAAGTTGAATCTGTTTGTAATTTGGAACCGGTACATTTTGTAAGTGTAGCTCCAGCCAAAAAATCGATTTTTAGGCTTTTTGGATAACATAGGGAAGGGTTATCATCACCCCTGTAACATTTGTTTTGCTGTCTGTGCCCCTGTTCAGAAGATTTCACCTCACTTTCTGTCCCAATAACAATTGGATTTAGAAAATTTCGGGTTATTAGGGTAACAAGGATTGGTGATAAAGCATCAGTGGAGACACCTTTTTCCCATATTAACACTTACAGGAGAGAATTTCCCTTCCTTGGGGTAGATTTCCTCTCACTTCCTGTTGTCTCCCTCCATTTCTAAGTAGGAGTCGTTTGTAAGTCGGATGTTTGAAAATAGGGGACCCTCTGTATATACTATATGGCCTGCCCTATACATTCTGTGGAAAATTGGGCCTTAGGTATTAGTGGTACCAGAACACTGTAAGCCCTCACAGTAAAGCCCAATACACACTATTAGATTCTCTGCTGATTTTTTCCTTCAGATTTACCAAAATCATGTAGTACAAGGGCCTGCCTGATTGCATACACATTGAAACTCCTAAGGTTTGACTTCATATTATATGGTTTTGGTAAATCTGAAGGAAAAAATCAGCAGAAAATCTGAGTGTGTATGGGGCTTTACTCTTGGTGGAAACATGAAATTAATGAAATGGGCCCTGCTGTGAAATATTATATCAATAATTGTAATTATGTGCCCCTGTTAGACACAACACTGTAAAGCCTGACAGATACTTTTGTTGAGCACAGGAACAGGTCCTGCTGTGAAATTTGAGATAAAAAATTGTAATTACGGGCCACTGCTAAACAGGGGCATAAAAATTGGGCCTTAGGCGGTGGTGGTGCTCTGAATCGAAAATATTCCTAGAAGCTATCATCATGAAGATTGAGGAGGAATAGGATAGTCACTCAGCATAATAGGATAGTCACTCAGCATATGCAGTCTTCAAAAGGATCCCACATCCATAGAAAAATCAATTGGTTACATCAGCATCAGGTGCTTGGTAGCTGGTGATCCAAGACTGATTCATTTTTATGAAAGTGAGCCGATCAACTGAGTCTGTGAACAGCAGCACTCTGTGATCGGTTACAAAGTCTCCAGCAGCACTGAATGTGCGTTCTGAAAGAACGCTGGGTGCAGGACAGGTCAGTAGCTCAATTGCATATTGAGCAAGCTCTGGCCAGTGGTCCATCCTCAAGACACAGTAACCCAGTGGATGTTCTGGTGGAAAGGTCTCCAAGTCTGATCTTGCCCCTAGATATTCCTGCACCATGTAATTCAGACGCTGGTGATGGTTGCTGGAACCGATCAGACCTGGGTGCTAAGGATTGTAGAATTGTCTGAAGGCATTGGTCAGGCAGCCACTTTATGTGATTGAAAGAAGCCACACGCTGTCCAGCACCAGGAAATTGTAACCTCCCAGGCTCTGGAAACACATTGCATAAACCTTTCTGCAAGGCCTCCTGAAGAGGATCCTCTGCTCCCTCTGCAAAGGCTAGATAATTTCTGCAACCTTACCCTTTTAACATGGATCAAGAAGGGTTGCCAGCCAGTAATGATCCCTCTCCTTGATACCACAAATCCTAGGGTCCCTTCGCAGGCTTTGCAGGAGCAGGGAGGCCATGTAGCGTAAGTTTGCAGAGGCATTCAATCTCCAACAGGAAGACAAGAGGGACAGTATCACTGATGCATGCACTGTCACTGCTCACCATCCACGTGGCCTCCTCAAATGGTGACAGGACAGTGCATGCATCCTCGATCAGTAGCCAGTGGCATGGCAAAAAACAGCTAAGCTCCCATGACCCTGTCCTGGTGCCATACTCACACGGGTACTCATTGATGGCCCTCAATGCAGCTCCTGCATTGCCAACATTGAGTTCCACCTGGTGGGCATGTCACAAATGAGGCTGTTCTTGGGCAGGTTGCATTCTCTTTGAATATCAACCAGCAGAACACTGGCATTATATGACTGGCGGAAATGACCACAGACTTTCCTGGCCTACCTCAGAAGATCCTGTAAGCCAGGGTACCTGCTCAAGAACCACCAAATTTAGGGCGTGAGCCAAACAGGGAACAAGGGTCAAGTGTCCCTGTCGGAGGGCGGAGAGGAGGTTGGTGCCATTGTCACATACAGCCATTCCTGGCTGAAGCTGGTGTTGTGTCAACCACCTCGGAGCCTGCCCCTGCAGGACTGACAGAATATCTGCCCCAGTGGGGCTCCTGTCCCCTAAGCAGACCAACTCAAGCACTGCATGGCATCTTTTTTTTTTTCTTTTTTTTTTTAGGTTCAATAAGTTTTTATTAATCTTTTTTTTATCAGGATATAGGCAATTAGAAATTGTAAAGTCAATAAAAAAAACATAAGGTGGGAACAGAGCCAGGTGTCCAACAATGGACTGGCTGGTCCAGCAATATTAAACACCGTGTATACTTTACAGTTAGTGGTGAGATAAGGCATACTGTTACAGTCATGTAGCACATAGGGGTTCCCATCTATATTCACAGTAGAAAGCAAGTAAATCATACAATACGAGTATCCTATTCCCTGGACTGGGCGCCCCTATTGCATCTTTTTGCCTGAGTGCTTGCGTAACCCCTTGAATGCCTATGGAGCACCACTGGTTCCAAGGAGAAATCTGCAAAGGAACAGGCCATTAAGGAAGAAGAAGAGGAGGGGTGGAGGAGGGAGCTGTGACAGAACCACCACTAGCATTTTGGAGGCATGGTGGCCGAACAATCTCCAACAATAGTGAACCCTGTCCTTCATCCTTCCTAGCTGCCAGCAGAGATACCCAGTGCCTCGTGATAGAAATGTAATGTCCCTGTCCATGCCTGCTGGACCATGAGTCAGAAGTAATTTGCACCTTACTGCTGACCGCCCTGTCCAACCAGGCCAAGACTTTGCCTTCTACATGCTGGTAGAGAGCCGGAATGGCCTTCTGGTGCCATTGTCACATACAACCATTCCTGGTCGAAGCTGGTGTGACAGAATCTCTGCCCCAGTGTGGCTCCTGTCCCCTAAGCAGACCAACTCAAGCACCGCATGGCATCTTTTTGCCTGAGTGCTTGCGTAGGCCCTTGAACGCCTATGGAGCACAGCTGATTCCGAGGAGAAATCTCTCTTTGCTGACAGCGCTGTGATTGGCCAAAGAATGCGGCTCATACTGCATGCCTGGCCAATCATCAGACAGCAATGCACTGTGATGTTCCAGTGCATTATGGGGCGTAACGTGCCACTCAAATTTGGTGCAAACACCCCATAATGTCTGTATTTCAACGAATGCTCGAACAGCCAATGTTCACGTCAAACTCGTGTTCAACCCGAACATAAAGCTCATCCCTACCCAGCAATAATCAATATAACCTTCAATATAACCTTCTTGATGTGCTTGCAAAATAAATTATTTTTGTTTTGTGAAAAATAATATTGAAATATTATTTTAGAGTGATAATAAACCCTTGCATAAGGCTGCTGAAGTGACTGTCTCAGATGATACACAGTGATGAAGAAAATAATCCCACATCATTTGCACCTGTTTATTTGCAGCCGCCTCTCTCCTACAACCTTTTAAAGTACACAGATCAGATGGTATTTCTCAGCTTCAAGCCTTAATGGGAAACAAGCACATTCTGTGTGCGTGTGTGTATGTGGGAGGGGGGGGGGGGTCACTACCACTGCCATGGACCTGTCAGATTTTACATATGGAGATAGTAGGGGAAGGAGAGAGTAGTCAGGACCCATACCAGGTACTATTGACAGAACAAGTAAATTTTTTCTGAGGATATACTTTTTTTATTTTTCCTTTCAAATTTACAACCACTTCAAGTTTGATTTTGGAAAGTTGCAAATTTAAAAAAAAATATGTAAAAATTGTAAAAAAAAAAATTAAGACTGGTAAAAAATACCATAGCAAAATTAGGTAATTTCCCAAAAAAATATAAAAAAATATCCATATTCATCTATCCATTATCTGCACCAAGTTCAGTGTGCTATAAATTAACCAAAAATATCTGAAAAATAGATTTTGCTAGATTATGTTTAAAATGTACATTAAGTTGCAGTAAATATGTGGATATACTGCCCAAAGCAAATTTAAGTTGTCCACATATAATTCAAACTCTGTAAAATCTCCTTTAGATTTAACAACTGTATAGAATGAGAACAAACAATATCAATTGAATTTATATCCAATTAGGTAGTCTCACTCTACACAGCTAGGTAATATATGTAGCCAGGATTATAAAAAGACAAAACTCTTTAAATGAATGATTCCCATGAAATACCAACCTTGCATGCTACAAATATGCCTTCTAGTTAATGGAGTATAAAACACATTACATTTACAAAGCACACATATGAGAATATAATTACACAATTAGATTTTCTAGGTTTCAAGGGTGCATAACAATCCCTGCTCATCCCCCAGATGTCAGCATTGCCACACAATCATCTGAACAGTGTTGTGTTGCAGTAAGGAAAAAAATTAAGGTGAATAGATTGCCCCAAGGGGTTTTTTTTGCTGTGACCCATGGATCTAGGGAAAATTCTTCATCTTAAGACTTAAAATGGGTATTATTAGATGGATGAGTTTTACCTTTAAAACAAATGTGCAAGAGGCCATCCCAAATGAGTTGAAAACCCTGAAGCAGTAAGTCATATAAATCCTACATGGTTTGCTCACATCAGCAAAATAGCACCCAGGGTGTACATTACACTGCATCTCAAGCAGTTAATTTCCAACTGAGATGTTAATAGGTGGGAGCTGGAAATGGAGAATCAAGTTGAATGGAATGACTTTTCAAATTGAACTAACTCCTTCCGTGCAGAGTGCCCTAAATATATATGCAGTGACTTGCAAGACGTGAAAGGTTGAAAGTAGAGCAGCTACAGAATTATATTTATTATTTTTTACAGGCATTCAAAGCCATAAAATAATTTTTAACTAACTTAGGTTTAAAGGAACAATAAGCAGACATTATAAACCAAGTAGAAAATGTTTTTATTTCTGTTCATTAATGGTTTTAGTGTATTGCTTCAAGTCCAGGACCAGTGTCTCTCTCGGCCCAGGACACTTTTAGCACCTGACCATGTCCATGTATGCATCTGCATGGGTTAAATTATCATTAGTCATTAAAGCTCAGTTTTTTAACACTAGAATAGGGTCACAATATGCACAATTTAACCAGCAATTATAAGGGTACAACCTAGCACTTTTATGTTTGTTTTCTATTCCACTATTTGTGTATTAAAAATATGTTAGAGAATGCTTAATAATTACTTTATAAATAAATTAATTTTGTCTTTGGCATATTTAGGTTCTTTTACTAAATTCCAATACATTTTTATAGTTGCATACATGGAATCTTATAAAGCATGCAGTCATATCCCAGGACCAAGTTATGTTATGTTGATAGTTAATAGTTACTAGGTTAATAGTCATGTGGTTGGGTCACCTCCAATCAAAGAGTCTATCTGCTGCATTAACCACACTATGCCTTTTTAGGTCCAAATCTAAAATTAACCCTGCCATGAGAACAATAGTTAACCATGCAACAAATAACTAAAAATGTGCAACTATATATATTCCTAGTTCTCACACCTGTTGTCACTCATAATTCCATTCACTTTTGTAATATTTACCTGTAGTTCAGTTTTCAGTTTTAAGATTTGGGTGTGGTTTAGGGTTAACAAGACCCCGTTTGGTTCACACCAGAACTCCCGAACAGTTCCCACCAAACAGCAAACCCTGGTAAAGTCTATGGGACCCAAACTTGAAAAATCCCCATTTTGACGGCTTATTTGCAAGTCAATGGACATAAAAATGGTAGGCCTGGGGGCATGTATCAAAAGAAGCAGTGATTTTAATGATGCTTAAAGTGAAATGATAAAAATTTAAATGCCTTTAAATATTGTGCCTGGGGGATCCCCTTAGTCTGCTTGTAAATTGCTGCATCTGCACAATGTATAGAGCCTGCTGCAGCAAAACCAACCTATATAAAGAAAAAAATTACATTTAAATAGCTTTTCCCCACTGCAAGCCATTTCCGGCAATACAAAAATGTGAAAAGAAAATAGTGTGGGGGGCTGCAAGCCATTTCCGGCAATACAAAAATCTGAAAAGAAAATAGTGTGGGGGTCCCCCAATCCATACCAGGCCCTTTGGGGGAAATCCATAGGGAATCCCCAAAATCACTTCAAAATTTAAAAAGAAAACAACATGGAGTCCTCCCAAAATCCATACCAGACCCTTATCCAACGATGCAGCCTGGTAGGCCAAGAAAGTGGGGGAAGAATGAATGCCCCCATCCTGAACCATACCAGGCCACATGCCCTCAACATAGCCCCCATGTTAGACCTCTTCCCCGCCAACCATTGGTGGTGGTTGTGGGGGGTCTGTGGGCAGGGGATTTATAATAATCTGCATGGCCAATTTAACAAAGGGGCCCTTAGATCCCAGCACCCCTATGTAAATGAATAGGGGTACATTGTACACCTACTCATTCACCCAAAAAGTGTCAAAAAAAAAAAAAAGCTCCACCCATGGCAAAGGCTACCATTGTCTGTCTGCTTAATTCTGACAATTCTTAAAAATGTAAGGGGGAGGGCCACCTGGCGACATTACCTGGTGGCACCGCCTACTTGTTATGTCACCAACCCAGCATGCACTGGTCAGTGATGTCACATGGGGCGGTGCCACCAAGTGATGTCACCAGGTGGACCCACCCCTTACATATTTAACCACTTGTCAACCACCTCACACCAATATACGTCGGCAGAATGGGTGCGCGCTTACAAAGCTCCGTGAGTCCCGTCGTGGGTCCTGCGCACTCGAT